>NW_024081028.1:1277568-1732779 GCF_003009895.1 Hyaena hyaena | reverse complement strand
CCCCCCCCCCCCCGCAACAGATGAGGAAACTGAGACTCTGAGGGATCAGATGCTTCCCGGGCTAGACAATGGTGGCATTACACAAGCCCTTCAGGCCCATTGCTGGCCAGGGCACCTCCCCAAGGGGTTAAGAGACCACCAATTTCCTGGGAAGCACTGCTGAGCTCTGTTGTAGACATAGCCCTCTCCTCATCGGCATCTGTAGAACTATGGATGGAGGTGGGCAGGTAGGCTCACTGGTGGATGCCCAGGAGATGGGGAGAGGCCTGGAGAGAGGCCTAGAGACAGGCTGGCATCCACTATGAACCAGACCAGGGCTCATCTTGGCAAAGTTCTCTGGATTATGCAAAGCCACTCACATCCCATGGGGCACTGGATGCTCCCATCATCCTTAGGAGGAAGGAGGAAGGGGTTCTTCTTTAGTTTATAGATGAGGAAACAAAGCCCAAAGAGGCATCCCTAGCAGTGAACAAAACCTGGCCATGACCCACCATAGACCTCTGCTCTCTTCCACCCGGACTTTCACAGCCTGGCAATTAGTAAGTGCACAATAAAATGCATTATATTGACCAGGGTTGCCGGATAAACAACAAAGAATTTTTTAGTACAAGCATGCCCCAAATATTGCATGGAGTATACTTACACTTAGAAATTAATTTCATATTTAAATGTAATCAGGCATCCTGTATTTTTACTGGCTAAGTCTGGAACCTTAAAATGACCTCACCACTCCTCAGTCACCCTCTCCTAAACCTCGTGGAAGACATGGGGAAAGAGCTGGTGCCCCGTGGGTCTGAGTTCTTGCTCCTTTGTGTATTACCTTGGTCAAGTCATTCGCCCCCTCCAAGTATCTACAGGCTGGTTATGAGACTTAAATAAAATAACATTATGTTATTTAAATGCGTGTCCTGTGTAAATGTTCAGTGAATGGGAGCCATTATTTATTTATTATTATTATTATTATTATTTACCAAATGGTGAAATTAAGGCTGAGAGAAAGGGCCACCAGGAATTGGTAGCAGACCAGACGGATGCCCATACTCAGGCCTCCTGTGCCCTGGCCCTGGCTGCTACCCACCGTCCAGCTGCTTCACTGTCGTGGCCAAGATGCTGGTGAGCACCTACCCCTTGAACGTTCTCTATCTTTAAGCAATTGCCCCCCATCCCAGCACACTAGAGCCCCAAAGTCTAGACTCACCCACTGCTGTCTCCCCAGAGCACCCGCTGACTGAGGTTGGCCCTTAGTCCCCTTTCCCCTGTGATCTGGGGGTGCCTCCAGCCCCCAACTCCGAGAAGTCCAGGGATGTGCTGGGATGGCAGGAGTGAGGAGGGACGCTTCCATCCAGCTCGCTCCAGGCCAGGAGACCGGAGGCACCTCAGCCTCCACCCTCACATCCATGTTACCTCCAGACACTTTTGCCTGGAGAACCCCCGGACTTTCGCTGAGCCTCTCCTGGGGCTGGGGGGGACTGAGAAGGGAATGTGGGGCCAGGCCTGGGGCTCAGCAAGGGGCCTAGCCAACAAGTCTACCCCCCCAACTCCCTTCCTCCCTCCTCCACCCCCAGCTCCCCATCTGTAACCCTAATGAGCTGCTGACAGTTCCCATCTGTTCCTCTCTGGCTTCCACTCTGGGTAAAGGGAGAGAGTGAGGAGGGGATGCCAAGAAAGGTGGGGCAGAGAGGGTGGGTTTCCAGGGCTCAGCCCTGGTCCCGTTGCTTGTGGGGGAGCCGCTCTGCTGCCAGCGACCTCCTCCCACCACACCCCTGAAGGCCCCACTCCTATGGGTAGGAGGATCTTTGAGAACAGAGGTTGCAGCCACTTCCTGTCCCGCCTGGACGCCCACACCCAAGAGAGCTGGAAATCTTTAACTCCCACAGGGGCTGTCTCAAGAAGAGAAATGGTAAGTCTTCCTCCCCAGTCCAAGAATTCTCAAGAGATCTCTTCCCCTACCCCGCACCCCTCCGTGTTCTGCTCACAGACAGAGGGGAGGTGTGGGGGGCCTGGGGACTGGAGGGCCCGGTAGCCTGCCGTAGCCCAGCCTGCCTGGCCCAGCCCCCTCCCGGCCTCTCCACTCAGCTCCCGCTCGCCAATGCTGCCATCTAGAGGTAAGAGGGGGGACTGCAGGAACTGGTGCCCGGCCTGGGAGCCCCAGGGGTCCCTTGCTCCCAAGCCCCCCACGGAAGGATGGACGAAGGAGGAAGACTTCCAGACACCCTGCCCTGGAGGCGCTGCAAGAGATCTCATCCACTCCCCTGCTTGCAGGCACCCACGTGGCCATGAGCTGTTTCCTGGCTCCTTGCTCACTGGGCAAACCCCTCTAGGAAACCCAGGACCCACAAGAATGTGTGGACCCACAAGCTATGTGCCGGGCACTTGTTGTACATCACCTCCTCCGAGATTCACAGCAGGTGCCATGTGGATAATATGCTCCATTTTACGAATGAGGTCACGAGGACAGGCAGGTAGAGGGAGCTGTTCATGTAGAGTAACTGACACCCACACTGGACGTGAGCAGTCTTCCTGGCTTCGTTTTTTTCTGGCTCACTTCAATCCCTCAGGCGTTCACTAATGCTCCAGTCCTGTGCTGGAGGGGCACCTGCTGTGTGCCAGGGTCTATGCCAGGTCCTGGGCGGCCCAGAGACGTAACTGACCTGTCCTCCCGCCTTGCCCTCACCCTGGGCATGCTCATTACCCGGGGGGGGAGCCCTAGCCTGGCCCACTCACCAGGAAGTCACATGAAGGATGAGCCATGAGGTCCCTGTGAGAAGTCACCAGCTGTGACAGCAACGCCAACAGAGCCAACGGTGGGCCCTTGGGCAGCCCATGTTTCCTAGGAGTCTAGGAGTGCTCTGTCCTGGGCCCTGGTTCAGAGGCTGCCTGGTGAGCGGCACAGAGAGGCCACCGTGCACCACTCCTCTCCTCCAAAGGACCCAGCCTCTCCCAGAGGCACCTGTGACCAACCCCCAGCCCTCGGCCAAGCTAGAGAACCCCCAGGGCCTGACGCGCAATAGGTGCTCAGTTCATGGATGAAGAATGAGTTAGTTAGGGGCTGCTCACACCGGAGCTCCAGCCATACAAGGTCAGATGAACCTCCGCCTCCATCCCACACTGTCCTCACCCAAATGGCCAGTGAAGTCCCTAGAGTAGAGGAGACCCAGGAGACCAGAATCCTGGTCCCAGTTCTGCTTCCTACTTGCTGTGTGAACCATTGCAAGACTCCACTCTCTGGGCCTCAGTTTCCCTGTATGTAGATAGGGGATTTGGACTAGCTAGGAGGTCTCTGCACCAAGCAAGCAGAAGGATCTTGGTGCAGGAGAGGAGGCCTAAGCCCACTCTTGCCCCCTCCACACTGGGTTAAGGGTGAGGCCATGAGCTGGTGTCCCGTGGAGACTCAGAGGAACTGCCACCGCATACCCTTGTGTGTGCCCCCACATACACAAAGCACACACATGTGTACGTGCAAGCATGCACACGTGTGCCTGAAGCCGCATGGACACACCCACAGGAAGCCACGTGCACACACCTGCACATCCATGCACACCTGCGTCCGCACCCCACATACCCAGCGCATGTGCTATGCTCGCGCAGCAGGGCCTCAGGAACAAGTTTAGGGATGCACTGAAGTTATGAAATTGATTTCTCTGGGAACAGTTGGAATTAGTTTTAATTATCTTTATCTTTCTTCCAATTGTGCTCTCAGCCTTCTCCTCACTGTTTAATCCATCGCTATTGACTTCCCCGCAGGCACAGAGGACGGGGGTTGTGGGGTGGAGTGGACAGTGTTATTCATTTTCTGAAAAAAGTAAACAGCAACAACCACACCTACCTACCACTCCCTCTGCACTGGCCTCTCCCAGGCAGGGCTTTCTGCACACACACACACACACACACACACTCACACATGCGTGGGCGCACACACAGGCAGGTGCGCACATCACACACAACAGCCAAACCTCACTCTCCGAGGAAGCCCCACCTGGAAGTCCTCCTCAACCAGGACAAGAAAGGGCTGAGATGAGATGTGCTCAGATCTCAACATCTCTGGAGTCTGCGTCTTTACTGGGAGGCTGAACTTCACTCATGAGTGTCAACCACCCCACCCCCCACTGAAAAGCCCATTCCATCTCATTCCCCAGGCTCCCCTTCCTGAGCCCACCCCCCAACACCTGGGATCTCCCAGTACTACATGATAGTTCTTACCACGGTGAAGGCAGCACCTGAGTCAGACTCATCTCTGAGACCAGACACATAGTAGATCATCAGTAAATATTTACTGAATGTAACCCATTCACTCATTCATTCATTCATTTATTCAACCGATACTGAGCGCCATGATGCCCCAGGCACTGAGCCTGGTGCTGAAGATACAGAAATGGATGCACACCAGTCCCACTCCATTTAGATTTTAATGGGTAGACAGGAGTCCCCAAACTGAGCTAGGGTGAGGGTGTATTTGGAGAAGGAAAGGACAAGAAGAAAAGATTGTATTTTAAAGACTCCCGAGGAAGGCAAACCTCCACTCTTTGAGGATCAGTTGATTTCCTCAAGCCTGCTCTGTCTCCAGAAATGGGGGAACTGATCCTAAAGTGCCCTGTTCTCAGGCGGCTCCCCCCACTGCTCCTGGACCTGGGCCAATTCCACAGCAGGTTCCTGGAGGCTCCGCTGCCCTGGGTGTGTGTGTGTGGAGAGAGGGGTATCAGCCCCTCCTCCATGGGCCGCTCCCCTTGGAGCTGGGGAGGGGGCGGGTGCCATCCCTCACCACCAAGGTGCTGGTGCTAAGTGCCCTGCAGCGCTAATATTTTATGATTAAAAACCATTAAGGTTTAGACCGTGAAAATCAGAGGGACACAAAATCAATGGCCCAATATTGCTTCCCCCGGTAAGTTGTGTAAATATTGTGTCTTTTATTGTTTGGCCGATGGCAAAAGCAGAGATACAGGTGCAGATTATACTAACGAATCCCCTCCCGTCCCGGCCGTGATGTCTGGCTTGGAGAGGCCCGGAGAGCTGGAGACAGGGAGGTTTCAGGCTGGCCCGCTGTGGAAAGTCATTGCTCTCTCTTCCCTCCTACAGAATCCCCACCCCGCACAATCCAGCTGAACCGGCCAGAGGCAGCGCCACCATCCCAGACTCCCCCCTCCCCCATGCAGCATCCTCCACACTAATTGCACAGACACACATTTACACAAAGGCACACACATCACATGGTGACGTGCTCTCGTGACAGCCCGTCCGTCACCGTGCTCCACCATCTGTTTGAATTTGCATATTTAATCAGGATCTGTCTTCTCCCTCTGGGGGTGCAGATTAGGGTGAGAAGATGGTTCCAGAGGTTGTTCTCATCTCTGGGGAAGGGGGTGACTAAGAGAGCGCCTCTCCTATCTGGAGCTGGGGGGACTGTGGAATGCCTGGCGCGCCCCTTGCCTCTCTGGTGGTGGTGTAAGGTCAGGTACCCCACCCGTCTCCAGGAGGGGTTGGTGATGATGTAGGGGTCCCTCCTGTCAATAGGGGGAAGGGAATGCATGAATTCTATCTTCTTCCAGTCTCGAGTCTGTCCTTCCCCCTACCCTTTCCATTCTCATGGAAGAGGAGGTATGACCCTAGGGTTAGACACCTCATGCCATGGTCCTGCTCCCCATGGGGTGAGGGAACTTCTCTAGCAAGGCGGAAGTTGTCCTGCAGAAACTCAATATATCCCTTCCACTCCCTGAGAAGGTGCCCAGAAAAGAACCACTGAACTGATATGAGGAGAGAAGCAGTTGATGCAAGGGTGAGGGGAGGGGGACCGCTAGGCTGATGTGATGAGGGAAAGGTGGGGGGACGGGGGGGCAGTCGGGCTGACCCGAGGAGAAATAGCTGGGATGATGCTGGGGGAGAACAGCTGAGCAGAGGGGGTGGGACACTTGGCCTGATGTGAGGGCACAACCACTGGTCTAATAAGGTAGAACAGCTGGGTGACATGGGGAACATCTGGACTGATCTAAGGGAACCGAGAGCAGATGTGAAAGAACAACCAAGCTCGTGTTGGGAAGCAGCTGGGCTGATCTGGGAAGGTCATCCTGACTAATGTTGGGGAATCACTAGGCGGACACTGGGAGAGCAGTTGGAACAGCTGGACTGAGATGAGGGGACAGCTGACCCGAGGTGGGGAGGGACAGCTGGCCTGAGGTGGGGGGACAGCTGAGCTGAGATAGGGGAACAGCTGGGTTGAGGTAGAGGGATAGCTAGGCTGAGGTCAGGGGGACAGCTTGGCTGAGGTGAGGGGACACTTGATCTGAAGTAGGGACAGCTGGTCGAGGCAGGGGACAGTTGGCTGAGGTGGAAAGATAGCTGGGCTCAAGTGAGGTAGGGGGAGAGCTGATCGGAGGTTGGGACAGCTGGACTGAGGTGGGGGACACCTGGGCTGAGGTGGGGGACAGCTGGGCTGAGGTGGGGGACAGCTGGGCTGAGGGCGGGGAAAGCTAGGCGGAGGCGGGGGACACTGGGCTGAGGTGGGGGACAGCTAGGCGGAGGCGGGGGACAGCTGGGCGGAGGTGGGGGACAGCTGGCTGAGGTGGGGGACAGCTGGGTGGAGGTGGGGGACAGCTGGGCGGAGGCGGGGGACAGCTGGGCGGAGGCGGGGGACAGCTGGGCGGAGGCAGGGGACAGCTGGGCAGAGGTGGGGGACAGCTGGCTGAGGTGGGAAGGAGACCTTGGCCGGTGGGATCAGAGCAGAGCCACAGGGTAGTGTCGGTGAGCCCCTAGGTCCTTTAGACTCTGGATTCAAACCCGTATCTTCAGTGTTCTGACCTATATCCTGTTTTCCAGAAATGCCCTGGGAAGGCCTAGCCACAGTGTTGCCCTGATGCTGCCAGGCCACGAAAGGGGAGGGCCACACGTTCCTCCTCCACCCGCTCCTCCCATCGCCCAGGAAGTGAGGGGAGGACCCCCGGAAGCGGGGGAAGGGCAGACAGCAGTCCGCATTCCTGCATGTCTTTCACCCTCCCCTGCAGGGACTCGGCCAGGTCTGATTCCAGGGTCACATGGTGTCAGACCGGAGCAGGTTTTTGGAGAGAGTCCCACGTGGGCCCCCACGTCACAAGTAAGAAAGGAGACCTAAGGCAAGTCCGGCTGCAGTGCGGTCTCGGGCCAGCCTCAGACCAGCCGTCGCCAGCAGGCTTCCCTGAAGCCCTGTCACGGTCAGCTCAGGCTCCCCGAACAGTAGCGCAGACTGAGGGGGCTTCCGCAATAGAAATGTGTTTTCCCACAGGCCTGGTGGCTGGGGGCCAGCCTGGTGGGGTTCTGGTGACAGCCCTCCTCCTGTAGACGGCCACCATCTCTCTGTGTGCTAACATGACCTCCTCTGTATGCTGGGGACAGGGGGACGCCAAAAGAGCAAGGCTTCTTACAGTGTCCCCTCTTACAAAGGGCTCCGACCCCACCACGGGGGCCCTAGCCTCATGAGCTCCTCTGAACCTGACCTCCCTTCTCCAAGGACCATCACATCGGATGGCTTCAATATGTGAATTTTAGGAAGGACACACATCAGTCCATGGCAATCTCCCAGCCTTGTTGACCCCAGACCCAGGCCACTGGGGCACTCCCTTGACCCAGAAGGAGAGCCAAGCCCCTTGACCTAACCACAGGAGCTGCTCTCAGCCGAGATCGCAAGAACACACAGAAGAGGGGGCAGAGGATCTGTATGTCCCTCCCCACTGTGCCAGACACTTTACAAGTGTCGTTTTCTTTCATCTTCCCAACAGTCCTGTGTGCCAGGCGATCTCGTGAGCTCCATTTTTCAGACGAGGAACCTGAGGGTTACGTGACTTGCCCACAGGCGTGGCTCAAACACAGTCAGTCCTGACCAGGAACTGCATGTGGTCAGTTCAGTTCCAGGCTCCTGGTCACTTGGCTGAAGCCCAAAGCACCTTTCCAGAACTTGTCCCAAGGAGCAAGGCTTCCAGGCCCAGCTCACAGCTGTCCTGCTTAGTGACTCACCTTCCCAATTCTGGTTGAGAAAACCAGTTCCCTGGCTGCCACTCACTGCCTGCAGCGTGCCCCCCACCCCTGTCTGCTCCGGCCCTGGCTGTGGCCATGGCCGTGAGAGTTCCCAGCTGCATGACACAGCCACTGCTTGTGCCAGCAGAGGGGATTAAGAAACAAGTAGAGGAAGAGGCCCCGGAAACCCGATAGCTGGAAAGCACACCCCACGCCGGCCCACAGGACTCCTCTCCAACGCCTTTTCCAGCAGGAACTGCCCCTCCATTGCAAGGCAGGCCCCTGTGAGGTCCTTAGCCTGCACCCTCCCTGCACATGCCCCTCCCAGGAAGTGGGTGCAAGTCATTCCCAAAGGGCCATGATGGTACTGCGGGTGTGTGTCTGTGCGCAGAGAGGTCTGAGTCCATGACGGTGGCAGCACATGGTTTGGTTTTGGGGTTTTTTTTTTTTGGTCAGATGCCAATGGGAGGAAACAATACACACCCAGAGGTTATGCATACTTGAGAGGCTGAGGGCCTGAGTTCAAATTCCAGTACTGCTGCAGAGCTGTGTGATCTCGGGCATGTCACTTAGCCTCTCTGTGCCCAGGTCCCTCAAAAACTGAGGCTAAGAGCAGTACCTACCTCTAAAGCCTATTATAAACATTTTAAGTTTATCTACTTAAGGTGCTTAGAACGGTGAGGGCCACATGTAAGTACTGTATATGAGGCAGCCGCAATTCCTAGGTGTGTCGTACGGCCTGTTTGTGTGTACGTCTCCCTACTACAGGCAAAGCCGCTGGAGGGTGGGCGCCGCGTCTCACTCTGCCGTTCAGCCCAGCACCTGCTTGAGGCACTAACTGGAAAAGTGTTCCATAATGAGCAGGGGCCTGGGGCGCCTGCGTGGCTCAGTTGGTTGAGTGTCCGACTTCAGCTCAGGTCATGATCTCACAGTTCGTAGGTTCGAGCCCCACGTCAGGCTTTGTGCTGAGAGCCAGCTCGGAGCCTGGAGCCTTTTTCAGATTCTGTATCTCCCTCTCTCTCTGACCCTCCCCTGCTCACGATATCTCTCTCTCAGAAATAAATTTTAAAAAACAGTAAAAAAAATTTTTTTTAAATGAGCAGGGGCCTGAACAAAGGGAACTGTCAGTGACTTTGTGTGTGTGTGTGTGTGTGTGTGTGAATATTGTGCATAGGTGTGTATGTGTCATATACGTGTGCATCGTTAATTTGTGTGTGGGTGGGAGATATCTGCGCCAGCACCTCTGCTGTGTTTGTGTCTGTATTCGGCTATCAGCGTGGCACACATGTCCCTTGGATGTGAATGCTGGCTGGTAGTAGGTGTGTCTATAGAATGTGGGTTAGCGAGCCGATGTTGGTGTGTGTATCAGTGTGGGGCATGTGTTGGCACCATGAGCAAGAATGTGTTGGCATGGGGGCGCCTGGGTGGCTCAGTCGGTTAAGCGTCCGACTTTGGCTCAGGTCAGGATCTCACAGTTCGTGGGTTTGAGCCCCGTGTCGGGCTCTATGCTGACAGCTCGGCCCCTGGAGTCTGCTTCAATTCTGTGTCTCCCTCTCTCTCTCTGCCCCTCTCCTGCTCACACTCTATCTCTCTCTCTCTCAAAAATAAATAAGCATTCAAAAGAAAGAATATCAGAATGCGTGTCAGCATGTGTACGTATGTGTATCTATCAGCATCATGTAAGTGTGTGCAGGGTTGTGCATATGAGTGCTGGCAGGGAGTATTTATGTAAGTCAGGACTGCATTTCGGTGTGTCAGGAGTATATGTGTGTCGATGGGTGCATGGGTGTGCAGGTGCGTGTCAATGGTGGGCGCATATGCGTGTCAGTGTTCTGTGTGCCTGTCAGCACTGGATGCGCCCCTGCTGGTGTTGGGAGTGTGTGTGTGTCAGTGTTGTGCGTGCGTGCATGTATTGGCACTGAACGTGTACATGCACACGCCTGTCCCTCATCTCCCTGGCCCCCACACCCCGGCTCTGAGCCTCGATCCCCGGCAGCCCTGGCGCCTGCGCCTGCCCAGCCCCTACCCCCACCCAGCTCCCCTGACTGGCACCCGAGTTAATAAGTGTTGCTTTTCTCCTATTCTACTCAGGCCTGTGATGGAAAATCCTCGGGCTGGAAGTGAGCCCCGAATCGATAGTCCATTCCATTTAACAGGGTGGCTGTCACCATAACGAGATAAAAGTGGATTAACTTCTGCGCTCCTGCCACGTCCACAGGGAGCCCATCTGTTCCCTGCACAGCCGGCCTGGCACAGAGCAGCAGCTAAGCCCGGCAGGACCCAGCCATGGGGGCTCCAGCCACAGCCGAGGAAGGGGGGACTGGGGGTCAGAGGGGGCTCAAGACGGGGATCCAGATGGGGTTCAGAATGGGTCTCGTGACAAATTCCAGGTAGGATCCCAGTGGGCTCTGGAAGGAGATGGGGACAGGGGAAGCCAGCACGAGGCGAGGGCCAGCTACGCATCCTGGACGAAGACCCAGCAGAACCTCTAAGAAGCCTGAACCTCCCATACCTGGCGTGTGGCTAAACAGCGTCTGCCAAGGCACGAATTCCGGAAGCCTCTTGGCCCGGACGCCCTGGGAACCACACAGAGTGTCTGAAGTTACTTCAAGAAAAGGCCCTCCCCTTCCCCTAAGGCCTAAAGAATAGAAAAGGCTCCCACTGCAGCAAGAAGGATGCAGGATGAACATCAGGGTGAACTTCCTGATCGCGAAGGTAAGCGCTTTCAGGAGCAGACAACTGAATACTCACATTTCCAGGATTTGTTCCAGCTTTTGCTATTTTTTTTTTAATACTAGATGTCAGGAGCAAACTAAAATGGAGATTGATTCAAGCAAACGCTACTAGTTTCTTCTTTTCCTCCTATAGTGCATGCTGCCGCCATACTTTCCCACGAGGTCTGCTTTTTGACTGTGGGATTCTTTGTTCATTTCACTGGTTTTCACACTCCTGCCTGTGGCTTCTTCCCTTGTTTCCTTGGGAAGGCCCACCACACCTGGCGATGATCGCCTTTGTTTCTTCTAGATCTCTTATGATTTCATTTTTTTATATTCACATTTTCATCTATCGGGAATTTGCATGAAGTAGGTGTCTGCGTTTCTCCCTGTGATTAACTAATTCTCTACACTAATCTGAAATGCCACTTTTAGCATTTAGGAGGAACCAATTTTGCACATCTCCGTTACGTGGTTGATTCTTGTGCTAGCCCACTCAGGTTTTAGTAAGGATAGCTTTGTGATGTATTTTGATATTTGAGAGTGTGGTTCTCTTTAACACTCAGGGCCCTGGATCTATATTATTGAATGGCTGTGTAAAAGCACAATGTTATCTAATAATGGTACCAAAATGGCATCCTATCTGAAGCCGGTGGCAACTGCTTTTGAAATGTAAACAGCAGTCCCCAAATACTGTATATGTTCAGGTTTCTAAAACCTCCCTTTGCTGTAGCATTGTGAAGGAAGCAGAGCCGAAGCACGTAATCCTAAGGAGGGAGAGAAAGACTCAGATGTGCATAGCCCAGTGGTCACCCTGGGATGTGCAGGATGGACAAATCAAGGCATCCACTACCTGGAAGGCCCAAGGGCTCTGGACAGGACAGCAACCAGCGAGGAAGCGGGTATGGTGGCCCAGGGGGAGAGGCCGAGACCCAGACGAGGGCAGAGGGAGGGGAGGGGAGAGTCAAGAGGCCTTTAGGAAGCAGAATGGACAGAGCCTGGAGACCTGAGACTTGTGAGGGTGCCAGAAGGAGAAGAGACTGAGGTGACAGGACCTAAATGGAAAATTCAGGAGGCAGAACCAGGATGGAGTTTTGAAGCATCAGGGAGATAAATGTCCAGGAAACAGATGGGTACAGGGGTCTGAGGCATAATTGGGAGGTAAGTAGAGGTGGGGAGTCTCACTGAAGCCATTGAATCCAGGGATGTGGATGAGGAGGGTCCATGCCGAGGAAGGATCCAGGCTAAGACCAGAGATAGGGTGTGAGAGCCCCTGGGAACATCCCACAGAGGCACAGGAGCAACTGTGAGTGATGCCTGACATGGGCTTGTCTCCCTCTGGTTCCCCAGTGACTGGGAGGCCCCTCCCATCCTTCTAGGCCAAGAGGGGTGACCCCAAGGGAGAGGGTGGGAGGGGAGGGAGGGGACAGGGTGATGTGGATTCCAAAGGAGCCGACAGCTGTCAAATAATCTAAAACCTCATATGTTAATAATTCTTACAATTTTGCCAAAGACTTAATGGCTGGCCTGTCAAGAGCAGTGACAGAAGCTATTATGGAAACAAGATGGGGATGTTTTGGAGGCAGCATCGACAGCACATCCCGTGCCGGGCCTCGAAGACCGTGAGGCCGCCTGCCCGGCACCTCCAGGAAGCCCACGTGCTCAGCCAGAAAGGAGCTGGGTCATTGTGGATTCAAGCCATTGACTGTGGATTGATCACCCACGAGGACATTTTAATTAACTGTCAGATCCCAGAGCTGCCCCATCCTCCCTGTCACCCACCCTCCCCGATCTGCAGCCACCTCCTCTCCCAACGCACAAAAAAAGGAGCAGTTGGCCAAGGGCACAATCCAGGGAGAGATAGGCACCCAGAGGGTTTCGCTGGCTGGAGGGAGGGGCTGTGGCCTGATCCAGCTATTCTAGGCACTCCCCATGGACTCATCACTTGGTTGGAAATGCCCCCATTTCTCACACTTAAAATGGGAGCAATAGCAGGAAGAGTAAATAAAACTTGCACAAAAGTGCTTTCTTTTGGAGCTTCGCAATCTCAGACTCCCCTTGCATAACTCCCAGAACTACCTCCTGCTTCATCTCATTGAACTGTCCAATCCGTTCCAGGAGGTGGCATCATGATCTCCACGCTTACAGGGGAGACCCATGAGGCCAGTACCAAAGCTGAAGTGGAAAACACTGCTCACTTACAGAGCCAGGATGTGAGCCCCAGCACCAGAATCTGCCTTCGTGTAAGGGCTTCTTATTAGACTAACAATCATGACCGCTACCACTTGCGAGTGCTCACCTTGTGCCAAGAGCTATGCTAAATCAGAGCTTCTCACACTTGGCTGGGCGCAAGGAACCTCTGGGCATCTTGTTGAAATGCAGATCCAAGTGCAGCAGGTCTGGGGTGGGACCTGAGATTCTGCATTTCTAATAAGCACCCAGGAGATGCTGATGTTCCCTGTCCAGAAACCATACTTTGAGTCTAAAGTAGAAATGCTTTCTCTTCTCTAATTGGCACAAAACTCTATTAAAAAGAAAGCCACAGGCTTGGGGCACCTGGCTGGCTCAGTTGGTGGAGCAAATGACTCTTGATCTCGGGATGGTGAGTTCAGGCCCCATGTTGGGTGTAGAGATTACTTAAAAATAAAATCTTAAATAAAAAGAAAGAAAAAGAAAACCACAGGCTTAAAACGGCATCACTTAGCCCAAGTCCTCAAACCTAGAGCTTATTAATACCTAACCTAAGCACAGTTTCAGCCTCCCCCAGAAATGTAAGGCTGACCAGTCAGTAGGGAATTTTGTGATGAGCACCAACGAGATAATCTGTCACATGGGCCCTCTCCATCCCCCAAAGATGAAGTAATCCACTTTATAAGACCCCCTTGCCTTTCTTCCACCTAAGTGCAGGTGACCTTGCCTGAAACAATCCTTTCTTTTCCTTTTGGTAATAATTTTCTTGCCCCACTCCCCTTCCTATAAAAACTTTCCATCTTGAACAATTCCTTGGAGCTCCCCCCTCCTTGCTAGGTGGGATGCTTATTCATGAATCACTTAACAGAGCCAAAGAGATCTTCAAATTGACTCAGTCGAATTTTGTGTTTTAACAACCCCTATGAAATAAGTACTCTTGGGCGCCTGGGGGGCTCAGTCGGTTAAGCGTCCGACTTAGGCTCAGGTCATGATCTCAGAGTCTGTGAGTTTGAGCCCCACATCGGGCTCTGTACTGACCGCTCAGAGCCTGGAGCCTGTTTTGGATTCTGGGTCTCCCTCTCTCTCTGCCCCTCCCCCGCTCGCACTCTGTCTCTCTCAAAAATAAACAAATGTTTAAAAAAATGTGTTTAATAAAAAAAGAAAGAAGTACTCTTAGTATCAACGTTGTTTACAGAGGACACTGAGGCCTAGGGAGATGGAAGAAGCTAACCAGGAGACCCAGGACTTGAACCCAGGTCAGCTGGCCCGTCTGCCCACTTACTCTCAGAGCTCTGCCACCTCCCCAGCATTTGCCCAGAAAGCCAATGACCAGGGGTAGGTCTCTGGGGATAAGCAGGACCCAACTCCAAATACCATCACATGCAGAGTTAGGGCTTCAACATACAAATTTGGCGGGTGGGTGAGGGAGGGGAGGAGACACAAACTTTGAGTCCACAGTGCTTAGTGTGGGAGGAGGGTGCTTCTCACAGGAGAGAGCCCCCCCCCTCAGGGGCCACTCTCCCACAAAGAACAAAACCATGAAGCTCCAGAGGGTCCCCAGTGCTCTCTTTCACGTGGCCAGGAGACAAAGACACCCTCTCCGGGTCCTCAGGGTCCCCACCTGCCCCTGCTCCCGGGCCACTGAGCTGCAAGCCCACACACTGCTTGCAGCCACCCACCCGAGAGCATTAATTGAAAATTAATCCGCTCGGTACGTGCCGACGAGCAAATCAAAGCTAAGTGTCTCAATTAGGAAGAGAGATGGAGTCGGGCACTCTTCTCAGGAGCCGGCTTATTTATGGGGATAATATCATTTTTAATGAGGGGAGCTACTAAAAGGCACAACAAATGCAACATTTAATAGAAAAATATTACAGCATTCCATCAGCGGAACACTGTTGGAGGGGGGGTAAACTCAGGGACCCACACATACCCGGGCATCAAGCTCTGGTTGTGTGGGCACCCGGGTACCGGCACCTATGTGCACACGTGTCTGCGTGAGCACACACATCTATGTGCATGTGCACGTCAGCGTGCACGTCCATGTCCAAATGTGTGAAAATGTGTACATGTGTGTCTGCGCCTGGGGGAAGGGGTGAAGCATTCCTGAGTTTTTGCCACAGAAGGTAGCTTTCTCACCTCCCACCTAAAGGACCCCCACTCAGGGACTTGGGCCGGCCAAATAAGGACTCAGAGTATTTCCCAATACTTACGGGGGACTTGGTCCATTTAGTCCCTGGAGAATTGTAATCTCTGCCACCCAGAGGGTCATAAAGGGCAAATTAAGACTCTGGGCCCCAGTCTCCTCTGAGGTCTCTCATGCATGAGCCATGGCCATTCCAGCCCACCGTATCAGTGACAGTTACAGGACAAGGCCCTCAGGGCCCCACTGCACTGCCCCAAGCTGGCACTTAGGCCCAGCCACCCCCTTCAGCCTTGGTCTCAGGCTCAAGAGCCAAGAACTTTGCTTGCCAGGCCCAAGTCCAAGTTCCTACTCCCACTGCCTCCCTCCTCCACCCAGGTACAACCCAGACCCAGATCCAGGCTCTGTAGCCCCAGCTCAGGGTGGCCTCAACTTTAGCATCTGTGAAATGGGGGAGCAGCTGAGGTGGGCAGCTCAGAACCCAGCCTGCCCTCCCCCTCCCCCAACACAACATGCACACATCGATCTCCTTGCCTCTACTCATGTCGGAGCCCTCCTGGGGCAGGTCCCAAAATCCTGCCCTCACTCCTTTGCCAGAACAGCACCCCACCCCCCCCACCACTTGCCAACCACCTCGTCCTCCTCAGGATCCTCCTGACATGTCAGTGTCCCCAAGACCTGGGCTGTCCCACTTCAGAGAAGCTCAGTGAAGCCTCTAAGGGAGAGGACTCAAGCCTAACCTGGTTATGCCTTCCACCAGCTATGTGACTTGGGACCCATTAACTAACCTCTCTGTGTTTCTGTTTCCTCATTGTGGTGTTTCGTCAGGCTTAAATGAGCTAATATCCATCAGGTGCTTAGAACCAGGCCTGGCATGGGGCACCTGGGTGGCTCAGTTCGTTGTGCATCCGACTTTGGCTCAGGTCATGATCTCACAGTTTGTGGGTTCGAGCCCCGCGTTGGGCTCTGTGCTGACAGCTCAGAGCCTGGAGCCTGCTTTGGATTCTGTGTGTCCCTCTCTCTCTCCCCCTCCCCTGCTCATGATCTGTCTCTCTCTGTCTCTCAAAAATAAATAAGTGTTTAAAAGAGATAGATGTATTGAGGTGTTGTTACTAATATTAGGCCACCCTGCCCCCAAATCGCCTTCTCCCTGGCCAGGCAGCGGGAGCCATCCATCAAACAATCTGTGAAGGTCCTCAGGGCAGGGGCTCCCCCTCCCTCAAGCGTCTAGAGTGAGAGCCACGTCAGCTCCCCTGACCTGGGCCACGTGCCTTCCCTTACACTGTCATCACTCATGAGCTGCATGCTTATATGTTAGTCATCTTTCTAAGCGTGTGTTAGCCTTGAATTTTTCAAAAGTAAAATAACAATAATAAAACCAAGCAGGGATTTGTGCCCAGTAGAGGGGTCCTAACTGGGCAGTAGTATTGGCGATTATTCATTTAATGTCTGCCTCTACGTGACATGACACTTGTACTTGGTCAAGAACAATTTCCTACAGTACCTGCCGCACCTAGAAAAATGTCCGGATGTGGTAGGGAAGCAATCGTCACTGGAGGGAGGGAGGGGGCCGAGGGCAGACTCTTCCCTGGGTGGAGCTCTGAACCCTCAGTCTCAGGAGGGAAGATCCCCCCCACCCCAAACCAGGAGCCAGAACTGGGGGCCTCCCCCTCCCTTCCAGACCCCAGGCACCTCCAGATTGACGACATTTGAAAGTTAACTTCCCACAAAAGTCACTCTCCAGGATTAATATTTATTTCTTATGAAATTTAAATTTTTCAGTGTAATTAAAATTTTATTCGTCGTGAGTTATAGTTAAAAATATTTATAACTTTCCCTTTCGCACTACTGAGGATGAGTCTTGGATGGAACCAATTACCCAGGCCTCCTCCTGGTGATGGCCTTGGGGGGGTCGAGGGCAGGGAGGGGGTCGATGGGCTGGTGGGGGCCAGAGCTGGCATCCGTCTCCCCAGGCAACAGTGCCAGCTCTGCCTCCTGCATCCAAGCAGGGGAGGTGACTGGTAGAAGGGGGAGCTCAGACCTACCCCACCCCCAAATTCCTGGCAAATAACTCGGTGGGAGCTGGGATCGGGGCCAGAGAGAGGCCAGGAAGAGGCTGGGAGAAGACAGGAAAATGAGGCCTCAGAATGAGTGCAGGAGAGGAGGGAAGGATTGCAGACAGAGAGGACCCACGTCTTCCCACCCCGGCGCGAAACATGGTGGGGCAGCCTGTCGACCGCAGCCGTGTTGCCAGGAGATCGTGGCTCTTGGCTCTGAGGCCTTTAATCATTTCATACCCAGCCTGAAGGGCACATCGTCAGTAGCGATAGACAGAAGCGGGGTGGGGGAGCCATGAGTTCCGAAGCCGGGCAGGCCAGCGTTCAAATCCTGCCTGTGAATACGGCCTGGCACATGTTACATAACTTCCCTGAGCCTCAGTTTCCTCAGCTGTAAAATGGGGGCCTGAGGTCGCATCAGAGGATGTATAAGAGGCCCGACACACAGCTGGGGTTAAAACTAGAGGATCCTGGCCCTTTCCCCAGCTGCCGCTAAGGTGCTCGGTCTTTCCAAGGAAGCTAAGGTTGTTTTGGGGTGAGGTGCTCACTTGACCCAGCAGCGAGGAGCCCCCCCCAGCAGCACCCGCTCAGCGCCCACCCCACCCCCGCCCCCAGCCCCCACACCAAGGTCTCCGGCTCAGAGCTCGCCTGCATCTACTCGGCCCAGCCCTCATCCTGCACAACGATAAGGTAAGTGACAGTCACAGAGGATAAGACCAATGCCCTCCTTAAAGCAGCAAACGTTGGACCTTTCTGGAGGAGCTTGTTGGCAAAAGCCTTGGCCAATGTCAACATCGGGAGCCTCATCTGCAAGGTCGGGGCCGGCAGGGCCACCCCCGCAGGAGATCCTCCTCCCTCCACCGGGGCGGCCCCTCCTGAGGAGCAGAAAGCAGAAGCAAAGAAGGAGGATGTCTGGTGATGACAAGCGCTTTCGTCTTTTTGACCACACCTCTTCTGTAACCTCTTCAATAAAAAGCTGAACCCTTTCAAAAAAAAAAAAAAAATAGCAGAGGATCCTGGGCTGTCTGTTCACTGACAGGGAGCTCACTACCTCACGAGGATAGTCAGCTTATTTGGAAAATCCATCTTCTCACTAAAGCTGAACACTCACCCTTAAAAATGGGCTGTCTTGGGGCGCCTGGGTGGCTTTGTCGGTTGGGCGTCCGACTTTCGCTTAGGTCATGATCTCGCGGTTCGTGGGTTCAAGCCCCGCGTCGGGCTCTCTGCTGACTGCCAGCTCAGAGCCTGGAGCCTATTTCAGAGTCTGTGTCTCCCTCTCTCTGACCCTCCCCTGCTCACGCTGTCTCTCTCTTTCTCTCTCTCTCTCCTAGAAATAAATAAAAATATTAAAAAAAAAAATGGGGCTGTCTTTACTCCCTGTGATCTCACATGAATTGCTCTGGAATATAATTCCCCGAGGCACTGGAAGATCAGAACCCACCCTGGAACCTCTCCCACGCCCACCACACTGGCTATCAACACAGCCTCCAATCTGCCCTCAGATTTGCTGGCTAAGAGACTTCTCAGGTCCCACACGGCCCTCGACGCAATAACGGTACCATGGCATGCCTTCAACAGCCTTCCCAAGCGAGACATGCCACCAGCAGGACGACATGAACTATGAAAGTCAATCAGGCACTTGCCACCCCTCCCCGCCTCTCCGCCCATGTGCCAGAGCCTTGAGGTCCAGACTGGACTAGGGAGGGTCAGGACTCCCTTCCTTAATGCCCCTGGGCAAGGACCAGGCTGCCTCTTCCTCCTTACCTTGCTGGCCTGCCTGCGGGTACAGTTTGTGCTCACTAATTAGACCTGTCACTGGCCCTGAATCATTCTCAGGCCAAGCTGGGGAGGTCATTAAGCCCAAGATGGATAAGAGCTAAGCTGGCCCCGCTCTGGAGATTTACAAGGCTCAGGTTGGGGAGGATTTATAAGGTTTGTTAAATTTCTAATTGAGTTTAGAGTGCAGTGCCATACTCTCAGTGGCCAAACCTCATGGATGAGAATTCAGACAAGTGCACCTGTTCTTCTCACTGTGGGAAGATGGGCCTCCCTATCTATCCCCCTCAGCCCCCGCCAGCCTGGCTGCCCAGGCCGAGGGCTGCCAAAACACCAGCCCCAACCAAGCCACTCCGCACAGCCTGCCCAGCTCCCGGCCCACAGACCGGCCACCGGCCTCCCAAAGAGCTGCAGGCCCAGCATCCGTTCTCAGTAGGCTGTGTCGGGATTTGTTGTTTGTTCATTTTTTTTAACACACACATGGTTCAAAATTCAGAAAGTATAAAGGACACCCAGAGTCAACCTCTCTGCCACCCCACCTCCCAGGCACGTAGGTCCCCTCCCTGGAAAAAAAACAACAACAACAGTGGCATTATCAGTTTCTAGCAAATCCTTCAAGATCCACACACACAAGCAAATACATCCGCATGTACACAGTGCATATATACATACATGTATATTCCTTTATGTGGATGTATGTATACATCTTGCTTTTTTTCCACTAAATACCAAATCTTAGGAATCTCGAATGCTAATTGGTCAGCACCAAACCCAGCACCCAGGCCTGGGTTTGGATCTCAGCTTGGCACCATGATGTGTTGAAGCTGGCTCGTTGGCACCCACAAGAGCCACTTGTGAGCATCTCTTCCCAACTTCAAGTTCAGTGATGTCATGCTGGGGGCGTGAACTTCTGTGGGAGCATGTGCACCACAGAAAGAGGCAAACATCTTAAATCCAGGCTTTTCCTTTGTTTGTTTTGAGAGCCAGTTGTTAAACATCGACCCGCACATCACTGGGTTTTGCCCCTTATGAGTTGTGTGACCTCAGACAAGTCACTGGACTTCTCTGAGCCTCAGTATATTCGTGTCTAAAGTGGGTGTGGCCATGAGGATTAGATCAGATAACGAGGGTGAGTGTTCAGCACCGTGCCTGGCACGTGGTGAGTTAGGGGTCGCTGACGGTGCGACCACTCTGGACAGCACCGTTGAGGAGGAAGGGGAGGGCCGGGAGTACCGGATGGGTTCCGGGCCGGCTGAACTCAGTGGATGGCAAGTTTGTCCCAGAGATCCTTGAGAAGAGAAATCAACCCAGGCTCGGTGACCCAACTCACTCGATATCACTACCATATCTGTGGCGTGCCTGTCCCCATGCTGCACGTGACAGACGCAGAAACGTACAATTTCAGTCCCACCCGCAAGGGGTTCCAGTCTAGTGGGGAGGGGAGGACAGATATCTAAACAGACAATGTCATCGTGCTACAGACATAGACAGAACAGGGTAAGTCCGGGGAAAGGAGAACCTGACTCCACAGTTTGGGGTGGGATGGCTTTCCAGAGGAGGCACCCTTTATGCTGGGCATTAAAAGATGCCTAGGAACCCCGACAGAAAAGGCAGGGCCTGGGTGACTGAATTCCAGAGCCGCTCCCAGAAAGCAGAGCTCATTTCTTCTTGGCTCAGAGAGAGAAAGTCACTTGCTCAAGGTCGCACAGCATGGAAGCCACTGAGCTCAGGACTCTATCTAATTCAGGTCTCCTTGGCCCAAAGCATGACTCATCTCCTGTTGCATTGTCTGCTCTCCATCCGGTTACCAGGCTGTCATGCAGGTAAGTCCTCACAGCTCTGGGAGGGATCCCAGGAATGCCTAGCACTCACACAAGTGAGAAGGATGCCCTCTGCAGCCTCCTCACAAGACTGGCCCTTCTAACAGGGAACTCACATTCTCACCCAGATCAGTCATCACGGTCAGAAACCCCACCCGCACACTCAGCCTGAGTTTGGAAAGTCAAAGGCATGGAGCTTCTCTGCAATCCTTGGGCTTCCCTCTCTAGAACACCAGGGGCCGCACCCCACCCTCAGGGTCCATTGCTCCCCTCCTTCCTCCTTCCATATCTTGGCTTTGGTTTGTCAATCAGATACGCCATGGCTTCCTGTCTGAGGAGTACGCTGGCCGTGGGGAAGAAGATGAAGGAGTAAGAAGCCCAGAGAGGAATGGACACAACAGCCACAGAAGATTCCAGAGCCTGGGGCCTCCAGGGAAGGGTCAGTGTAGCTTTGCACTGCTGTCTGTCTGGAGACCTGCATGGGTGACAGGCAACTCTGCATCCTCCTCGCTCACTCATTCAATAATACCCATGGGATGCCTCTTGCTGTGTGCCGTGTGTGAGACGTGGCCCATCAGGGAACAAGGCAGGCAAGGTCCCTGCCCTACTGGCAACTTCGTTCTGACAGGGGAGACGGAGCATAAACCATAAACCAGGGTATCAGCTGATTTCAGATGGTGATGAGTGCTCTGGAGGAAACAAAACAAGCTGCTGAGATGACAAGGGACGAGGTGTGGTCAGGGAAGGTCTCTCTGAGGAGGTGACATCTTGCGTGTCTTCCAAATGACAGGAAGGAAGCAGCCATGTGAAGGGCTGAGGGAAAGATATTCCAGGCAGAGGAAATGGCAGTGCTAAGGCTCAGAGGCTACCTCAGCTCAAGGAGCTAGGTCTCTGGAAAGGGAATGGCCCAAGGGGGCATTGGCCATGCCCAAAACAGAGGTGCAGTAGAACCAAGTATATGCCACACACCAACGTGCAACCTCAGACTGGTCTTCCTACTCTCTGGGCCTCAGTTCCCCCATCCACCTATGGGTCGGCAGCAAAAACATTCCCACTTCTTAAGAGAATTAAATGAGCTTGTGTACATGTGAGCCCCTCTGTGCAGAAGGCCACTCCCCACCCCTCCTGGGATTGCCCAGGGCCGGGGGTCATCCACAACCTGAGGAGGGGCAGTGAAGAGCTCAGCCCCGGAGGAAGCCAAAGAGCTGGAACAGGGTTGCCAGGTTGCTAGCTTCTTTGAGGGACCCCAAGGATAAGAGGGTCACCCTGCTCAGTGATGCCAAAGGGTTTACTTGTCCACAGCCACGAGTTGATTCGGGGGTCCAGGACATGCAAGATGACACCAAGTGCCCTGCATAGCATCCATCCTAGTGGGTCTACTTCTTCCCTTCTCCAGGATGGCAAAGGTGAATCATTTCAAGGGGTCTATTGATGGGAGGGTGAACAGTGAGAGCTGAAACCCCACACCTCGACCCTGGGAGTCAGGGCTCCTAGAAATGCCTTCCCATTCCCCGCGTGCATTTATACCTCCTGCACCAGAGGTCCTGATTGATAGTCAGTCCCAGTGACTTCTACCAACCCAAAGAGGAGCGAGGGCCCAGAGCCCATGGTCCAGAATTTAAGCATCCAGCGCCCCCTGGTGGTGATCATGACAATACGAAGCTTGGTGTCCTCAAGCCCTGGGTAGAGAACATCTGGCCTTGCCCCATCCAGTATGGTGGGGAACAGAAGGGCGAAACCCAGGGCACATTTGGCAAGCGCACAGTGCGGGAGATTAGGGGGCAGGGTGAGCTGACATTCAGCCACTGCCCACTAGAAAAGGGCATGCCCTGAGAGGGAACAAGACTTGTCTACAGTCACACATCAAGCAGATTGCACCTAATGGCCAAAGGAGCACTCATTCATTCATTCATTCATTCAATCTGCTTCGTTAAGTATCTACAATATGTCAGGCACTGTTCTAAGCATAGATTAGCGAAGAGTGACCAAAACAAAGTCCTTGCCCTTGTGAAGCCTGTATTCCAGTGAGGAAAAGGATGATAGGCATGTGAACAAATAAATATGCAGAGTGTCAGGTGAGGATAAGTTTTACATTTAAAAATAAGGCATGGTAAGAAGAGAAGCAACAGAGTTGATATCTTAGATCACATAGTCATGGAAGAGCTCTTTGAGGAGGGGACATTTGAGCTGAGACACAATGAAGAGACAGAGAAATGTCTAGGGGAGAAGGATTCCAGGCAATGGAAAGAGAAAGTATTCCCTGATGCAGGGGCATCCTTGGCATGTTCCAGTAACAGCAGCTAATCTGCAATTCCAAACCCAGCAAAAATATCTTTCAAAACAAAGACAAAATAAAGACTATTTCAGACACACAAAAGCTTAAAGAATTCATCAACAACAGATTTTCACTATAATAAATGTTGAAGAAAGCCCTTCCATCAGAAGAAAAATGATACCAGATAGATACATGGATTCAAGGAATGAAAAATACCAGAAATGATAACTACATGGGTAAATATATTAGTTTTCTTATTTAAACTATTTTTTTAAATAATGGACTATTTAAACCAAACAACAGTGTATACTGTGAGGCTAATAACATCTATAAGTAAAATGTATGACAGCAATAGAAAAATGGCTGGGAGATGGGAAATGGAAGCATGCTATTATAAAAGTCTTATATTACACCTGAAGTAGTACAATACCATTTGTAGACTATTGTAAGTTAAAAGTACATACTATAAACCCTAAAATAATGACTACAAGTTATAGCTAATAAACCAACAATAGAGATAAGTAGATAAGTTGGAATCATTAAAAAAAACAATCCAAAAGAACCAAACAATATAAAAAAGGAAACAAAGAACAGAAGAGACAAACATAAAGCAAATAACAAGATGATAGTTGTAAGTCTAACCATAACAATAATCCATTAAATGTAAATGATCCAAGCATCCCAATTAAAAGACAGAGATTGTCAGATTGGATAGAAAAGCAAGAACCAACTATGTGTCTCAAAAAAGACACATTAAATATAAAGACACATATACATTAAGAGGATGCAAAAAAGCTATGCCATGCTAATATTAAACAAAAGAAATATCAAAGTAGGGGCACCTGGGTGACTCAGTTGGTTAAGCATCTGACTTCAGCTCAGATCATGATCGCACAGTTCAGGAGTTCGAGCCTCGTGTCAGGCTCTGTGCTGATGGTTCAGAGCCTGAAGCCTGCTTCACATTCTGTGTCTCCCTCTCTCTCTGCCCCGACCTCACTCTCTCCCTCTCTCTCTCTTTGTCTCTCAAAAATAAATATTAAAAAAATTTTTAAAGAAGTATCAGAGTAGTTATCAGATCAAAAACTATCACCAGGTAAAGTAAATCTTAAAGAAATTCATTTCATAATAATAAAGGTATTGCTTAATACAGAGGGCATAACAATCCAAAATATTTGTGCATCTAATAACAGAGCTTCAAAATACGGGATGCACAAAAAGAATGGTAAGGATCAATAGACAAATCCACAATTATTGTTGAAGACCTCCATATTCTTCTCTCCCTAGTAGATAGAACAAGTAGACAGAAAAGCACTTATGATATAGAAGATTTGAACAACACTCTAAAACAACTTGACCTAGTTGACATTTATAGAACACTCTCCTCAACATCAGAATATACATGATTTTTAAGTGCTCATGGAACATGTTAAAAGATAGAGCCATAAATCAAATCTGAATAAAATTTAAAAGATTCAAGTCATACAAAGAATGTTCTCTGACCATAATGGCACTAAATTACAAATCTATAACAAAGATATGAGAAAAAATCACCAAATACTTGGAAGCTAAAACAAACAAAAAACATACTTATTAACCCATGGGTCAAAGAAGAAGTCAAAAGGGAAATTACAAACAAAGTATTTTGAACCAAACAAAAATGAAAACAGAACACAAAATAAAAACACAAAGTTCATAGTATGCTTCTCGGACAGTACTTATGAGGGAATATATAACACTAAACACCAATATTAAAAAAGAAGAAAGGTCTGGGGCACCTGGGTGCCTCAGTTGGCTAAGCGTCCAACTTTGGCTCAGGTCATGGTCTCACAGTTCGTGAGTCTGAGCCCCGTGTCGGGCTCTGTACTGACAGCTCAGAGCCTGGAGCCTACTTTAGATTCTGAATCTCCTTCTCTCTCTGCCCCTTCCCCACTTGTAGTCTGTCTCTGTCTCTCTCTCAGGAAAATAAATAAACGTTAAAAACAATTTTTTAAAGAAGAAAGATCCCAAATCATTGAGTTCAACTTCCACCTAAAGAAACTGGGGAAGGGGATGGAATGGTAGGGATAAAAAGATATAAACTTATAGCTATAAAATGAATAAGTCCTAGAGATGTATGTACAGCCTGGTTATAGTTAATAATACTGTGTTGCATATTTGAAGGTTGCTAAGAGTAAATCCTAAAGGCTCTCATCACATGAATAAATTTACAACTATTGGTGGTGACTGATGTTAACTAGACTTACTGTGGTAGTCATTTTGCGATATATATAAACAACTAATCATTTTATTGTGTGCCTGAAACTAACATAATGTTGTGTACATCAACTATACCTCAATTTGAAAAAGAAGAAAAGAAACTAGGGTGAGAAAAGCAAATGAAGCCCAAAGTAAACAGAAGAAAAGAAATAATAAAAATTAGAGCAGAAATCAATGAAATAGAAAACAGAAAAATAACAGAAAAAGTCATTGAAACCAAAACATGGTTCTTTGAAGAAATCAGTAAAATTGATAAACCTCTAGCTAGACCAGTAAGGAAAAAAGAGAGAAAACGCAAATTATCAGTATCAGGAATGAAAGAAATGACACCATAAAATTCCACAAATATTAAAAGGAATAAGGGAGTGTTATGAACACCTTTCTGCAAATAAATTTGACAACATAGATGAAATAGACAAACTCTTTGAGACATAAACTATCAAAGTTCACTCAAAAAGAAACATAACCTGAATAGCCCCTATCCATTAAATATATTGAATTTGTATATAAAAACCTTCCAAAAAAAAAAAAAAAAAAACTACAGGACCAGATGATTGCAGTGGAGAATTCTAGCAAACGTTTAAGGAAGCCATCATGCCAATTCAACAAAAACTTTCCAGAAAATTAAAGAGGAAAGAACACTTTCCAGCTCATTCTGTGAGGCCAGCATTACTCTGATAACAAAGCCAAAGACATTATAAGAAAACTACAAACCAATATCCCTCATGAACACAGAAGTAAAATGCTAACCAAAACTG
Source organism: Hyaena hyaena (assembly GCF_003009895.1). NCBI lineage: Eukaryota > Metazoa > Chordata > Mammalia > Carnivora > Hyaenidae > Hyaena > Hyaena hyaena. Next base: position 1,706,813 of record NW_024081028.1, on the reverse strand, counting down.
TAGCAACTTGAATCTGACAATATATAAAATGGATTATATATAATGACCAAGTGAGGGTTATCCTGGGAATACAAAGTTGGCTTAACATTCAAAACTAAACCAGTGTAATTCATCATATCAACAGAAATTATTAATGTCCTATGGCTGCTATAACAAATTACCACAATCTTAGTGGCTTAACACAACACAAACTTACTATCGTACAATTGTGAAGGGCAGAAGTCCAAGGGGCTTTCAATTCACTAGGCTAAGATCCAGGTGACAGCCGGATTGTATTTTTCCTAGAGGCTCTGGGGGAAAAAATGTTTCCTTGTCTTTGCAGGCTTCTAGAGGCTTCCTGCACTTTTAGGGAATGGCTTCCTCCTCCCTCTCCAAAGTCACCAGCAGGATAACGTCATGGGAGAGAAGGACTCCTGGAGGTTGAGGGTAGCGCTGTCCGGGTGTTCTTTTTAAGATGGAATTAATTTTTGTTTGTTTAGTGAGTATCTATATGGATGAACCATCACCTGGTCCAGCCTCCTGCACCCAGGAAAACGTGTACCTAAACCCCCAGATAGAAGAGTCTGATGTTAGTCTTCCTAATGGCCGGAGGTTGGGAAGGGCAGGAGGCCACGGAGGTGGATGGAGAGCCTGGGTGTGTGGTGTCTGGGTGCAGACACTGAATGCAGACAGTGTTTCTTTCAAGGGGAAGAGAGAATGGGCCACTGAGGCCTAAGAAGTGACTGCTGAATGCCACTGTAGGGGTCCCCGGGACCTTGACACTATCTGTTTCACTAGGCTGGTGGGAGACAACGGCCGATGGGGGGGAGGAGGTGGTGACGGTGAGGACACACATTGCCTTTCAGAGATTCTGCCGTGAAGTGGGGGAGATAGACACACACAGAGTGTCTGTCGGAGGATTTTTTTTTTCCCAAAGCCCCCACTTCTAGGGCTGGAGTGATCATCTGGGGCTTGGATCCCCAACAACGTTAGATGTTCTCCTTCTCCAGAGGAGTTCCAGACCTCCACTCACTGCTGAGGGGCCACCGTCCCCCACCCCACTCACAGCCCCAGCTCATTCCCCCTGGGGTGGAACAGTAGATCCCACTTTAGGAAATTCCAGGGACAACATGACCCTGGAAAAGCAAGCCTGGGCTCAAGGACCCCTTCCATTCTAATGCAGGACCCTGGACAGGGACTCCCTGCCCCCATTTGCTCACCCTAAAATGAAGGGGGTGGGGAGGTAGATTACCGCAGCCTCCCAGTTTCCTCCCTTAGCTTACTCCCATCTGTGTCCCTATTTGGCCTCGGGGGTTCCCAGCTCTCCCCCGCTTCTGCCCTGATGTGACGATGCTGTCCCGTGGCGGGACCCAGCAAAACCACGGCAGCTGAGGGGCAGCAATAACCGCCAACGGTGTGCTTGATAGCGGAAGTCTCCCGGCTCCCCTGTGTGTCGCCAGGACCCCCACTGTGGACGGAGGGGAGATGGCAGAGCCCCACACCAGGGGATATTAAGCAAAGAGGTTAAGACTGTAGCTCAGAACCCCAGTGCGAATCTAGGCTCCTCAATGACTAGCCTGGGCTAGTGAGACCCTGGGCTGGTCCCTGCGCCTCACTGCATTTCAGTTGAGCATTCTACAAAATAGCATCTACTTCGGAAGTGAGGTGAGGATTAAATGAGATACTGTGTGAACGTGCTTCCAGTATCCAGCCCATTGGGAGCCTTGTTTGCTCCCACCCAGCTCACCAGGAGACCGGTGTCCCCCTCAGTCTGGGTGTCCTGTGAGCAGAGGTTCAGAGAGCCACAGCTCAGTCAGGGGCTTCTGCATTAGAGACATCCCCTAATCCTGCTAATCACCCTCTAGTGTCTGGATTTGTCCTGAGAGCTCTAATTCAGCTGCTGCCCCTCCCCCTGCCGGCCCCCCCCCCCCCCGCCCCCCGCCCCTGCCCCTGCATTCCCAGTTTGGGAGCAGGGTGCAACCAAGCAGAGGAGCAGATTCTTTGTGTCTCTCAGGCATGTAGTCCGGAGGCTGAGTGGTTACTCTGGAGCCTGGCTCTCTCTCCTCCTAAACCTGTGACGGGAGGCGGTTCACTCGACTTTTCTGTCCCTCAGTGTCAGAATCTATAAACCAGGGCTGAGAATGGTATCCCTTCACAGTTACGGTGCAGAGTCAGACAGCAAATAAACTCCAAGCCCCACATATCAGTATTCGCTATGCTCATGATCACTGCTGTCTTTATCCAGCACGCAGCCAACCACACAGTACGTTCCAGGCCACACTTACTGAATTAATAAATAGATGGGTGGGTTAATTAATAAACAAACCAGCCTCTAAGACCCCTTAGTTCACTGAGAACTGAGAACAACGGCTATGGATCTGGAGCACCTCGCAGGTGCTAGATGCTTTGTAACACGTGATCTCACGGAATCCTCCTCGAGCCCAGCGAAGTGGGTATGGCCACACCTGGTTCACGGAGAAGGAAATCATGACCCTTAGAGGCTAACGTGTCCAACAGCACATAGTCATTTTTTCCCTCCCCTTTAATTTTTAATTGTACCCAAGATACAAAACCAATGAGGAAAAAAAAATTTAAATAGAGAGAGGCAAAATAAAAACAATAAAGATAAAACCACCTGGGATTCCACATCCAGAATTTTCCATTAAGTTTTTGCTGACTATCATGGAGACTTTCTTTATGCACATATATATTTTTTTTCCACAGAGATGGGCTCACATTATGCATACACTGCACTATAATAGGCTGGGGGCTCTCTTTCTGTGCCAATAAATCTGTGCCATGGGCAGTAGCTAGTATTCTATTGTGGAGCTGAATCAAAATTTATTTAACCAATTTGCTGTTGTGGGATATTTAGTCTGATCCAATTCTCACCATTTTATGTGATGAATATCCTTTTCATCCCCGCAACTTTCTGAACTTGTCCAATTATTTCTTTAGGACAAATTCCTAGAAGTAAAATTTCTGAGTCAAAGACAATACATTTATTTAGGGCTTTTCATACACACGTACTGCCAAATTGTCTCCCGGAAAGCCTGCGCCGATGCACGCTCCCATGGGGAGAGAATGAGCTATGAGCCACCAATAGTGAAGAGATATAAAATAGATCCACAACAACGCATTAGTCAGGAAAGGCTAGGCCAAGCTGCAGTAACAAATTAACCCCAAATCCCAGTGGCAGAAGACAACAATGATTTATTTCGGGCCACAATGCAGGCTCAACCTGGGTCAGCAGAACAGGGGTCTCTGCCTCGCACAGTGAACTTCAGGGACCCGGGCTGACAGAGAGACTCTGCCGTCTTGTAGCTATATCATCTGGAGCACAGGGCCTCCAGGGCCACCCCAGAACTAGAAGAGTGAGCACCCAGGTTCTTAAATGCCTCAGCTCAGAAGTGACACGGGCCACTCACACTCACTGCATTGACTAGAACTGTCACACTGCATGGGGGCTGCAAAGTGTGGTCTTCCATGTACCCAAACCTGATCTACATGAACACTAGTCAAGTCTGCTACAGGTAGGAAGGGGTAAAAGTCATGGAGGGTTTCCTTTGGCAAGGGAAATCTAAATTGGAGGTGCCTGGGACGTTCAGTCAGTTACGTGTCTGACTCTTGATCTTGGCTCAGGTCATGTTCAGCAAGCCCCTCATCGGGCTCTGCACTGACAGAGCAGAGCCTGCTTGTGATTCTCTTTCTCCCTCTCTCTCTGCCCCTTCCCCGTTCTCTCTCTCTCTCTTTCTTTCTCTCTCTCTCTCTCTTTCTCTCAGAATAAAAACTTTTTTAAAAAGAGAGAAATCTGGAGTGCCTGGGTGGCTCAGTCCATTAAGCGTCTGACTTCAGCTCAGGTCATGATCTCATGGTTCATGAGTTCAAGCCCCACATCGGGCTCTGTGCTGACAGCTCAGAGCCTGGAGCCTGTCTTCGGATTCTGTGTCTCCCTCTCTCTCTGCCCCTGCCCTGCTCGTGCTCTATCTCTCTTTTTCTCAAAAATAAATAAACATTTTAAAATTTTTAATAAACAAAGAGATATCTGAATTGACTCCTATGACTTTTCTTAGGAAAGAATTATGTCTCAGGACAATGAAGACAAGGGGACAGGCCAGGCAAGGGAGCCAGGCAGTGGGCTGATGGGCACTTACCTGCAGGGCAGCCCCCCCCACCTGGAGCCACATGGACCCCCGGAAGTCTGGGAGCCAGATCTGTTCTTCCTGCAAAGTCTATGGGGGGCACAAGAGGGGAGTCCAGGAGAAATTCTGCCTTTGTAGCCCACCCAGCCAGCCCCTGACACATCAGCAGAGGGCAGCAGGAGGTCTGCTCACCCCCTTGTGTCAGGTGCAAACAGGAAATCAGGGGCCAAAACTGGTAAAAATGAGGGGTCTGGAGTTCACAAACTACTGGGTTTGTGAACCAGCTAAGCCACTTACCATTTCTGTGACCTTGAGCAAGTTACTTACTATCTCTTTGCCTCTGTTTCCCTATCTCTACATGGGGTTAATTAAGAGTAAATACTTCCAGGGGTACCTAGGTGGCTCAGTCGGTTGAGTGTCCGACTTCAGCTCAGGTCATGATCTTGAGGTTCGTGAGTTCGAGCCCCGCATTGGGCTTGCTGCTGCTGGCACGGAGCCCACTTTGGATCCTCTGTTCCCCTCTCTCTCTGCCCCTCCCCTACTTGTGTGCTCTCAAAAATAAATAAACATTAAAAAAAATGGGGCGCCTGGGTGGCTTAGTTGGTTAAGCGTCCGACTTTCGCTTAGGTCATGATCTCGCGGTTCGTGGGTTCGAGCCCCACATCGGGCTCTGTGCTGACTGCCAGCTCAGAGCCTGGAGCCAATTTCAGAGTCTGTATCTCTCTCCCTCTCTGTCTGACCCTCCCCTGCTCACGCTGTCTCTCTCTCTCTCTCCTAGAAATAAATAAAAAATATTAAAAAAAAAAAAAAGAATAGCTACTTCCAAAGGCAAGTATAAAGCTTAAATAAGACACTATTCATTCCTTCCCTTAACAGCCATGCACAGACACCTTTACAGACAGACACCTTTACAGACACTGGGATGCAGAGGTGACTTTTCCCTCCAGGAGTTTATATTATCTTAAAGGGACAAGCAACAAACCAACCAACAACAAATAACACAGCTTTTCAGGCACTAACAAGTGCTACAAAGAAAAACCAAGTAGGGTAAGGGGGAGATGTGGCGATGGGAAGCTATTTTAGCCAGAGTAGATACCTCTTTAAAGTGAGCAGAGATCTGAGTGATGTCAAAGAGGGAGCCGCATGGCTATCAGGGGAGAAAAGTTCAAATGGTAGGAAAAGAAAGTGCAAAGGCCCTAAGGCAAGGGCATGCCAGCACAAAGGCCCGTATGGTTGGGGCAGGTAGAAAAACAAGCACGCCCGGCTCAGACTCGACTCACCACCCTGAGCTTTCTGTAAACCATGCAGTCGGGAGGCATCTTCAGACTCTTCACCTCCACAGCCCTTAGGTGCCTGTCCCTTGAGCTCTGCCTGTCCTGGGCACACCACTTAGCCCTCCACAGCCCGCTGCCTGACAGGGGTCATCAAGTCTGCAAGTTCTTTTTTTTTTTTTTTTTTATGTTTTATTTATTTCTAGGAGAGAGAGAGAGACAGCATGAGCAGGGGAGGGTCAGAGAGAGAGGGAGTCACAGACTGAAACAGGCTCCAGGCTCTGAGCTGGCAGTCAGCACAGAGCCCGACGCGGGGCTCGAACCCACGAACCGCGAGATCATGACCTAAGCGAAAGTCGGACGCTTAACCGACTAAGCCACCCAGGCGCCCCAAGTCTGCAAGTTCTGAATGAAGTCCAACCTGTGCCCTGGCCTTCAGGAATAGTGACTGACGTTTATTGAGAACGTACCTGCCAGGTGCTGCTCAGACCATCAGTCCTACGAGGCCGGTGTTGGTATTCTCCTGCTTATACAGAGGAGGAAACAGAGGAACAGAGAGGCCGATTTGTCTGAAATCACACAGCTGGAGGGAGACAGGATTCAAACTCGGGAAATCCGGTTGGAGTGTGGGCTTTTCTCATTGCCCTGGGCTGCCTCTTGAAAGGGAGATTTCTTCTAAAAAGATTAGAGAACTCAATCTCCTTGCCCCTCAGGCAGCAGGTCTGTCCACTGGGGAGCCGCTCTGGGCTGAGCTGGTCACCCAGAGGGAGGCACCTGAAAGGGACTCACCTGGTGAGTGAGGGGCACGAACAGGGAGGAGGAGACAGAGGCTGCGGCGCGCATGCACACACACACACACACACCCGCTCCCATGCCCAGGAAGGCGGCTGTGCTCTGGGCTGATGCACCCATTCTCCACATGGGAGTAGAAGGCGCTCCGTCTGTCTGGTTTGCAGCTGCCGTGTCACTCATCCACAGGCGGGCAGACAGGGCAGAGCGAACGCGGCCAGGGGGAAGGGAGATGGAAGACACAAGCAGCTCCATCAGCACCACTAAAGCCCCTCGGACATTTGCTGCCTCACAGACCTAGAGTATGCCAGGGCTTTGGGAGAGGAGACCTCAGCCTGTGATAGGAACCCGGAGACAGTGCTGGTGGCCCTAAAGGCCACCAACCAGGACAAACCACGTCCAAACAATGATACAGTCAAGCCTGTAGACCAGACCTGGTGGGGAAGCCCTACAAAGTAAGGGAATGGCTTTGGAAGCTTTTGAGACAGTGAGCTGGTCCAGCAAAATAGCCACTTCTGCCATCTGGCTGGGAGTAAGGAAGGGTCCCTCCCAACATCTAGATACCAGAACTCAGCAAAAGAAATTCCCAGCTGAAGCAAGCCAGCTGTCACCTCCCAGCTCAAGGCTGGGGCAGGACTTCAGAGTTGTTGGGAGAAGAGCAGAGAATAAAATAAGCAGTAATTGATGCTCTCCCAGAGCCCTGCAAGAGCCCAGAAGAGAGAGAGGTTAATCCTGCAAAGCTCAAGGAGACTCCAGGGCAGATTTCAAAGAGCTGGACTGTGAAGACTCGGAGAAGTTGTGATTATATCTTATCCCACGCCCCCCCCATTTGCTATTTTGGAGTAACCCAGCCATCAGGGAAGCCTACAATCTCCAGGTACATGGATTGCAGAGAGCATTTGCCACAAAGCCTCATGCTGTCCTATGGGGACACAAAGGAGGGGTGGTGGGGAAAGGGGACTGTTGGTGACTATCTGCCTATGAAGTGCCCTATCCCTGAGTCCGTGTGTGTGGCCATGGCATGGATACAGCCAGAGAAGGTGCCCAGACTCAATCTCCAGGGGAGAGAAGAAAAATGTCAAGAAAAGGGACACCTGGGTGGCTCAGGTGGTTAAGCGTCTGACTCTTGGTTTCAGCTCAGGTCATGATCCCAAAAGTTTATGGGTTTGAGCCCTGCATCAGGCTGTGTGCTGACAGTGTAGAGCCTGCCTGGGATTCTCTCTTTCCCCCTCTCTCTCTCTGCCCCTCCCCTGCTCGCTCTCTCTCTCTCTCTCAAAAATATATAAACTTAAAAATTTTTTTAAAGAAAAATGCTGAAACCAAGAGTGCAGTTTGGCAGTGGTCTGAGAATCGTTGTCAGCTACAATCGCCATGTCCCAGGTGGGACACAGGTGGGACACAAGCCTCAAGGAAGTCCCAAGGGCCACGATATCCAACGTAGCGGGTTGAGTTGTAGCCCCCAAAGATATGTCCCCCTGGAGCCTCAGCATGTGACCTTACTTAAATAGGCATCTTTGCAGATTTGCAAATAAGGGTCTGAATGACTTTAATTAAGGTAAGGATCTCAAGATGAGATCGTCTTGGATGTGGTGGGCCCTAAACCCAAGGACAACTACCCTCCAAAGGAACAGAGAAGGGAAAACAGAGAGACACAGAGAGGAGACAGCATATAGAGATGGCGTGACGTTTGGAGCTGTGGGAGCCAAAGCCAAGGAGCACCAGGGGTCACCGGCAGCCACAAGGGACAAATAAGGGGCACAGAACGGACTCTCCCTCAGAGCCGCTACAGGGCACCAATCTGGCCAACGCCTTGATTTTGGACTTTTGGCCTCCAGAATCGTGAGAGAATAAATTTCTGTTGTGTTAAGCCACCAAGTTTTCAGTCATTTGTAACGACAGACCTAAGAAACTAACACATTCGGTGACCATTTCAGTTTTCCTACGTAACAAACTACCCCAGAAGGTAATGGCTTAAGACAACAACCATTTATCATTTCTGCAACTCAGTGGGCTGTAAACTCACACAGGCATCACCTAGGTGGTTTGTCTGCTCCGCATGGGCTCAGCAGAGGCCACATACATACTGGCTGCATCCAGCTGCCCAAGTGGATCAGGCTAGAAGGCCCAGCATCTCAGTCTCCAGTCGGTCCGGGGCCCCAGCGCCGTTCCGCGTGCCTAGCTTGGGCTTCCTCACAATATGGTGGCCTCAGGGTAGTCAGACCTCATACACAGCACCTGGTTCCAAGAGGGTGTGCCACAAGCAACAAAAGTGGAAGGTGCAGATCTCTTTAGATCTGGCCTTGGAAGTGACACGGTGTCACTTTAGCTGGTGGTAAAAAGCCATCGGGGGGGCAGCTTAAATCGGAAGGGAAAGCAAATACACTCCAAGTCTCAATGGAAGGAGCGGCCAAGAATGTGTAGTGGGACTATGTTTAACCCGCCATAGAAGCCAAGACACCTGATGGGGCCACATTCTAAGCCTGGAGTGGTTGTCAAATCCTGTCAGGGCTCTGGCAGGAAACAGACTGCTCGTCACAGGGCTCCAAGGGAGGGTTTACTGACTGGACCAATGGGCCGCCACCCGACAGAAGCCTCCCTTTGGCCAGACCCACGTAGAAGCCAGCGGGGGAGATAGATGATCCCTCCCTCGAGGTTCTGCCTGCGGGTACAGAAGAGGGTGGCCGGGGGGCTGAAGACAGGGTGAGGGAGTGAGCAGGCAGACACCAGAAGGATAGAGAGAGCCCGTATCTGCAGAGCACGCCTCTGCTCCCCTACTGTGTGCCTGTGCTCCCCCTACTGTGTGCTGGCACTTTCTATACGTTGCACCTCTTTCTGAGCCTTGCTGGACTGGAGACCAAGGCAGGGCAGGGGCTGTGCTGGACCAGGCTGGGAGCTGAGGGGTTCTGCCCAGGCAGAAGGGGCTGGTGAAGACTGAGGGTGGGGATGCCCCTGATCCTGATGCCCAGAGGTGGTGGGGACCCCTGCTGCCATATGCCCCCCACCCCCACCCTCTGAGGGGCCACCCGAGACATGTCGTGCCCCCGCCTCCCTGACGCCATCCCCGGCTCCCTCCCTCCCTCGCCCGCTTGACCCCGCCCTCACCACCTTAATGAAGTTCCCCAGCTGACACCTCCTAATTCCCCAATGATTAACTTCCAGCGGATTAGAACCAGGACAGCTATTTAATTAACATGCATGTCTGAGATTACTCAGGACTCATTAAGACTCCATGATTGACTTGTTAACGTGCAGGAATTCAATTACTTGCCTGGCACTGAACTCCTGGCCAGGGCATGGCAGGGGGTGGGGGGGGCTACAAATGCCCAGCCTGAGAGCCCCAGTCTGAGAGAAGAAACAGGCCTGTTCCAGAAAAGTCCAAGCATGAGGGAGAAGCCACAAGTTGACCCCAGGAGAGCCCAGGTTGGAGCAGAAGTCACAACCCTTGCCCCCGGACAGCCCCAGACTGGGGCGGGGGGGAGGGGGGGGAAGCGGCGGGGAATACGGAATACGGCTTCGATCTTTGACCATCTCCAAGTGCGAGAGGAAAAACAGATCTCTCACCCCCAGGAGCTTCCTAAGGGGGAAGACCTAATTCATAGCCCTAGGGGCCCTGGGGGCCCCAACCTGGGAAGACAGACTCTCTCTTTGGGTACCCCCATTCTGAAATGAACAGGACAGCGATCAGAGGGGGGCAGCCTCACCCCTGCTCCAGAGGATCTGGGTGGGAAGACCACCTATGGCTGAGGCTCCAGTGTGAAGGGGGAGACACAGCCAGGGCCGTGGGAAGGCCAGTCTGAGGACACGTGGTCCCTTCCCGGAAGAGCCCGTACCCAGGAGGGGAGACAGGGCACAAGGCCAGCGTCTCCACCAGAGCCTGGGCAGCCATGGGGTGAGGGAGGGGGTGCCTGGAATGTCCTTCCCTCAGAAGAGACCAGGGAATGGGCATGTCCTCAGAGGCTGATGGGGAAGGGCCGGGCAGTGCAGGGGAGAGGACAGACAGAGTCAGTCCCAGCCTCCCTTCCCCAGACCCGGCTGCCCTGTCCACACACAGGAAACCTCAAGGACGGGACCAAGATCATTCACGGCTAGGGCCCCACCCTGCCCGGCTAGGACTGCACTGCACCATGGGAGAAGGACTCGCTGAGGAAACTGAGGTGTAAAAGGGGGGTCCAGGTAACTGAAGTCCCACAATAAGGTCGGGGTGACCACAATAACGATGGTGGGGGCTTCCTGGCTGCCTCCTTGACACTGAGCGTTTTCCACACGTCGTCTCAGCTATTCTCCCCAGATGCGGAGACTGAGGCCCAGAGAGGTTAAGTAACTTGTCCAAGGTCACACAGGAGTAAGGAGTGAAACCTGGCTGAAACTCGAATGGTCTTGGTCATCACCCTTCGCTGCCCTGAGCCCAAGCCCTTCTGCCGGTCCCGGGGGGTGGCCGGCTCACGCCTGCTGCTGCTGCTCCTGTGAATGGAAGGCCTGTCTGCAGAACCGCACTCAGGGGACCCACGAGGGCAGAGCAGGGGTCCGCCAACGAGGGAAGCGCCCTCTGCGGCCCTGTGAAGAGGAGACCCCATGAAGAAGCCTGGACCACTGTGCCAAGCGGGCCCACGAAGATGGTGGCCATACATGGGCCTCGCAAAGGTCTGCAGCACATTTGTCAACTGACAGGATGACACAGCTGGGGAAGCCAGAGGGTGGGCTCCAGGTGCGGCTCTGCCTCCTATGAGCTGTGTGTCCTCAGGCAAGTTACTTCACCTCTCTGAGACTGCTTCCTAGCCATTAAATAGGGGCGGTAAGAGGGGCGCCTGGGTGGCTCAGTCAGTTAAGCATCTGACTGCAGTTCATGTCATGATCTCACAATTCTGGGTTCGAGCCCCACAATGGGCTCTGTGCTGACAGCTCAGAGCCTGGAGCCTGTTTCAGATTCTGTGTCTCCCTCTCTGTCTGCTCCTTCCCTCCCCCAACCCCTCCCCTACTCATACTCTGTCTCTCTCTTTCTCAAAACTAAATAAACATTTAAAAAATTTAAATAGGGGTGGTAATAGTCCCTTTCTTATAAGGGTCTTTGGAGGAATAAATGGCATAAGGTATGTAAGGTAACCACGCCTGGCAGGTGGAGAGTGCTGGCTATGGTGGTCATTTTGCAGTCATGGTCATCTGTTAACTTTTCAGGAAGACAAGAGAAGCCACCAGGAGCCAGCAATGGTGCACCCGAAAAAGTTACATCCTGCCAACGTCCACACCGAATGGCATTTCTGGAAGGATGAGTCAAAGAGCAACAGGGATACTTCAGAACCACATTTGAGGCTCTGCTACGAGAGCCACACTGATTTCTGTAAAACGTGGGCTGGGTGAAGTACTGTCCTATGTGGATAGAAGCTGTGCTGAGCATTGATTAAATGGTGTGAATGAGGCGCCTGGGTGGCTCAGTCGGTTGAGTGTTTGACTTTGGCTCAGGTCATGATCTCACAGTTCGTGAGTTCCAACCCTGCGGTGGGCTCTGAGCTGACAGCTCAGAGCCTGGAGCCTATTTCGGATTCTGTGTCTCCCTCTTTCTCTGCCCCTCCCCTGCTCATGCTCTGTCCCTCTCTGGTTCTCAATAATAAATAAATGTTTAAAAAAATTTTTTTTAATGGTGTGGAAGTCATGACATTGGAGAGGGTCACTCCAAACACACCTGAAAATGACAAGATGTCAGAAAGCTGGAAGGGCCGACAAAGGAATGTCAAATGACCCTGAAAGTCCAAAACAATACGTTCAGGCCAAGAAGACAAAGAGTAGCAGGAAGAGGTGAAAGATCTGCTCTTTGAAAACCAATAGACAGAGAGTTCCACCTAAATATGCTGCTTAGCAAACAAAGCAGTGAATAAAAGTAGGGGATGGGAAGGAAAATGCATGTATGTTTGTGTGTGTGTGTGTCCTCACGTGGCTTAAAAGATCCTTTAAAATACCCTAACAGTACCTCAAAAGATCTTAAAATAGCCTTATATATCTTAATTTATCTCTGGAAATATCTGTAAGAAACTAATAACTTTTTTAGTCTGTGGGGAGGGAAACTAAGGCTCTCAGACAGAGGTGTGGGAGGGAAATTTTTCCCTGAATAATACCCTTTTATGATTTTTAATTTTGAACCCTGTGAATGTATTGCCTATTCAAAAATTAAATTAAGGAATGTTAACACTGGTTATCTCTAGTTGCTGGGGTGATAGGTGATTTTACTTTCTTCCTCATATTTTCCTGTATTGTCTGAATTTTCTTAATGACCATGTATTACATTTTTAAATCCAGAAAAATAATAGCACTATTAACATTTTCTTTACAAGTCTGCCTCACTTGTAGAGGCTGAGGACCTCACTGGGTCACAACCCACACGACATTAGCAGTATTGGAGGCTTGCAGTTCAAGGGAACCCATTTAGAAATGGGACCAGGCTTGCTGAGTGGCCGCAGAGGACAGAAGGAGGAATCATGGGCAGAATGACATGCCACTGCTCAGAGCAGCAGCCAGAAAGAACTTTCTATCAATGTTGCTCTGGGAGGAAATGAGCTTCCCATCACTGGGGGTATACAAGCAAAAAGCAAACAAACAAACAAAAAACCCTGATGTGCTTGTCAGGGCATTACAAGGAGAATTCCTGTTCAGCAAAGGACACAGAGAGTCTAGGAGCTCTGGGGTTCAAGGTCAGATCTCAGGGGTATGGTTTTCTAAGCCCATGGACGCTAAGCAGGAAGCCCACCTCAGAGGTGTGGGCCTTGCTACAGTTCATTACAGGTGCAGCGTCACCTGTAATGCAGCAAATATAAAACTGTTTATAATAATAAATGATCATAAAAACAATTAATGTTTATTGAGCACATACTGTGTGCCAGGCACCACCCTAAGCGCCTCCATAGATTAATTGATTTAATTTTCAAAACAACTCTATGAGGGGGGGTACAGTTATTTTCCCCATTTTACAGATGAGGACATTGAAGCAAAGCCAAGGTTAAGGTGTTCTGTACAGAGAAAACTAGAGAATTTCTCTCCCCCAGTGTTATGGGCTGAACTGTGTCCCCCCACCCCGGAATTCACATAGTGAAGTCCTAGCCCCCAGTACCTTCAGAATGTGCATTTGGAGATAGGATCTTTAAAGAGGTAATTGAGGAGGCGCCTGGGTGACTCAGTCGGTGAATCTGACTTGGGCTTAGGTCATGATCTCGCAGTCAATGAGTAAAAGCCCTGTAGAGCCTGGAGCATGCTTCACATTCTGTGTCTCCCTCTCTCTCTGCCTCTCCTCCTCCCCCGCTCACGCTCTATCTTTCTCAAAAATAAATAAAACATTAATAAATAAATAAATAAATAATAAATAAAGAGGTATTAAGGTAAAATGAGGTCTTTAGCATCGGCCCTAACCAATGGGACTAGTGTCCTTAGGAGAAAAGATTAGGACAGAGACACACACCGAGGCAGACGAGGAAGGCACAGGGAGAAGACTGTCATCCATAATCCAAGGAAAGGAGCCTCAGAAAAAGCCCATCCTGCTGGCACCTTGGTCTCAGACCTCCAGCCCCTGGAGCTGTGAGAGAAGAAATGTCCGCTGTTCAAGCCACCCAGTCTGTGGTACTCTGTTAGGACACCCTTAGCAAACTAACGTGCCAGTCCATACAAACAGCTGTCCGGGGAAGAGCACGTCGCTCAGCCTCTGCCTGTCGTTAGGGGTGTGTGCTCATGCTAGTGAGCAGGTGCGTGTGTATGAGTGGATGGAACCAGGCAATGCCAGAATGTGAGTGGGTGTGCCTCTGCCCGCACGGGGCGTACATGGGTGAGGACGCGTCGACTCAGCTGTACATTTGTGAGCACGTGCGTGAAAACATGGGCATGGCCATATGGGTGGGTCGGGTGTGCACTCCAGTGGGTGGGCGTGTCCGCACACAGGTGCGTGTCCATTCAGCCCCGCCTGGAAACCAAGAAAGACACTGTGCTGTGCACACACGCTCAGGTATCTACACCCACAGTGACTTCCACCCTAAGAGCCCAGAACATGCCGGATGGTAACGCACTTCTGTGCCACCCTTGAATCTAATGCCAGCCCTGTGGGGTAGCCAGGACCTGGCTTACTATCCCCGCACATAGTAAGCACTCGTTAAACATTTGCTATGGTTATCACTCTCATTTTCACCACGGTTTTACAGATGAGGAAGTAGGTAAACGGCATGTTCAACATCATGCATAATACATATATGGTGGAAATAGAAACAGACTGAAACAAACAGCTGAATTCCCCGGCCAAACGTTCTCCTACTGATTGTCTTTCATACACAGCCCAGCACACTCAGGTGTCCGTCGTACACACACGTACTCAGTGTCCATCACATGTACACATACAGGCGTTTCTGGCACACACACACGCATGCACGCACGTGCACACAGTTACCTAAATGTAACAACAGGATAATAGCTAATATTTTGCCTGACAATAGCCTTAGCATATGCGTAATCTCATTTCATACTCACAAATACCCTGTAAAGAAAGTGACATTCTGGTCTTACAGGTGAGGAAACTGAGGCACAGGGTTGCTAGGTAATCTATCCACAATCACCCGGCCATTAAACAGAAGAGCCAAACCTGTGCTTTTGACCCATCCGCTCCATGCCTCCCGGTGCGCGCCTTCTTTCCCTCCTTCTTTCGCTCTGTGGAGGTATGTAATTATTCATCATACAATGGTCTGATATTAAAATGAAATTAGCAGCGACCTAGGCGTGGGCAGACACTTTGAAACTTGGCTCCCTCCCCCATTCTCTTCCCAGGGAAAGCCAGAGTTATTCTGAATGATCACACATACACAATGGCTTTTCCCTTTGTTCTGTTTCTTCCTGACTAAATTGGCCAGGACGCACACCTCCGTTAAACCCAGAAGCATTCTGGTCTGATGATGGCCCCCTGTCAACAAGTGTTCAGGTGGGAAAGGTGGAAATGTCTGTCCCCGTCTGTCTGATATGCAGCCTCGGATTCTGGAATTTTCGAGTTTGGCTGAGGGCACCGAGAGGGCAGCTGATGGCCCGTTTGGAAGATAAAGGTTAGGCCAAGAGCCTCCAGGATGAAGAGCAAAAGTCACAGCCACAAATCTCCTCTCCTGCCAAGGCCCAGGTGTCATATGGAAATGGAGATGAAATTGGTAGAAAGAGGTGTGGAAGTTATTGTCCCTTTAGGGCTTCTAAAACCTGCAAGGAAATCTTTCTCTTGGAGTCAGGCTGGACCCAAGTCTTCGCTGACCCTCCTCCTGTGGAGTTTGCTACCTGTCCATAAAACCCCCAGAATATTCCGCCAGCCAACATTCCGGTCTTGGTCTTAATTGTTGTCATGCCATGCACAATGCTAGAAGCCACAGCTGTGGAGGGATGGATCCTGATATTGAAACACAGCTCTGAGACCAATATTTATTGAGAAGCTACTATGTGCCAGGAACTGGGGATGTCTGACTGTAACAAAACCATGGTCCAGGCCCTCATGGGATTCACGGTGTCACAGGCCCTGAACAGGGGACATCCCACTGCCCAGTGACCAGCCATGGCCTGCTTAGGAGCAGGGATGGGCTCTGTCCCGGGCCACAGACCTCCTAGGACTTGCTGTGGGACAGGAGGGACAGATAGCAAGAGTTTCCCCCGCGTGCTGTCCCGACACATGGCCTGGAATCCCTTGTGTGCAGAGTGATGAAGGGACATCCCCAGAAAGGGTGGAACCCCAGTGACACTTCTGACGATGACAGAGGGCCCAGGTCGGGAGAAGACCACCAGGCACTCTGTCGTGCCCCCGCCCCACTCCCTACCCCACCCCTGTCTTCTTTTACCAGAGTTCCTCCTCTCTCTCTCTCCCCCTCCCTCCCTCTCCCTCTCTTCCTCTCTCCAGGTCTCTCTCCCTGTCTCCCTCTCTCTCCCCCCTCCCCCCTACTCTCTCCCCCTCCCTCTTTCCCTCTTCTGCTCTTCCTCTCTCCTCCTCCTCCTCTCTCTTTCTCTCTCCTACCCTGAGTGTCCCCCTCCTACCTCTCTCTCTTTTCCCCTCTCACCCCTACTCTCTCTCCCCCTCCCACCCTTTCTCTTTCCCTCTCACCCCTACTCTCTCTCTCCACCTCCTACCTCTCTCCCCCCCCCACTACTCTCTCTCCCCTCCCCCTTTCTCTCTCTCTCTCACACGCACCCTCTGGCTCTCAGGACAAATGGCCACCGCACAAGAGGTAAAACAAAGACACCAGAGTGTCCCCTCGCAGCCCTCGGGCCCAGAGACGACTCTGCCGCTCACCGCCAACCAGCAGGAGACCCCCCACACACACACACAGACCGAGCTCTGAGCAGCAACCCGCGTGGCCTGCCTCGCGTGGGCTCCGCACACCCTCCCGCGCGGCCACCGCAGCCTGTGCCCCGGTTGGGGGCCAGGCGCCCTCTGGACCGGAACCAGGAGCTGCCTGGACGGCCGTGGCTTTGCCGAGCAAAGCCCCCCCCCACCCCCCACCCCCGTTCAGGGCGCGGCCAGAGGCTTCGCGGGAGCCGGGAGCTGCTACTCCCTCCACTCGACCCCTGACCTCAGTGAGGCCACAGCTAGAAGTCGGCGGATGTGGGATTCAAACCCGGGCCCCCAAAGCCAAGGCTCACTCGAACGTCTCTCCTCAGCTTCCAAATGCGCGCGCCCGCCAGACGGGCACTCACAGCGCGCAAGCTGGAGGGTGCTGGGGCGTGCTGGGGACACCCGGCGCTCTCTTCGGGGCTCTCAACCTCAGGGGCGCCCCCGGCAGGGAAGGAGGCAGAGCTGTGCCCCCCGGAGTGTCAGGCTCACGGGGGACAGATGGCCCTGTCCCCAGGGAGCCCAGTCTGAAGGGGTGACGTGGCCGTGATCTCGAGGCACCCAGTCTGAGATGGGGGGGAGGGCATGGCCCCGCCCCAGGGAGCCCAGTTTGAGTGCACGGCACGGGACACCGGACCTAGCCCTCCTCTGGGCTTCTCCATTCCGAGGACGGTGGTGAGGCAAACAGCACGCCAAGAAGCTCCGACAGACGGACTGTGCCCTTCACCCTCAAGCAGGCCGCCACGTGGGGCTCAGGGTCCGGGGGCTGCGGGTCCGGAGAGCGCGGGGGCCCCGGGCCGCGCCGAGGGAGAGCGGGCAGAGAGGCTGGGCGGCTGCCAGGCTGTCACTCAGCTGGCGCGGCTCCCCGGGGAGCACTTTACAACTTCACCTATTCCGCGCCGCCCGCCTGACGGAGCATCCAAAGCAATTCCAGGACTATATTTCATTGTCACATGTATTTGCAAAGGGTGTCAGTCAGGCCCCGCAAGGCGGCGGCCCCGCCGCTCCTCGTGCTTGGCGACAGGCGCACCGAAACCCACATTCGGGGACACCCGGAGGCGCGCAGAGCACACCCAGAAACGCGCCATCAAGCACACGTCGCGAACACACGAGTGCGGAGCCGGCGCGTCGGGGGCGTCAACCGCACAGCCTCACGTCAGCGCCTCTCGCACAGCGACAGGCATGTGCACACGGCACGGCTGGAAGACGGGGTGCCGTGTGCACACACACGCACAGCCTCAGTCGCACGCAGACACCCGGAGAGCCAGAGTCCTCAGGCCAAGGGCACCCCGAGCAGCCCCACCCCCGGGCAAGGCCCCCGGGGTCACTAAGGTGAGGAGATCTGGGGGGAGGGAAGAGCAGGGAGTTCTCACGAGTCCCCCAAGCTGAGAGGGCCCCGCTACACCCACACGCGCACGCGCACGCGCACGCACACGCACACCCCCAGACGGCCCTCTTCAGCCCAGCCATTAGCACTAATTACCACACTTGTTGGGGAAAGGATTTAATTAACTCTCCGCCGAGGCTCGGAGGGGAGCCAGGGCCCAGGGCAGGCGTGCTGAGGCTGCGCCTGTCTCTCTCCTCCCGCAGGGAGCTTCCCAGGCGTGGGGGAGGGTCCCCACTGAGGGAGCGAAGGGGGTCGCCGGTCCAGACACCGGATGCGTCCTGACGGCCTTCGCATACATTCAGATGCATGCGTGCGTTCCCACAGACATACGTCGGAGTGTCCCCACATACATGTGACCCCACACTTAAAAACATGATAGATACACAGACAGATGGGGGACGGGAGGATAGACAATGGATGAATGATGAATGAATGGAAAAGATAAAGAGATAATAAATGGATGGATGGGTAGGTAATGGATGAATAGATAATGGGTGGTAGATGATGATGATGATAGATAGATAGATAGATAGATAGATAGATAGATAGATAGATAGATAGATGATAGATGATAGATGATTGATAGAGAGATGATAGATAGATGATAGATAGATAGATAGATAGATAGATGATAGATAGATAGATCGGTGCGGGTGGGTAAGTAGAGGCAGACCCATGGATGAATGGACACATACAGTCAAGGACACAGAGCTAGGTACTGTTCCCTAGGACATACATTATAGTCACTCACATACTCACTTAGGTGCACATTCTCTCCTCCTTCTCCCCTGTCTTTTTCCAAGAAAGGAAATTTTATGGTTTAGTGGTTGCACGGTGAACTCTGGAGTTGAACCACTTGGATTCGAATGGTTCTGCCATTTCGCAGCTATGTGGACTTGGCCAAGTTCCTTGAGTTTCTGTGCCTACGTCTCCTCATCTGTAAGAGGGAGACAATGGTACTGGCATAGAGGGTTGGTGTGAGGAACAAAAAAGATGGAAAGTCCCTAGAACACGTGAAAGGTGGTTGGAAGACACCAGGTTCATATGCCCTCGCTATTAGCACTGAGGCGCGTTTTTCTCCTACAGGGAGCAATCTGGAAGTCCCAGAAATATCTCAAACAGGCCCATGTTCCCAGGGAAGGAAATTGAAGACCTATGGCCCCACTTCTCTTCCTTTCCCAGCCCCCCACCCCATCACCCCAGAGACCGGGTCCTGAACAGAGCTGCAGGGTGGGAAGAAGATCCCCGTGGAGCCCAGTGGGGCAGAGAAGCCACGTGTGCAGTGGTGAGCTGAGCCAGGCCCCAAGCGATCAGCCAGAGAAATAGCCTGCACGGCCCCCAAGCCCCTAGCCCCAAACAATGATATATCTTTTCAATTTTCTCAAAGATTATATTTTTTTTCCTCCAGACGTTCATCTTGTGCTTTTTGACCAGGATAAACTGAAAAATAATAGAATCCAGATGGGAAAAAGATAGTCATTCATCCTAAGCACGGACTGCGGTACCCGCACCAGCCCCCCAACCCCAGGGAGCAAGTAGTCAGGCCAGGCCAGGATGCGGGATGGGTCAGCAGGTGGCTCACAGCCCCCCTCTCCACAGCCCCCCCCCCCACCGCTGAGCACTGCAGAGCCTAATGGCCTCCCCCTAGCCTGGTGGCATGGAAAGGGTCGGGGTATGGAGCTGGGGTGTCTCACTCTAGGACCTTAACTAACCCGCTCCCTCTTGGAGCTCATCTGCAAAATCAGGATGATAATTCCTCAGTTGTCAACCTGAAGAGAGGATGGGAGACTTCAGCGAGCTGCCCATGGGAGGGTTTCCTGAGATGTTCCGCTGACCCACGGAGGTGGTATCTGTATGCTGAGGGCCCTGGCGGTACCCACCCACACTCCCTGAGCTCTGGGCCTTGGGGCTGGACGGGCCTCCTTATCTCTTCTGCAACTGACCTTGTCGAGTGTCCCTGACTCTGTCACATCCCATCCCTAGACCCTCAACGCCCATTGGATTAGTTGGATCTCTATAGCGCCTGCACCCTGTCTCCGCCCAGATGCTCCCTCCTGTCCTGAAAGGCCACCAAAGAAAGCAAAATCACAGACTCTCGTTCATCTGTGTTAGCGCCCACTCCTTTGGGAAGCCCTTCCCGGTGTCTAACTCAAATCCACCTTGCTGCAATGTACTCGCTTACTCTTATTGGAGTCCCGATTGGACCAAAGCCTGGTTGACCAAGGTCTAACATTTTCTGCCAAATCTTTCTTTTGCAACGCTCCTTTCATGGACACGAGGCTGACGAAGAAATAAAAAAGACACTGGAATTAGGAGTTCAAGTACCAGCTCTGCCACCTACTGGCTATGTGACCTTGGACAAGTTACCTAACTTCTCTGAGCCCTAATCTCCACAGGGCTCAGAATCCTGCCTTGCCTGGCTCCAAGGCCGCTGTGAGATGGGGAAGCCTTGGGGAAGCTGAGATGATCCCTGCCAATCTGAGGGACGCCAGGCTCCTAGGGACCTGCCCTCTCTCCTCTCCCATACCCCAGCTCCAGCCTCCCTGCCAAGAGGGAGACTTTATCTTCCCAGAGCAGGAGGGAGGTGATCTGGAAGGCGAGGAGAGGGGCCGCTCACTCTCTTCCCAGAGTAATTGGTGGTAATCCTGCAGCCTATCGCCTCACTCCCAGCTGTGGGGAAGCTGCCGCCTCATCATCCGTCATTAACTGGGGCTCTCCTGGCGGCTCAATTGTAGAACATGATTTTAATAACCCTGGC
This sequence comes from Hyaena hyaena, assembly GCF_003009895.1. Classification (NCBI taxonomy): domain Eukaryota; kingdom Metazoa; phylum Chordata; class Mammalia; order Carnivora; family Hyaenidae; genus Hyaena; species Hyaena hyaena. The sequence continues at coordinate 1,686,172 of NW_024081028.1, read as the reverse complement.
AGGAGGGCATCATTTTTCTTTTGTCACTTAACTCCGATTCTGTTGGAGAGAGACAGAGACACAAAAAAAGAGAGAAGGACGAGCTGACAGAGCAGCAGAGACAGACCGAGTAAAAGGGAGAACTGGGCACAGAGAGTCAGGGAGGGAGAAGCAGCCAGAGAGCCAAGAACTGGAAATGAGGTCAGGAAGAGGGAGAGCGATGAGCAAGGGAGAAGCCTGGTAGAGAAGCGGCAGAGTGAGCGAGCGGCAGCAAGGACACACGCCCTCGCCATCCTGGGGTGTCCACTGTCACTCCTGCGTTCCGCCCCCACCCCCCCACATCCCCTGCACTGACTGCAGCTAAGACGTCCCCTGATCTCTCTCGAGCTGGCCCTTCCGGCTCAGCTCAGGGTCTTGTGTGCATGGTCAAAGTGCCCCAGGGTCAGCATGGAGAAGAAGGAAAGGAGAGTTCCAGATTTAGGGCTGATTTAGGGCTGTTTCCCTAGAAGTGGCAATTCCTCCAGGACCCGGCTACAATCTAGTGGAGGGGTTAAAACACAGGTGTGAGTCAGACAGGCTGCAGACCTGGCTCTGCTACATGTTAGCGGAGAACCCTGACCTTGATGTTCTTGTCTGCACAATGGGTGCCTCCTTCATGCAGTTGTGTGATGAACACCTGAACCGATGTGCGTGCTGCACCCAGTGCAATGCACAGCACATAGACATAGGTGGGAAGTGAAACACCCAGGCCACAGAGAACGGGCCACCTGGGCAACAGGGAAACCTCTCCGGAGAGCAGAGGAGCTGGGGTAAAGGGCATGCCATGAACTTGTGTCGGCTTTGCCAGCCCTGGGAGACATCCTGTCCCACCAGAAAGCACCAGCAGAGGCAGGAAGAGAGCCACATAGGGGTCTTGGCAAGATTCAGGATCCCTCCAGAGCGCAGCCCAGCCTCCAATACCACCGGAGGCCAATTGCAGAACAGGGGCTAAGGATGGGCAAAGCTGGGCACACAGTGCCACCTGCTGGCCACTGGGGGAAAGCTACAAGAGGCCTGCAGGAGAGGGAGGCGGCTTCTCTGCTTTCAGGAGGACCAGCTTTGGGGGCCTACCCAGGAAGGCATCAGGTTGGGTCCCTGGGTCCTTCTCCCTGCCTCAGCGCCTACCCTGTTCCCCTGGGCAGGCCCAGGAGAAGGTGGTGGCCAGGTCACACCTCTCCAAGTGGGGGGTGAGAGCAACAGCAGCTCCATCATCTAAGTGGCACATTTCCCTGGGCGCCTGGGCGGCTCAGTCCATTAAGCGACCAACTCTTGATTTCAGCTCAGGTCATGATCTCATGGTTTGTGAGTTCAAGCCCCACGTCAGTCTATGTGCTGACCCTGCAGAGCCTGCTTGGGATTCTCTCTCTGCCCCTTCTGTTCACACTTTCTCTCAGAATAAAAAAAATAAACTTTAAAAAATAAAAAATAAATGGCACTTCCCTCCAAGCCCCCCAGAGTCTGAGCCCATCACAGCGAAAGGAACATCTTCAATTCAAGTCTGTAAGATTCTGTTGTGCACCGGAGGGGGGGTGGGGCTCCTCAGTTCCCATCCCAGGGGAGCCACAGTCTGGCTGAAAGAGGAGCCTGTAGTGGACAGGCGCTGTGAGGCAAGCCAGCCAGGAATGCACAAGCAAAGGCCAGCAGGGGAGAAAGAACTTGGGCTGTGGGGAGTGCCAGGTGCAGTTAGGAGCTCTGGAAGTAAGAGGAGCCCCATCATGACTGTCTCTAACTCTGGGAGACTCAGTTCCTCCAAGGGTCAGATCCTTGGACAGAGCTATTCCCATCTCTGACCATAAGTGTTATCTCCTTTCTGGGCTTTTATGTTTCCCCATCTGTGAAATGGGACAGGAGGGGGATGGGGACCAGGTCTTTGACCGGAGCCCAGGGTTTAAGGCCCAACAGTGCCACCTCTGATTTCTGCTTTCTCACGTCCAGGAGGAAGCCATGCTATTCTGAGACTTGCTGGTAATTCCTCTTTCCCAGGAATGGCAGGCAAGCCCGGTGGTGAGCTCAGAGCCTGGGCAGGAAGAAGGGGCACCGATGTCCAGGCCAGGGTTGAACGGGGCCGGGAAGAACTGACCATACACGCAGCCGGGGAGGCAAAGGCTCACAGCCTACAGGCCAGTGGGCTCTGCTTCAGTGGCCAATGAGCACAGTTCAGGGTGTCCAGGGACCCTGGAGAGCTTCAAGGACCAGCCTGAGGGACAGGTCTGGAGCCAGCTGGGGCCTTTGTTCTCAGACCTGGGCGCCCGAGCTCCAGGGACTCCCCACATCCTTCCACTCAGCGTGGGGCTCCTCGGCCTGTCCCACAAGCCTAGTGACTCTCCGGGTTCTGACCATCAGCAGGAGGGTGGCAGGCAGCCTCCAACGCTCCCACTGGACCTCCTCCAGGGCCTGCTCATTTTTTGCCTCTTTCCAGAAGCCTTCTCTGAACCAGGGTTTGGTTTGTGACATGGGGACTTGCCTTCGGAAAGTCCCCACAGGGCATGGCCACCAGCATCACACTTAAGCACCTGGGATCACCTCTACTTTCTCCTCCAATCGGAGGGAAAATGCATCCCATGTCATGTGCCCCGATCACATCCAAAGAGTGTTAAAATCCTCTTGAAACCCTGCAAATCCATGCTCTTCTCTTACTCCCATGGCTTTGGCCACCCACTGCGGCCTCTGCTGGCGCTCCCTGGTTCCCTCCACACCACCACAATCATCAGCGCCTTCCAACCCGCATGCCCCTCTCCAACCACAAAGGACAGCCCCACGCGCTCCTCTGTCACCTCCCCCAGGCCCGCCTGGAGGACACAGGGGCAGCAGACTGATCGTCCCCTCACCTGGGAAAAGAGCAACCCAACAAGGCACCCAAGACAGTGCTGGGGTCTCTCCGCGGGTCCCAGGCATCGGCAGGGTGCCCCCAGCAGCCCAAGAGCAATGCCCTGCTACCACACCTCTACCAGGAGTCAGGCAGGGGTCTCAGGCTCCCCCCACCAGCTTCTCCTCTGCTTCCTCCCCGGGTCAGCCCCAGAGCTGTTTGCCCTCAGAGCACTTCGCTGCTCCCAGGGGCTGGCCCCTGCTGTCTGTGTGGCCCAGGCCCCTGGGACAGTAAGAAGCATTCGCAGGAGACTAGAGGGCAGGAGGCAGGGAGAGGCCAGGGCACTCCCTCCTTGGGTGGCATCTCAGACAGCAGCTCTGTCTCCTTCTGTGGCTCCAGCTCGTGCCTGACAGGCCCTCCACGGGGCCGCCCCAGCCCGTGAGTTTCAGGAACCCTGCCTCTTCCCTTGCGTCTCCTTCCTAAGAGGGGTCATGGCTCCCAGCTGATAACAGCCTCTGGGTTTGCCTCGCCACCACCTCATTGGCCTCTCGGTCCTTCTATAAACCATGTGGCCAATCCCTGCACTAAATTCCCTCTACTTATTTATTTTTAATTCATGTATTTGTTTTGAGAGAGAGCACGCACACACACGCTCATGAGCAGAGGAGGGGCAGAGAAAGAGAGAAAGAATCCCAAGCCGGCTCTGAGCTGTCAGCACACAGCCCAATGCAAGGCTCAGTCCCATGAACTGTGAGATCATGACCTGAGCCGAAACCAAGAGTCAAACGGTCAACCACCTGAGTCACCGAGGGCCCCCTCTCCCATTTAAATACTTCGAATGATTTCATTTTCCTGGCTGGTCCTTCCCTCTATAGGGGTGTTCCAAACAGTGATCTGGTTCCCCTTCTTTTCTCCCACAGTAGCACTTGACAGAGCTCAACGGACCAGCAGAAACCCCCACCGCCCCAGCCCTACCATCATTCATGCACATACACACACACACACACACACACACACACACACACACACACACTCAGTCCCTGAGCACAGAGGGGAGCCAGCCTTTGGAAACACAAAGGGGTCTGGCCCTCCAAAGATGTCACAGGGTCTGGCATCATCACAGAGAAGTGATGTCTTTTCATTTCTCCCTGCTGATTCAGCCTCCCCAGCCAGGATGGGAGGAAGGGCCTCCGAAAAGAAGAAAAGAGGTTCCCACCCTATTAGACCATCTGCAGGCTACAACCTCAGAGCCCCGCAAAGAGCATGGACCCAGGAGGAGGGGGACATGGGCCGGCTGTGCAACCTGGACCCCAGAATTCCTGTTAGCAGCTGAGGCTCTCAAGATAATCACTGCCCCCCTGAAAAAGAGGACCTCATAGTGTGATCAATCAGGGAAGGAACCCGGATCCTTGTTAACTCCTTGCTTGATGCCCCGGCCTTTCCTCATGCCCTCAACTTGTCCACTGTGTGGACAGACCCAAGTGCTCTCATCCCCCCTGTCACCCCAAGTGAGTAAATCTCAAAGGGGAACAGAATTAAGTGCCCCGGTCCAAGAAGCCACTGCCCCCCACATCACCAGCCTGACTCCCGCCGGCCTGTTCTCACCTCTCGCTCCCTAAAGCATTGGGGTCACAATCATCAGATTCCATCTAGGGGTGCCCTCATTTTCTGCTGTGATGATCCTCACCCACCCTGAGCTACACAGGAACACATCCATCCTCCAGGCAGCCCGTCACTTTTTCTGTGGCTCCCCTCCCACCTGCCCCATCCCCCTCTACCTGTCCCTTAAACACAGGCAAAACCCCAAGTCTCCTTCCTGCCCCCAAGAAGTAAGGGGCAGCTGGGGCGCCTGGGTGGCTTAGTCGGTTAAGTGTCCGACTTTCGCTTAGGTCATGATCTCGCGGCTCGTGGGTTCGAGCCCCGCATCGGGCTCTGTGCTCAGAGCCTGGAGCCTGTTTCAGTCTGTGACTCCCTCTCTCTCTGACCCTCCCCTGCTCACGCTGTCTCTCTCTCCTAGAAATAAATTAAAAAATATTAAAAAAAAAAAAAAAAAAAGAAGTAAGGGGCAGCTTCCAGAATCACAGAGCTTTAGCCTCCCTGGGCAGCGCTGGGTTCTGAGGCGGCAACCCTGCCCCTTCTCACAGTGACCAGCATCACCCAGGGCTTGTGTTGTCATGTTGCAGCAAAGGACGCTTGCCGCCAGCTGGCTCAAGCCCTTAACTTAGCCCTGAGATTTGTGGCCCCGTGAAGCCAGCCCACAGCCGGGTGAAGGGCAGCAGAAGGTGAATCCCAAGGCAGCAGCACCATGTGGGCGATTAACAGACTAGCGCAGGAGCCGTGCACACAGCTTTAAAGTTAGGGTGCTTGGGTCCCATCCCGGCTCAGACACTTACAGGGCAACATCCAGCTGGTTACCGAACCCCTCCCGCTCATCTATAAAATGGGGGCGTGGCTCGCAGCTGCCTTGTCGATTCTTTTAAGGATTAAATGAGTTAATACATGTAAAATTCTTTGTTAGAATAATGAATGGCACATAGCAAGTCATATGTGAATATTACATGAATCAGAAATGCTGTCAGGGGAGGCTGGCTGGCGCAGTCAGTAAAGCATGCCACTCTTGATCTTGGGGTTGTGAGTTCGAGCCCCACCCACGTTGGGTGTAGAGATTACTTAAAAAAAAAAATGCCATCAAAGGGCCTGGCTGGCTGGCTCAGTCAGCCGAGCATGTGACTCTTGATCTCGTGGTCATGAGTTCAAGCCCCGCACAGGGCTTACTTAAAAAACACATTAATGTTAAATAAAATTAAAGTTTTGCCAGTTGATTCCCCTTTTGCTCGAGTCAAGATGTCCTCCACCTATGTATCCGGGTTCCACATGCTCCAGCCTGCCTTGCTGCCCACTCTGGCCCGTGTCGCTGTGCCCTGGCTGTGAAGTGTCACGTGACAGTTCCAGGAGCCTTACTGAAAACGAACTTGGAGTTTGCCTCATGCTCCTTCTTCATCCCATCCTCCACACTGTTCTCTAAGATGGGAATCTGCCATCTTGAACCGCGAGGACGAGAGGGGCTCCCTGGTGTCCTCGAACATTCCAGATCCCCTCCAGCCCTGACTTGTACATGACAGAGAAGGAAATTCTCTGCTGTCTAAGCTGCCAAACAAGTACACCTTCCCATTTGCTATGTGAACAGAAATGAGGCCTCGGGTGCTGCTTGCCTCTATCCTGCTGGCTAGTATCCCAGTAGAGACCTTCCACGGCGCCCCATCGTGCTGGCCTCCTGGGGCAAGGAATGGGGACAGTAACACTCATGCTGTGCTGGTCGTGGGGACCCACTGGCTGGGATCATGGCGGGGAGAGGGTAGAGATGGCTCAGGACCCCAGCTAGAACCAGGAGGCTTTTGTTAGGTTGTTACTGATTCGTGGGGCTCGATGCGAGGTGTCAGCTTCCGGCCCACCCTGGACTCTGTGTAATAGAGTAATGGGAAGCCAGCTCCTCTCTGGCTGATAGAGAAAGCATCGTCCGATTCATTCCAAGTCAGCCCCGTGGGTAGACCTGGCCCTGAGACCCTTCTCCTCTTCTTCCTTTTCCTCCTAATACCGACGCACTTTGGGCGAAAGCTGAGATTATTTTCTTTCTTCCTCTTCAAACCTCAGTCTGTTGCTTGTCTTTTTAGCTTTGTTGATGGGGTCATTTGTCTTATAGGAGATTTTTATTGTTATGAGGTCAAGCCCAACAGTGTTTTGCTTTATAGTTCCCGAGTTGTGTGCCTTGCTAAGAAAAGCCGTCTCTGTCTGTCCCAAGGACATAGGTGCCCCACAGAGGGCCCTGGCAGCAGTGAGGTGGTAAGGCAGCCTCGGGCAACCTCACAGACAGCAGACTCCAAGGGTGCAGGGAGCGGGAGCCGCGGCCACAGAACGTGGTGGATGCCACGAGGCAACTCAAGCTGGTTGGATCTTGCATGAACACCAGGCAAAGCCCCCTGGAGGCTCCTAGAAATAACTGGACGAGACCAGCAGGTTTCTGGAAATCCTGGTGAACAGATGGGGATAGAAGCCAGCCAAGGACAGGTCGTGACTGTTACTGTGACTCCACTGGTACCCTTCCCAGGCTGCTGGGGCCTTGGGGGACACGCTATACAAAGTGCATGTGCCCAGCCACCACCAACATGGCGATTCCCCTACAACCATATCCTTCTTCCCTGTTCCTGGTCCCGCTGTCCAGACCCCCAGGTGTTCTGAGCCTTCAGAACAACTGCACATTTATTCTGTGGCAGACCCCCTGCTAAGTAGTGCACAGGAAATATGTTCATTCATCCTCATGGCGAGGGGCAACTGGGTGGCTCAGTCAGCTGAGCGACAGACCCTTGGTTTCGGCTCAGGTCATGATCTCACAGGTTGTGAGTTCGCACCCCACATCGGGCTCTGCGCTGACAGTGCAGAGCCCACTTGAGATTCTGCCTCTCTCCCTCTCTCTCTGCCCCTCCCATGTTCACCCTCACTCAGGTTCTCTCTGTCTCAAAATAAGTAAAGTAAACTTAAATATATATCTTTATATATGTAGATACAGTATGATTCCTATTTACAACCAAGGAAGCTCAGAAAAGCTATGAGATGTGCATGAGAGCCCCGGTGAGTGATAGGCAGAGCTGGGGTGGGCATAGAGGCGGTCTGGCCCCAGAGCCACAGCTCTTTACCAGCGTCCCATGTGGCTCGATTGATGGCTTGACAGCTTATCCTTCCTCTGCACTCCCCCCACCGTGTCCTTGTGTTGTTACTGCCGCTGCTGTTGCCATAGTTTTGAAACCCTTGGGTGCCGCATCTCTTTCCCAAAAGGACGTGAGATGGCTTACAACAGGAAAGATTAATTCGTTCAACAGATTCATATTGCTCGAGAAAAAAAATCAATCTTAAGGGTTGCCATCATTATTGTCATTGATCCTGAAATTTGGCTTTGAGCTTCCAGGCAGCCAGGGCAAAAAATGAAACACTGAGTTCTGACACTGATTATCAGAAAGGAGGAAGCAGATCAGTTCCTGCACAGGTACAAATATTTCCAGGAACTAATTCTGAAAGAGACTTCTCATACAGGGCCTCATGTCGGGGACGTGGTGTGACATAACAAGAAAGCAGTCTTCTTAACAATTTGACAGCAAGAGCAGATGGAGAATTTCAGTGTAAGCATAGAGGGCATCCTGCAATCTTGGAAACAACAGATTTAGGGGCCCCAGCATGTGGACTGCCTGTCGGCTAGAGCTCAGAAAAGCTAGAATTTCCCCCCATGTGTCTTAGCTCTTGCTGAGTTTTGTCTTTTGAGAACCGAAAGCTATAATTGGTTTTGACAGTGGGGGTGGGGCAGAGCCACAGGCTATGGAAACCAGGTGTGCCCCAGGGTCTCATGCACACGTGCACTTATCAGACATTTATTGTGTCCCTTTTGTGGCAGGTCTTGTACTATGTGTGGGAGGAACCATGAAAAAAGTAATCCAGGGTTCCCAACCTCAAGGAATTCAATCATTAACAGAAAATAGGACCCAGATTGTTTTTTTGAGCACCTACTGTGTGCCAAGCACTGAGCTGGCTGCTTTGCGCATAGCACTTCCTTTACTATTTCTACCAAACCTATATAATAAGGATCATCATTGCTAGCCACAACACAGAACTGGACAGAAACTGAGAGAGCACTGGACCCCACATGGGTACATGCCCAACAAGGAAGCCAGAGGTCCAGTTTACTCTCTATGCATAGAATAGGCCTCATCTAGCTCAAGGAACTTTCTCATCCTGAGCCCTGGTAGAAAACCTCATCATGACATTTAATACTGTCCTCATATGTAAAAATGCATCTCATCAACAAATAATTTCAAGCAAGAGAAATTTCAGGATGGGCAGAAGGGTCTCTGTTGGATCCAACAAATATTTATGGAGCAACTTTTCCATGTCACGACAGTGCCTCACAGTGTGAATAACTCAAACAGGGAGAACCCATTCCTGACTTCAAAAGGCACCCCCAGTTTAGCAGAGAAGCAAATGCATAAATGGTAACATTCAACATGAGCTGATGACTGCTGAGAGTCAGGTAAGCCTAGGGGGTTTGAGAAGACAGAGGAGTCTATCCAAAGGTTACAAGAATCCTCCAACCTGAAGAAGGATCAGTAAAGGCTTCCTGGAAGAGGTGACACAAGAGATAAGTCTTATAGAATGAAAAAGATTTATCCGGGTGAGGGGAAATGGTGACGGGTGAGATGATTGAAAAGGGAATTTCAGGCAGTAGAAGACGCTTGGGAAATAGACAAATAACATGGAAAAGAATTCAGGGTAGAGGGTAGGAGCCACAGAGAAGTTAGGAATTGCTAGAGCATGCAGTTCGAGGCTAGAGCCATGGGGATGAGACCAGAAAGACCAGCAGGGGCCAGGCTTTGAGGAACGTGGACTTTATCCCATGGGCAGTGGGCTCCACTGGAAGGTTTTAGCCAGGGAAGCAACTTGATCCCATATGTGCTTTGAGAATTGTCTCTAGAATCAGTATGGAGGATGGTTTATAGCCCGGACACAGGAAGAACATAACAGGTCACAAAAGAGGGAGTAGGGAGTTGCACAAAACAGAGGAGTCCTCTTCCGCAACAGTGTGGATTCTGGGCCCTCACACTACAAATCAGCCAGATCCTTGAAAGAAAGCGCTTTTTAAAACGTTGCGAGGTGCACAGGCATAAGGGATTGCTCTGAGCGCACAGGCGCCATCGCCAGAGAGATAGGAAAACGGCAAGTTGACATCTAGACTGGAGCCATGGGAAAACAAGGGAGTGAGAACAAGTTCTATCATCAAGAGACCAAGACTGGGCTAGAAGCACGATATGGGCCGTCACCTGAACACTAACCCAGAACCTGAGCAACAGAGGCTAAAGCCACCCCAGGCAGAGGTGTCCCTTGACCCCCAGCAAGACCAAATGAATGCTCGCTGGAGGACCGCATCCCCAACTTGGGCAGTCAGGATTCCCAAAGCATATACATAGATACTCGCAATTTTCAAAAACCAAATACACCAGGAGGCCAGAGCGGATGTAGCAAATAATAGACTGAGATCTCCAAGGATGTCAGAAATTGTAACTGTTATAATTATAGTATATTAAATAACTGATTGGAATTGTTTTTAAGTAGGTTTCACACCCAGCACGGAGCCCAGTGTGGGGCTGAACGCACGACCCTGAGGTCAAGACCTGAGTTGATATCAAGAGTCGGATGCTTGACTGACTGAGCCATCGAGGCACCACTGATTGAAATTTTCAAAGAAATAAAAGACAAAATCTTAAGAGTTATCAAGTAACAGAAGACAATTTAAAAAGTGCCTAGAGGGGCGCCTGGGTGGCTTAGTCGGTTGAGCGTCCGACTTTCGCTTAGGTCATGATCTCGCAGTTCGTGGGTTCGAGCCCCATGTCGGGCTCTGTGCTGACTGCCAGCTCAGAGCCTGGAGCCTGTTTCAGTCTGTGACTCCCTCTCTCTCTGACCCTCCCCTGCTCACGCTGTCTCTCTCTCTCTCTCCTAGAAATAAATAAAAACATTAAAAAAAAAAAAAGAAATAAAAAGTGCCTAGGGGCACCTGGGTGGTTCAATCAGCTAAGCACCGACTTAGGCTCAGGTCATGATCTCACGGTTCGTGGGTTCAAGCCCTGCATCAGGTTCTGTGCTGACAGCTCAGAGGCTGGAGCCTGCTTCGGATTCTGTATCTCCCTCTCTCTCTGCTCCTCCCCCACTCGCGCTCTGTTTCTGTCTCTCAAAAATAAAGTGACTAGCCAGCTCTGGAAAGAACAAACCAGAACTTTTAGAAACGAAAATGGTAACTTGTAACTGAAACTCAACAATGGGCTACACAGTATATTGGACATGATGGACAAGACAAAGGGTGAGCTAAAAGATAGATCCGAAGAAATCACACAGAGCACAGCACAGACAAAAGCAGATGGAAAATGTGAAAGAGAAATGAATGGCCAAGGTGGCCAGAGCCAAGGTTCCTGCAAGAGGAGAGAGAGATGGGGAGGCGGGCAATATTTAAAGAGATAGTGGCTAAGCATTTTCCAGAACTGCCGGAAGCCATGCCTCCATAGACACGGAGAACAAAACATAACATCTCACAAGACAGATAAGAAGAAATCCACGTCTAGCCACACATGGTGAAACTGCATAGCAAAGTGCATCCTAAGACAAAGATCTTAAAAGAGCTATGTGGAAAAGCCACATCACCTACAAAGAAAGGATAATTAGACAACACACACCTCTCAAAAGCAACCGTGAAAACCAGAAGACAGGGAACAGCTTCAAAGCACTGAGAGAAAACAACCATCAAAGCTAGAATTATGAGCTGAGCCAACCTATATTTCCAGGCGGAGGCTGAAATGGAGATTTTTATTTTTATTTTCTTCCAGTAAACAAAAAGACCCACCAGCAAGTCTTTACTAAAGAAGCCTCTGGAAGATGTGTGGTAAGAAAAAGGAAATTTACCCCAGAAGGAAGATCTGGTGTGCAAGAAAAGAGCAATGAGTAAAGACGTTGATAAACATGTACCTAAGTCTACACAAACATTGTACAAAATAATAACAACATACGGGAACAGAAAGAGCTAAAATAGTGCATACAAATAGTATGTAAATCTGGAAGTGATCAAGGTTAAAGAGTTCAAAGCTCATTGTATTATTTAGAAAGGGGTTAAGATACTAGTAAGTCTTAGACTTCATGAGGTATGTGGGATAGAATTTCAAATGTCATATATTTCACTAGAAATATAGAAGTTAGAGTATATATATTTCAAATCAAGAAAGGGAATAGAAAAGGATAGAGGAAGAAAATAAGCAAACAGGGGTGACTTCATGGCTCAATCAGTTAAGCAACCAACTCTTGATGTCTGCTCAGATCATGATCTCACTGTTCATGAGATTGAGCCCCACACTGGGTTCTATGCTGACAGCCTGGAGCCTGCTTGGGATTCTCTCTCTCCCTCTGTCTCTGCCTTTCCCCTGTCCCTGCTCACTCTCTCTCTCTCTCTCTCTCGCTCTCGCTCTCTCTCACTCTCTCTCTCAAAATACATAAATAAACTTAAGAAAAGAAGCAAACAAAAACTCCAAAGTGAGGAGAAAGGATAAGGAAAAAACAATAAGTAAGAAACAAACATAAATCAAAAGATACCAATAATCACAGTAAACTTAAAAGGACTAAATGGGCCTTGTCTAAAAGACAATGTATTACAGCTCTTTGCTATTTACAAAAAGCAAAGAAAAGGTCAGTAAACAAAGACTAAAACATCCACTTTCCCTGGAAGACAGCAGTTCTGAGTCTGCATGTACCCAATAAAATAGTCTCAAAAATTAGGAAGCAAAAGTGGATGCAAGTGCAGGGGAAGATAGAAAAACCCACTTCACAGGGATAAATTTGATACTCATTTCTCCATTATTGGTAAGCCAAGCAGACAGAAAATTAGTCAGAGGATTTGAATAATATAGTAAACTAGATTTAATGGAAGTTTCTGGAATTCTGCATCCAACGATTAGAAACTATACATCTCAAGCACATAGTGTTTTTAAGTTATTTTAATTGGTCATGTACTAGGGTCTAAAGCAGATCTCAATTCCAAAGAAACACCAACAAATCATATTTTCTGACTGCAATGAATTTAAAATACAACTCAGTAAGAAACAGATACATTTTAAAACCCCCATACTTTCAGAAATTTTCAAGTTTTCTTCTAAGTAATTCATAAATCAAAGAAGAAATTCTCAAAGCATTTAGAACAGAATGACAAAATGAAAATAGTGCCTGTCAAAAATGTGGGACAGAGCCAAAGTAGTATTTCTTATAAAATAGAGAGCCTTGAAAGTTTCTATTAGGAAAGATGAAAAGCCAAAAAAATTTAATGAACTAAGCTCCCGACTTAAGAAATTATAATAAGAACCACAGAATAGCACCCTAAGAAATTAATTAAGTCAAAGCAAATGCAAGGCAAATTAATTCAAAGCAAAGCAAAAACAATCAACAAAGTCAAAAATTGGCTTCATGAAAAGAAATATAGACAAACCTCTGGTGAGACTGATCCAAAATTAAAGAGAAAAGTCACCAAAATGTTGTATTAAAAAATTGGGGGGGGGGGTGCTGGGTGGCCCAGGGGAGCGCCTGGGTGGCTCAGTTGGTTAAGTGTCCAACTTCAGCTCAGGTTATGATCTCTTGGCTTGTGGGTTCGAGCCCCACGTAGGGCTCTGTGCTGACAGCTCAGAGCCTGGAGCTCCTTCAGTTTCTGTGTCTCCATCTCGTTCTTACTCTCTGCCTCTCCTTCACTCATACCCTGTCTCTTTCTCTCTCAAAAATAAATAAACTAAAAAATTATTTAAAAAAATTTTTAAGGCATAGGAGCACATGTACCCCAATGTTCATAGCAGCACTCTCCACAATAGCTAAAACATGGAAAGAGCCTAAGTGTCCATCAACAGATGAATGGATCAAGAAGATGTGGTTTATCTATACCACGGAATACTACATGGCAATGAGAAACAATGAAATCTGGCCATGTGTAGCAACATGGATGGACCTTGAGGGTGTTATGCTGAGCGAAATAAGTCAGGCAGAGAAGGACATATATCATATGTTTGCACATATAGGAGGATTAGGAGGAACTTGACGGAGGAACAAGGGGGAGAAGAAGGGTGGAAATGGTGGGGGAAAGGGAGAGAGGCAAACCATGAGAGACTCTTGAATGCTGACAGAAACTGAGGACTGATGGATGTGGGGGGGAGGGGGGGTGGGCATGGAGGAGGGCACTTTGGGGATGAGCACTGAGTGTTATGTAGAAACTAATTTGACAATAAACTATTTGTAAAAAAAAAAAAAAAAACTGCTTAAAAAAAATAAAATAAAAAAATAAAAAATAAATAAAAAAATTTTTAAGGAACATATGTATATTATCCAGAAGAGGTTAGAAAGGCATACAGGGAATACCATAAACAACTCTATGTCAAAGAAAAGATCATTCCAACTTATACAAACTCTTACAGAAACTAGAATAAGAGCCATTCTTGGCCCATTTCATGAGAACAGTATAACCTTGATTCCAAAATCTAACAGGAAGAATATGAGAAAAGAAAATTATAGGCCAGTTTCACTCAAAAGCATAGATGCAAAAAACCCTAAACAAGGTAATAACAACCTGAACCCAGCCATGCATGAAAATGATAATATATTCTGGCTAGATTGGGTTTATCTTACAATTGCAAGGGTGTTTTAATACTTTAAACCTATAAATATTATTCATCACATTAACAAATTAATTGAGAAAAAACACATCATCCTTTCATTAGATGCAGAAGCATTTGATATGATTTAACACCTTATCCGTGTTTTTTTTTTTAATGCTTAACAAATTGGAACTAGAAGAGGAAATTCTTAAATAATAAGGTTACCTACCCAAAACCTTTATAAAACTTCATTCTTAATGGGAAACAGTGAGCTTCCTTTAAAATAATAAACGAGACAGGTGGCCTGGTGGCTCTGCCAGTTAAGCATCTGACTCTTGATCTTGGCTCAGGTCATGATCTTATGGTTCCTGGGTCTGGGGCACAGTTCATGGGTTCGAGCCCTGCGTCGGGCACTGAACTGATAGTGGGGAGCTTGCTTGGGATTCTCTTTCCCTCTCTCTCTTCCCCTCCCCTGCTTGCATGCCTGCTCTCTCTCTCAAAATAAATAAATAAACTTTAAAATAAAAATAATTACAATAATCATAATAATAATAAACAAGACAAAGATATTACTTCCTACCACGCTTCTCTTCAAAGCCTAGTCCTAGTCAGTGTGGTAAGAGAAAGGGAGGAAAGAAGGAAAGAAGGAAGGAAGGAAGGAAGGAAGGAAGGAAGGAAGGAAGGAAGGAAGGAAGGAAGGAAGAGGTAAAGATCAGAGGAAAAGAAATGTACCTCATTCACAGCTTATATGTTTATTTACATAGAAAACCCAAAAATCTACAAAGAAAGCATAAGGATAAGAGATGTAACAAAGTTGCCAGATTTTTTCTTTTTTTCTAAGTGAAAAAAAGGGGCTTGAACTCATGACCCCAAGATTAAGAGTCACATGCTCCAGCCAGGCACCCCCAAAGTTGCCAGATTTTTAAAACAATATGTACAAGGAAGGAGAAAGTTCTCTTTTCCTATAGGGGAGAAAAACAAATTGTATTTAGGAGATGTAATTTTTTTTTATGTTTTATTTATTTTCGAGAGCAAGAGAGACAGAGCATGAGCAGGGAGGGGCAGAAAGAGAGAGGGAGACCCAGAATCCGAAGCAGGATCCAGGCTCCGAGCTGTCAACACAGAGCCCAACACAGGCTCCGAACTCACAGAACGTGAGATCATGACCTGAGCCAAGGTCCGATGCTCACCGACTGAGCCACCCAGGTGCCCCGGAGATATAACTTTAAAATACGTATCATTTACAATTACAACAAAACCACAAGGTAACCAGGAGTAACCTGGGTGGAAACTTAAAGATCTCAGTTCCTTCTAAATTGGTCTGTAAAATCAATGCACCTCCAATGAAAATTACAACAGAATTTTTGTGGATCTAGACAAGCTCATTCTAATCACCTTAGAAGAGCAAACATCCCAGAATAGACACGGCTGGCAAAGAAAAATAAGGTGAAGGGACTTGCCCTCCCAAATACCAAGACTTTTAAAGGTCAAATAATAAAGATAATATGGCAACAGGCCAACAGAACAGAATAGAGAGCCTCAAACCACAAATATATGGAAATGTGATATATGATGTAGACAGAAGAAGCACTGCAGATCAATGGGAAAAGCAAGAGCTATTATAAGTGAGTAATTGGATATCCACACAGAAAAAAAAAAGAAATTGGATCCTTTCCCCAAATCATAAATGATATCAGCCCCAGGTAGATTAAAGCTTTAAATATGAAAGGCAAAACTTTTAAACTCATGGAAGAAAATACAGGAGAATATGACTTCAGAACAGGCAAGGCTTTCTTCAACAAAATAAAAAGCAGCCACCATGTAAGAAAATATTCATAAATTCCATTACATTAAAATTGACGTTTACTCATCAAGACATCACAACGAAAATGGAAAAGACAAGCCACCAGCTGGGGCAGAAGTTATTTGCGACACACACAACTGACAGCCCCGTCGAACACATGACCAAAAGAGAGAAACAGGCATTTCTCAGAAGTAGGACATGAAAGACAATCAACACATGAAAAGATCAACTTCATTAATAATCAGTAAAATGCAGAAGAAGACAACATGAGCTACAATTTTACACCATGTTGGCAAAAATGAAGAAGTCTGACACCACGGGTTGGGAAGGATCTGGATCGATGGGGGCTTTTACACTTAGCTGGTAGGAATGTAAATGAGCGCAAGCATGTTGGAAGACAAGATGGTGCGGTTTGTAAGTTTAAACATTGGAAATCCTCTTTGCCTGGTGAGTTCTCCAAAGAAATTCATGAACGCGTGCATCGGGTAAGCTGTGTAAGAATGTCCCCAGGAGCAAGAATGAAAACAAAAACGGAAATTACCTCCACTGCTGTTGATAAGAAATGGATAAAACTAATTTTTGGCATAGCGATATGATGAACTCTACAGAGGTGATGTGAAAAAGCTCCAGTCACCCTAGTGACATGGCAGAAATATAACGTTGAGGGGCGCCTGGGTGGCTCAGTTGGTTAAGCGTCCGACTTCGGCTCAGGTCATGATCTCATGGTTCTTGGGTTTGAGCCCCGCGTCGGGCTCTGTGCTGACAGCTCAGAGCCTGGAGCCTGCTTCAGATTCTGTGTCTCCCTCTCTCTCTGACCCTCCCCTGCTCATGCTCTCTCTCTCTCTCTCTCTCTCAGAAATAAATAAAACAAGGGGTGCCTAGGTGGCTCAGTCGGTTAAGCATCCGACTTCGGCTCAGGTCATGATCTCACAGTTTGTGGGTTCGAGCCCCGCGTTGGGCTCAGTGCTGACTGCCAGCTCAGAGCTTTGAGCCTGTTTCAGATTCTGTATCTCCCTCTCTCTCTGACCCTCCCCTGCTCATGCTTGCTCTCGCTCTCTCTCTCTCTCTCTCTCAGAAATAAATAAAAAACATTAAAAATTAAAAAAAAAGAAAGAAAGAAAACATTAAAAAATTTTTAAAAAGAGAAAATATAGTGTTGAGAGACAGAAGCAAGTAACAGAAGACTGCATTCAGCATGACACTGTTTTTATAAAGTTCAAAAACAAGAAAACCAAACAGTATGTTGTTTACAGAAAGACAAATGTGTGATAACTATATTTTAATATATGTTTTTCAGTAGAAAGGGAATAAGAAATACAAGACTCAAGATCGTTGTTCCCTCTGGGGGACTGAGGAGACCAGGGGGTAGAGCAGGAAGAAGTTTATAAGTGGATACAAAGATGTGGCCCATGGTCTGGAGCTGTGCCTTCCAATGCAGTAGCCATTAGCCACACTGCACCTATTTTGATTTATATTTAAAATAATTAAAATTAAATAAAATATAATCAGTCACGTGAGCCAAATCTCAAGTGCCAAAGAGCTGCATGTAGCCGGTGGCTACTATCTTGGACAGCATAAATTTTTAGGACATTTCCATCACTGCAGAAAGTTCTATTGGATGGCTCTGTTGTAGACCAGAGGCTGGCAAGCTTTTAGGTAAAGGCCACATGGTAAAAGGCCCTTTGGACCCCATTTGTCTTTGTGGAATGAATATGAGGTCTCT
Source organism: Hyaena hyaena (assembly GCF_003009895.1). Lineage (NCBI taxonomy): Eukaryota > Metazoa > Chordata > Mammalia > Carnivora > Hyaenidae > Hyaena > Hyaena hyaena. The sequence goes on along the minus strand of NW_024081028.1, from coordinate 1,668,614 downwards.
GTCACAACTACTCAGTTCTTTTATTGCACCTCAAAAACAGCTACAGACCACAAGTAAATGCACAGATGTGACAGTGTTCCAATAAATTCTTATTCAGGAAAACAGGTGATGGGCCCGATTTGGCTACAGTCATGGCTTGTTGACCCCTATTCTAGATCTTAAGTTACATGATTGGTTGACAGATGGTCGTTTTATTATTATGCTTCATAATTTTCAAGCATTCTTACATATCAAACATTAGAGAATAATCTGTTAATAAATGTTAAAAATACATCTAGTAACAATTGGTGAAATAAATCTGAATAAGATCTATAGACCAGGGGCACCTGGGTGGCTCAGTTGGTTGAGCATCTGACTCTAGATTTCAATGTAGGTCATGATCTCAGGGTCGTGGGATTGAGCCCCACATCAGGCTCTGTGCTGAGTGTGGAGACTGCTTAAGATTCTCTCTCTCTCTCTCTCTCTCTCTCCCTCTGCCCCTCTTCCCTGCTCATGCTCTCTCTCTCTCTAAAAAATAAAAATAAATAAAAATGAATAAAATTAAATGTGTTTTTTTTAAGTTCTATAGATCAGATAATAGGATTACTAGTTTTCTGAATTTTTAGTGTTGTACCATGGTCACTCAAGAGAATGTCCTTGTTTTTAGGAAGTACATAATGAAAACACTGAAAGGCAGTGAAGGATCACATGTGCAACTTACTCTCATATGGTTTGGATATGAATTGTAGATGTAGAGGTAGATGTATACACACACACACACACACACACACACACACACACATTTCTTGCTAGGGCTGTCATAATAAAAGACTGGATGGCCTAAACAATGGAAATTTATTTTCTCATAGTTCTGGAGGCCAGAAGTCTAAGATCAAGGTGTCAGCGATGCTGGTTCCTTCTGAGGACTCTCTCCTCAGCTTGCAGTCACCTTCTCCCTGTGTCCTCACAGTGAGATCTTTTCAATGTATGTGCATATCCCTAGTGTCTCTTCCTCTTCTCATAAGAACATAAGTCATATTATTAAGGTCCTATGTTAGTGGCCTCACATTAACTTAATCACCTCCTTCAAGACCTTATTTCCTTTTTTTTTTTTTTTTTGAGGCACACAGTTTAAGACCTTATTTCCAAATACAACCACATTCTGCTGGGAGTTGGGCTTCAACAATGAATTGAGGGGATGGGGCACACAACTCACCCCATGATAGATAAATGATAGATGATAGATGGACGGGTGGATAGATAGATAGATAGATAGATAGATAGATAGATAGATAGATAGATAGATAGCATATTTGGTAAAATGTTAAGGATCTGGGCAAAGGATAGGTAAAAGTTTTGTATACTATTCTTGGAACTTTTCTACAAACCTGAAATGATCTCAAAATTAAGAGCTTAAAAGCACATACATATATAGTTAAGTACACTTACAACAGGGCCAAAAATACAATTACAATTGTACAATGATGCGTATAGTTATTCCTCAACAAAAATCCATCAAGTCTAAAGGAATAGGAGGTTGACATTGGCAAAGCCAGCAGCCCGGCTGAGTAAGGAGAGGACTGAGAAGGATCTGGTCACCAGACGGTTGTGGGTGATCTGAAGAAAGACACTCTTTGGGAATGATTAGACTGGGCAGTAAGGAGACAGAAATAGCAAATGTTAACAACTCTTCACCATATTTTAGCCCATTTAGAATGGGAGGAGAAAGATAAGTCGTACAAAAAGGAAATTATGTTGAAGGAAGAAGGAATGGAAGAAACTGGATCATGGTGAGATTTGCAGGCAGAGCCACAGAGCAGGAAAAGCCTAGAAGCCTATGGTATACACACAGTGGAGTCGAGCTGCCTGGCTCAGAACCAGATCCTGACTCTGCCACTTGCAGCTCTCTCAGCTTTCCCATCTGCGGTATGGGTTGGTGCGATAACAGACCCCACCATAGAGCAGCCATAAAGATTAAACAAATGAATAAGTGTAAAATGACTCACCTAAAGGGAGTCATGGTAGTTACGATTAGCACAAAAGCATGAGGAGAAGTCATGGAGAAGACAGCGGGGATGGAGGAACTTAGAAGAGGAGTGGATGGTGACGCTGGACCATGAGAAGGACCCCTCATCCTTGGGGAATGCCAAGATAGGCGTGTTTTGATGGCAGAAAACCGAGAGTAGTGTCTCTTTCTGGCCAACTGAGAGTTGGTGGGGGAAACTCTGGAGAAGGGACCTCAAGGTTCTCAAAAGTACTGACAGGACAGTTTGAGGACAAAGGACAAGAACAGAGTTTGAGGGACAGCTTGAAGGCCCAGGAGAAATTGGACGAGGCCCCTGTCTGATCTTCCGTGAGGGTCTTCACAGGACCCACAACAAGCCTGGTGGCAGGGGTGGGGGTGGGGGGGAGGAATAGCTGATGACAGCCCGATCTATGGAGCCCTTCTGGCCAAGGAGGTGAGAGCACAGGGCTGCAAGAGTATTGAGCATACAGGTAAGGGAATCACCAATAGGTTCAGGCTGGGCTCCCCAAGTGGGAGGAAGGGAAGAGATGAGGTCAAGGCTAATAGCAAGGAAATAGGAGAACTGGGGCCTGGAGGCTTCCCTCAGCTCACACAGCAGGAGCACGGAGGGGTGGACAGGGGGAGAGCTAGACAACTGAAGGCTATGGTCAAAGAGGGAGGTGTGGGATGTACGGTCATAGAAATTGAGCAGTTCCCAGTGCCAGTAAGGTCCACAGTGTGACCACGGTATTGGTGGCTAAAATGACAAAGCCCCTGGAGATGACTGGTCAAGGAACTGAACAACCAAGGTATGGGTGTATCATCCACGTGGCTGAGAAGACCCCCCAGAGGGTGGCAGGATGGTAGTGGAGAGTATGACAATGAGGCAGGCACCCAGGTCAAGAGAATAGACCAGGTGACCAGTAGAAGAGAGTGATGGGGTGGAAGAGGTTGTCACAGCTTCACGGGCAAGAGCTTCAAACGAGGACCCAGGAGCCATGTCTAGATCCAACACTGGGATCAAGAGGAAATTTAGCCATGCTTCTGGCTCCTGTCGTACCTGGAGCCTGAGAGGAGGAGCCACCTCCATTCGTAAGGGCTGTAGGGAGGCATCCTGAGGAACAGGAGGCACTCAGTTTCTGCGAAAAGCTTGAGGTTATGGAAGGTTTGCGTGTTGAAGACCACACCACCTGGCCTTTTATTCATACTCCATCCTCTGGCTCAAGTGCAGGGCCTGGTTGGTAGTAAATACTCAAAAATATTTGCTGAACAGATGGATGGGTGGTTGGGTGAGTGTACTTGGGCGGCAAGTAAACGAATGAATGGGAGTGTGATGGATAGATGGGTGGGTAGACAAGCAGATAGATAGATGGATGGGTGAGCATGATGAACAGGTGGGTGACTAGATGAGTGAGTGGATGGATAGATGGGTGGATGGTGGGTAGATGGGTGGATGGATAGACGGATGGATGGGTGAGTGTGATGGATAGGTGGGTGGTTAGATGAGTGAGTGGGTGGATGGATGGATGGTGAGTGAGGGGATGAACAGAAAAAAGAGTGAGAAGGTGGGGATGGGGGTGAACGAATCAACAAATGCAAGAAGTGAATAAACTGGGCATTCCAGGACAGGAGAGGCCAGCCTGGAAGATCAGGAAGGTGACGGAGACGATACGGCAGGCCCCACCCTAGCAGTCCAAACCACTCGTAAGGACAGCTATAAGTACAAGGAGGTTGCAAAAGCCACCATCCCTCTGCTCCCTGGTGCCCCTCAGCCCAAAGGCTTATCTGTGGCCAGAAACCCCTCTCTGTGGCCCTTAGACCCAGACTGATGAGGCAGAGGAGCCCTAGATACTGCTGAGGACCCCTTCTTCTCTCTCAGGATCCAGATCAAGCACCCCAGGAGGCAGGGGAGAATGCAGACCGCAATTATCATCACAGAAGTTATGGACCCACCTTTGCCTCTCTCTTGCCTTTAACAGGTCGTTTCGTTTCTCCTGGATACTCTTCCTGACAAGATTTTTAGGAAAAATGCCCCTGTCTTGTCCCTTCTATGGGCCCACCCCAGTGAGGACACGAACCAGCTGCCTTGATCCAGCTCCCTCACCTAAGGAAGCCCATGATGAGGGCAGATGCTGGCCCGGCCTGGGAACTCTCCCCATTATCTGGCTGCCCCCCATCCCTCCTGCCAGCCGCAGGCTTGCAGAGGGAATAGGTTTCCTCCAAGCCAAGATAAGTATCTGAGCTTTATCTCCCCTCAGCCTCTGATCTTCCCACCCCCCACCCTGAAGAGTGTACCCTCTCCCCAGCCGCACCATGGAGAGCAGAGATAAGGGCCTCCTGGCCAGCAGACCACAAGGGAGGATGCGGGGTGTCTTCCCTTTTGCCCACCCAAAGTTAGAATTCTGCTTCCTTCCCTAGAGGCAGGCCCCAGGAGAGCATCTGGACAGCCATTCCACCCCCTTCACGGCTTGGGCCCTGCACTTTGCACTCTAGCACCCAGCGTTGATTCTACCCTCGGTGATTTGTTTTCATTTGGGGGCACCAATCACAGGGAGAAAATCCTGCCAGTCTGAGCACTAAGGAAGCATGACAGTGGAGTCCTAGCTGCCACCCTGTTGAAGAGACTCCTTCAGGCTCTTGGCAGGAAACCTGGGGACCCCTCAGGCCTGACGACCCAGGTCCAATATCCAAATTGTTCAGCACCCTTTCACTCACCCCCCTCCCCCCTCTATGCCAAGTCCCACACTGGGTACTGGAGTCACATATCAAGTCCTTGCCTTCACAGGACACCTGGGAGCCCAGGGGAGCAGCACCTAACCCAGCCTAGGAAATCCAGGGAGGCTTCCCAGAGGAGGTGACATTTCAGCTGAGTTTTAAAGGATGAAAGGGATTTCTTCATACACGGAAATAAGGGGAAGGGCAGAAATAAGGGGAAGGGCATTCCAAGCAGAGGGAACAATGCAGAGAAGCTCTCTGGCCAAGCAAAGGCGGCGTCCCCAGGACTAAGGTGGGGAGACCAAGCGGAGGCTGCCTCGGTTGTCCCAAAGAGCAAGGATGGTGGCCTGACTCCCTGACTCTCTGATGGGAGAGAAAGGGCAGAACCCACACAGAGGAGTGACGGGCTGGATGAAGGGACAGCAAGGAATTCCGGCCGAATCTAGGTTTCCAGACACCACTCCAGGACAGGCATGTTCAGGAGGAAATGTGGAGCAGCTCAGTGTGGGTCATGTTTAGCCTGGGGAACCTCCGGACTATCAAGGAGCAGATGGGGATCTGAGAGGCAGGACCGTGAGGTGCTGCCCGCGTCCTGCAGAATCAATGTCATTGCTGGGTCTAGAAGGCAAGCCTCCTCCTGGTACCTCCTCCTACCTCTTGTCTGGCCCCCGTCCACACTCTTCCTGACCCTGGGCTGGGTGCCTTAGTCCTTGCTGCTCCCCCTGCCCAGAGGTCCCCTTCCTCCTCTGCATAATCCCACCCACCTTGCAGTTCCAGCTGGAGTCCCAGCTCAATGTAAAGGCCGGAGCCCAGATCCACAGTCAGAGGTGGGTAGGGTTCAAAAGAGAGCCAGTGAATATAAGAGAAAGCTGAGACCAGACTGAGGCCAGCTCTGCTGCGAGCTGGCTGTGTGACAGCCCCTTTCCCTGTGGGGGAAGTCCCTTTCCCTCTCTGGGCTCACTTTTCTAACCTTTCGGAGGTGAACAAGGAAAGGTCCTTGTCCCCAGGGGAGCTCAGGGTCTAGAAAGAGCCATAAGACCAGTGATTTGAGGTGTACTGGATCCTTCGGGCATGCAAAGCAGGAAAAAGTTTATGGAGAAAGACTTAGTGGTATTTTCTCCAGGCCATGAATAATGGGTATAATAATTCCAGCAAGTGGAGGCAGAGGCAGGAGAGGGCCCTCCAGGCAGACAGATTGGTCTGGGCAAAGGCCGGGAGGCACAAAGTTCAGGGTGTGTCCAAGGAGGAATGAGTGTCCAGATTCTGGGTTTTGGTTTTTGTTTTGTTTTCTTTTGTTTTTTTTCTGAGTCAACAGCTCAGGCACTTTTTGTAAGCAGGCAGCCCAAGCCAAGCAGCCTCCAGTAAACACCTGTTTGCACAATCGAGGTCACACACAGGGACGTGTTTGCACAATGACCTGTTTGCACAATCTCAGCCGACTGCTATATTCCAGCCAAACCAGGCCGCGACAGATGAGCACAGCCTGTACTTCCGGACACTCACCCACCCATTTCTGCCCCCTCGGGAACGGGTAGCTCCTTGACGCACCCCCTAGCCCCACGCACCACAGGCAATAAACTGAAACCAACTGACCCACAGTCGGGCCGCCCTCCCCAGCGCGCCCTCCCCAGGGCTCCCTGACTGGGCTTTCCAGCCCACAGAGGTCACTGTCTGGAGGAGGAGGCAAGGGGCAGGAGAACTGAAGAAGGAAGTCTCCACGAAGCAGACACTAGCCGATGGAGGATGACTCCACATCTGTCTCGTGTTTTTCACCAGAGTACACGTGTATTGAGTGTTTACTGTATGCCCGGCTCTGTTCCGTAAGCCTCATGTGCGTTATTCCGCCAATTTCTCTCAGAAATCCCATAATGCAAATACTACTATCCCGATTCTAAAGATGATGAGACCAAGGCTCAGAGAGGTTAAACAACTTGCCCAGGGTCACACAGCTAGTAAGTGGCAAACCCAGGCAGTCTCCTCAGCCCCCCCTCTTAGCCTCCTTATGCTAATATAATGTCTCTGAAGCCTCTCGCCCTGAGGAAAGTTCTTCCTTAAATCTAACTTTCATTTCAGCCGCTGCAGTCTTGTTTCCCGGTACAGGTCCCTGGTGGAGAATGGAGCACACGCGAGATCAGTACAATCCGGCTCTGAAACACTGAACTATGCCGTGATGGGAAAGGAAAGGAATTTTACTGAACACCTATTACCTGTTGGTTACCACACTGGGTTTCATACCTCCCATAGCTCATTCAGGCCTCCCAAAACTCTGGGACGAGTTATCTCTGTGGCAGATAAGGAAACAGAGGCCTGGAAGAGTTTCTACAGCCCAGTAGATCCTCACTGAGAATCCTCTGTGCGCACTAGGCTGGAGGCAGAGGTGGGGATATGGTTTCTGCCCTCAAGGGGCTCACAGTCTAAGGAAGGAGACAGACAGCTGACAGCCCAGTGCAATAGCACAGGAGCGCCGAGGATGGAGGGCACCTGACCCGGCCCAGAGAGAGGCTCAGCGCAGGCTGGAGGTCCGAGCTGGCTCGGAGGCAGGACTCGGCCAGCCAGAGGTGACGGGCTCAGCAAAAGCAAACACACAGAGGTACTCCAGAGCCCGGGGCCTGCAGAGACAGAAGCAAATCCTGCACAACTATAGCCCGAAGAAGTGCGTCTGGGGAAGTGGAGGCAGATGAGGCCAGAGAGGGAGGTGGGGCCAGCTGGTGGGGTATCTTGATTGTCCTGTTAAGGAATTAGGGAGCGTCATAGGCCCTCTGAAGAGAGGGGACTGGCATGGTCACCCGTGCCTGCATGTAGGAACGCTCAGGTGCTGACAAAGGGTGCGGACAAAGGGTGGAGGGAGAGAGCCCGGCACAGGGGGCCTGCGGGGAGGCTGGGGCACGCCCAGGGGAGGGGTGGGGAGACCCAGCAAAGGCAGGGACAGGAGATGAATTGCAGACTGGTGGACAAGCCGGAGAGCTCCATAAAGGCAGGAACGAAAGCTGCTTTTGGTCACCATTGTACCCCCGCACCTGTTCCGGGAACATGTTTTCTGAATGGTGAACCGAAGGCCCGTTCTCTTTCATAATGGACTGATTGGATGTGGGAGGGTGGACGAGGGGGTGTGAGGAAGGATCCCTGGGTCCCCGGGGTGGGCAACCTACGGGAGTGGGGATGTGATATTCTTTACCAAGATGAGGCACGTGAGGATTGGGGCCAGGTTTGGCGAAGTGGGGGGAAGATTCGTCCATTCAATCATCCATTCAACAAAAATATGTTGAGGGCTCACTGGATAGCAGGCAGTGTTGTAGACAGCAGAGAAAAGGTTTTGAACTAAACAGACCAAAACCTCACGGGGCTTCCATTCTAATGAGAGGTGGGGGGGTGGGGAAAGCCAATGGCAGATAGTGTAAAGGGATATGGAAGAAAAGAGAGATAGGAAATGGGGTGGGGGGGCAATTTTTTAAAAGGGTGGTCAGAGAAGGCCTCAATGAGGTGATATTTGAGTACAGACCTAAAGGAGGGGAGGGAGTAATCCTTGTCATTATTTGGGGGGAAAGAATCCAAGCAAAAGAAATAGCAGGTGCAAGGGCCCTGAGGTAGAAGGGAGCCTAATAAGTTCAAGAAAAACAGAGAGCTGGAACAGAACAGTAAGGGGAAGAACTACAGGAGAGGAGCCAGGCAATGAATGGGGCCCCCCACAGGTTGGGTGAGGCCTTGTAGATCATCAGAAGAACCTTGACTTTGACTCTGAGTGAGATGAGAGGCCATTAGGGGTATGGGACAGAGGATGACATGAGCTAACTTTTTAAAAAATTTTTTAACGTTACTTGTATTTGACAGAAAGAGAGAAAGAGTGAGCAGGGGAAGGGCAGAGAGAGAGGGAGACACAGAATTCGCAACAGGCTCCAGGCTCTGAGATGTCAGCACAGAGCCGGAAGTGGGACTTGAACCCAAGGACTGGGAGATCGTGATCTCAGCCGAAGTCAGACATTTAACCGACTGAGCCACCCAGGCGCCCCCAACTTTTTTGGGTCAGTATCACACCGGCTCCTGAAGGTCCAATAGACAGGTTGGTGGGGGACAAGGATGAGGGGAAGTAGAAGCCTAGGCAGGGGCCTATTAGAACAATCTAAGTAGGAGATAGGGGTGGTTTATCCTACTGGTATTGGTTTAAGTGATATTTATATTTTCCAACTTTTTATCATGAAAATATGGAGACACAGAGCCAAGTTGAACTATACAGGGAATACTCATCTACCTAGGGTTCTGACCATATTTTAAAGGAACAGCCAATGGGATTTGATGTGCATGTGGGGTCTGTATAGGACACCTTTGGGAGGTTGCCACAGGCAGTTGGGTATTTCCGTCTGGACCCTCAACTTCGGCCCAAGTCTGCCCCTCACACCAGACTCTGAAGCCTGCTTTTTTTCTGAAAAGGATCATTTGTTAGGGACACTCTTCCTACTCAGTTGGTACCCAATCTTATTGGGTCACAAATCCAACAAACTATGAACAGTAGGAACCCTCTTCAGAAAAACGAACAGAAAATTATCTGTAAACAGTTTCAGGGGGATCGTGGTTGTAGACAATGGAAGACCCTAAATTTAGTCTGCTTCACTCAGTCAAAAAATGTTCAGGGTAGCAGAATCCTTGCGAGCTCATAAAGTTCTTCTTTTTTAAGTTTATTCTTATTTTATTTATGGAGAGAGAGAGAGAGAGCACGGGAGGGGCAGAGAGAGAGGGAGACAGAGAGAATCCCAAGCAGGCTCTGCACTGTCAGCACAGAGTCCAATGTGGGGCTCGAACTCACAAACCGTGAGATCATGACTTTAGCTGAAATGAGTCGGCCACTTAACTGACAGAGCCCTCAGGCACCCCAATGAGTAAACCAATTTCGGGTGAGCATATGAAGACGGAGCCTCACCGCATCATCCCCCTATCTGATTCCCAGAACCCCCATTTCTCCACCACCTGTCAATGGTGGAAAATGTAGTGACGAGGGGCACCGTGGGTGAGGTCACAAAATGTCCCGTAGCTTAGAAGCTGCCCCTTAAGTACTGAAAGGATCAGGGCCCCAAGGCTAGAGTCAAAAAGAGGCTCAGAGCTAAGTGAGTCTTTGAGCCAGGGTCTGTCACCCACTGATGCTCCCCCAGGAGCGGGGGCATGGGAATGGCACCCAGGCGGGTTGAAGCCTGGGCCCTGGCCAGCCTCAGAGCTCTGAGGTCAGGAAATCCGGAGGCAGGGGAGAGGGACACCGTTGCCACATTCCCCGGCCCCTTTGAGACCCCCGAGGCAGGAAGGCTGCCCGGCCTCACCGGCTTCCCTCCCAGGCTCCTTCCTGGGAGGAAGAGGTTGCCCTGCGCCGCAGCGACTGACTGACAGCGCGAGGGAGAGAAGGAGGCTGGGCAGGTGTTGCAATCGGCAGCTCCTGGGCCCGTCACACACTGAGCCATTAACGACAGGGCTGGGGACAGAAGCCCGACTGCGGCTGTTTTCAGGAACTTGCCCTCAAGAGGAGAGCAGAGACGGCTCTCCAGGCGGGTGCCCGCTGCAGGCTCCAGCGTGAGTAGGGGACCCCGAGGAGGGCTGCACCTCGGGCTTGACGGGCCCTCGAGTCCCAGGTCCACTCCCCCCAGCTCTGTATGCAGGCCTGGGACCAGGGCTCCTGGCTTTAGGATTGGTCCCTGGGAACCGGGAGCCCTGGACACTGAGTCCCTTTGACCAGGGCCGCGCCCTCTTTGAGGAGAGGGGGTGTGCATGGGGGAAGTCATGAATAGCCCAACATTTCTTTAGGGACATCGAGTTGGGCTCAGGGAAGGTGTACTCGCCGTCCCTGTCTCAGACCCTGCGTCTCAGCCTGTCCTGTCTGCCCTTCTCTGTTTCTGTCCTTCCTCCCCAGCCCCTCCTTGGGCTCCGGGTCTCTCTCTGTCCGTCTCAGAGTCTCCCTGTGGCTTTCCCCATCTCTCACATTTTCCTCTCGAATCTTAAACTGTTTTGGGGACCTCTTGCCTCGGCCTTGAGTGTTGTGGTCTCTGGGTCAGTCTCCTCGTCTCCTGGGCTCTCCCTGCCTCAGTCTCCCTGCATCCCCTCCGGCCACAGCCTTCTCAGTCTCTGTGTCTATTTCACTTTCTCACTCATTCTGCTGCTCCCTCTTGCTCTTGTGCTCCCTCTTCCTCGGTGCCTCTCCCTCTGTCCAGTCCCAGCCCCCTCCCCCCAGAAGGAATCTCCATGCAGGAGAGTAAACACAACAGAGGAGAGAGGGTGTGAGCTGGGGATGGGGGAGCAGGGGAGAAGGCTGAGTGCAGGGAGAGGAGGAGAGCAGGAAGAGGTGGGTGATCGCAGCGCCTCCAGGAGGCAGCGGGTTCCCCTGGGACTGAGCGGGAGAGCAGAGCAGATGGCTGGAGAGAACGGGAGACTGGGGTCCCAAGGAGCTACGAGTAGGGAACCCAGAAGTGGGGCTTTGGAGCCACACAGTGTGACACAGATGAAAGCAAGGTGGCAGTCCTCAGGGGCTGTGACCACACAGCCTGTAAGCGGGAGAGGAGGCCACACTCTGGGTTCCATGACGCGGTGTCCCCCTTCATGGCGCATGAAAACAACTGATGGTCATGGAGGGCTGGTTCTACACGGCTCCGCGCTGAGTGCTTCTATCACAGCCCATCTCAGTGCATTCTTACTACAGCCCTGAGATGTTCTCCCCGTTTCACAGATGGGGACACTGAAGTCCAGAAAGATGAAGTAACCTGTTCAAGGCCACAAAGCTGGTAAGTAGTGGAGGCGGGGCTCAGATCCGGTGGTCTGACCCAGAGCCAGACTCCCAACTTGTCTACAGCACCCAGAGAGGGAGACCATGCTCCAACAGGCCCCAGGTCACACTCAATCGGGGTGGGGGCCACCCAGGGCTGCAGTGGGGGACCAGAGACTGACGTCAGACATGCCAGCACTCGACAGCGACCCAGAAGAAGGATGCCCGGGCCTCTCAGGGTGGGGTTTGGTTGCCCATTCCAGACAGGAGCCAGTCAGGGGTGAAGTAGTGCCCCAGAGGGCACAGGCTGGGCCTTCTGCTGATCCTTGCTAGGGCAGCAGAGCTGGGGCACAAGGAGACAGAAACCAGTGTCCCAAAATCTGGGCCCAGGAGGCTAAATCTCCCCCAGCAAGTGTGGGTGGGGATAACCAAACTGGAATGATGTAGTAAGAAAGTTGCCAACCACTGACTGGTAGACCAGGGTGCTGTGAACCGTTGTGCAGGTTTCTCACTGCACAAAGCTGCCCAGCTACGGGGCCAGTAGAGACTGAAATCCAGTCTATTCTTCAATTGCCAGGTCTTAGTGTCAGGCTGCATCTGCCCAGAGGAAAGGGATTTTTTTTCCTGATTTGCAAAAAAAAAAAAAAAGTGACTTATGGGCTAGCCATCTCCTGGCATCCTGATACTGAAATGTATAGACATAGCCTATCTGGAAAGTTCTTATTCACATCCCTGTCTGGGAGGAAGAGAAAAAAGGAGAGACGCTTTCCTCCTTCTGAGCATAGACAGTGATTCCCACTGACCTGCTGCCAAGGGTGCCAGTTAGTGCTGGAGAAGCAGGTGCTTGGCTCCAAGACCCCAGTGGGAGCAGAACGGAGGGTTGGGCTACATGCCTGCCATGGCAGAATACCTTTGGCATACTTCCTGAAACACACACTAGTGCCCCCAACGTCCAGACAGTCGCCGGGACTGGACCCCTGGCCCCAGAAGACCTCCGGAGGTCTGTGCCCAGAAGTGGGGGTGCATCGGAACCCCCCGTGCCCTCCCTTTCCCACCATCGCCACAGAGGCCAGCCTCCCACGGGTGTAAACTGACAGCCCCTTGACTCGCCTACTCCATGGAGTTGTCACTTTCTGCCAGCGAGCACCTCTAACCTTTCTGGCACGGCTCACCCAGGAGAACACGCCTACCACTCATGTGTGTGCAACCTGCACGCGCCAGGTCGACACCCCAAAGAACATCACTTGACTGATGGGGGACAGCAGACAGTAGATAAATGCTCCCATCCTCCCTCCTGATCAAGGGGTAAATTGTCCCCTGGGCAGATAGTTCTGTTACGTGTTCTACACAGCTCCTTGGAAGGTTCCAGCAGGTTGGAGCCCCAGCTGTCCACAGAGATCACCACGTCTGTGAGGCACCCTTGTGTTGGCTTTCCCTCCTTGCCTGTTTTCATTCTCCCCACCCCCTCAGTGTTCCTGGGACCTTTCCTAATAAACTACCTGCGTGCAAGCCCAGCTAAGATAAAAAGGAAGGGGGAAGAATGCTTGATGCTCCTGTCCCTGCTCTCTCCTGGAAGGTAAATAGAGTGACAGTGACGGTCACTTACACAGTCATTTCCTACGTGCCAGTGAAGTGAAGACCATGTGAAGTCCTCATCTTGCATCGTTTCGTGTCTTCTTCCCAAAGCCCTGTGCAGTATAGGCTGTCGTTACCTCCGTTTTGCAGACAAAGAAACTGAGGCTCAGAGAGGTCAAGTAACCTGGCCAAAGCCACACTGTGGCAGAGCAAGGGTTAAGCTCAGCTCTGACTCCAAAGCCCATGACCTTCACCGTCCCCCTCTGCCTCCAGGTGAGCACCAAGCTGGCACTATGGTGGAGCTGGGAACCTGGAGCCTGACCAGAGCTGCCCTGATTATCCTGATGCTCCCCAGAAGTGAGTGTGGCCGGGAAGAAGGGTGCCGGGCGGGGAGGGGAGTCATGGGGAGAAAGATACAGTGGGTGGAGGCGGGAATCATTTCCCTGCATGGCCACACTGCTCCTGGGTTCCCAGAGAAGCAAGGCTGGGCCTCAGATGTGGGGTAGCCACCCACACACCTCTGCAGGCAAACCACCACCCACGAGGAATGGCGAGGGGGCCCGGGCTGGTCAGCCTGCAAAGGGCTGGGTGAGATGGACAGCGTGCCAGGCCGTCAGAAGGAAGCTCTGAGTCCTTTGCAGGCTCCGTGGGCCACAAAGGCACCGGGAGTGGGAGCCGCAAGAAGCCCTGTCTTGAGAGGTAGAGAGCTTCCCATCTCTGGGGATATGCAAGCTGAGGCTAGGAGTGACGGGGAGGCTGTGTGGCAGGGGTCAGCACACTTTGCTTGACAGGCCTATGTAGGTCGCATACGAACTCTGTGGCATGCTCTTATCTGTTTTCTGTTCTGTTTTCACCCTTTAAAACCATAAAACCCTTTCTTAGCCGGTAGACCATACAAGGCAGGCCACCCTAGCAGTATCTGGTGGAGTTCTGAAGTGCGCGCTTTTGCGACGTCCCTTCTGGTCTGAAATTCTGAGTCTGTGAAGCGACAGGAGCCCCATGTTGAAAGTCATGAACTTGCTCTGTGATCCTGGGCAAGTTCCTTCTCCCCTTAGGGCCTCAGCATCCTCATCGGCAAAGCAGGCCTGGGAATGCATGACGGAGGAGAGGCGGCACGGGGGGCAAAGTGCAGTGCTGCCTTATTTGTTTATATGAGAAATATTCACCAAGGGCCTCCTCCTTGCTAAGCTCTGGGAATACAGTCAGGAGCCAAACAGCCGAGGTCTCTGGCCTGGTGGAACTTCAGGCCTGCTCCCTGGGGAGACAGACAAGCAACGAATCTCACGGCTCCATAACTAGGAAGGATGGCAAGAGCTTTCGGGAAGTTCAAGGTCCTCGGCCTGGTCTGGCTGACCAGGGCCGGGTCTGGTTCCCCCAGGATGCTAACTGTGAGAGAAATGCAGGGTGCAGGTGAGGGAAAGGGAGAAGGGAACAGCAGGTACCAGGATCTGGAGATTGGAGAGATCACGGCATTTCCAAGGACCGGGAAGAAGGCCAGAGGGACTGCCGATGCGAGGGGACAGTCTGAGCCAGACCTGGGAGGGATAAAAAGGGCCTGGGTCTCTATCGTGACTCTGGTAGCACAGACACCAAGAACAGTGCCTGGCGTGTGGTCACATCGAATCCTTGCAGCAATGTGAAGGTAGGGACTGTTTTTCATCCCCATTTTACAGAGGAGGAAAATGGAGGCACCAAAAGCCTCAGTAACACACCAGGGCCTCACAATGAATAGGCAACAGAATCAGGCTCCGGACCTGGGTGCTCTAGTTCCAACAGGTGTGCTCTTACCCACCGCACGCGGCAGCACCGTGACCCAGAGGCAGCCACACAATCAGATCTGAATTCTGAGAGCCGGGGCTGTGGACTGTCTATCATTCCAACCACCTCTGGGGAGGGTGCCGCAGAGGGGACCCATCTCTGTCCGGCCGGGTGCGGGAGCTGGCTTGCGAGAGCTGAGGGCGCACGTTTCCTCCCAAGTTCACATTCAGTGATGTCACACGAGTGGCTTGAAAACCAGTCCTGGTGGGAATATTTACACCCGGGAAAGCAGTTCACACTACAAACCGGGATCTGGTTTCCTTGTGCCACCAGTTGTTAAGCATCAATCAACACATCGCCCATTCTCTTCTGTTTCTCTCTCTCTCTCTTCTGTGTCTTTCTCTCTTGCCCCTGAGAGCCTCTCACCATCCCCATAGACATTCGCCCCCTTCCAGCCCCCATATCTTCGGGGGGGAGACAAGAAGGGAAGGGCCCTGCGTCGAGGAGTCCAAAGGCCCAGCTTTTGGGCCCAGCGCTGCCAGCCACGGGGGTGACTCGTGGCCCATCCTCTCCCACCCCAGGCCTGGAGGAGTGCGGGCGCATCAGCCTCCCAGCCTCCACTGTCCGCCTGGGGGACTCCATCACCGCCTCCTGCACCGTCAGCCCGAACTGCAGCCGCCTGGGCTCGGAGGCACAGATTCTGTGGAAGTTGGGAACAGAGCCCCAGCCCGGAGAGAGGCAGCGGCTCCTGGAGGATGGAAGTCAGGAGTCCACCATCACGTTGCCCCCCCTCCACCACCCACGGGCCCTCCTCTCCTGCTGCCTGCGCTGGGAAAACACCCTGCAGATCCTGGACCAGGCGGAGCTGGTGGCGGGCTGTAAGTCCCTGCGGCCGTCCACCCACTCGGCCTCCGTGCCCTCCGTGCCCTCCCTCCGGCCAACAGTAATAAGAGCTAGGATTCACTGAGCTCTTGCTGCATAAGCACATTATGGGCGTGGTATCAGATAACCTTCCCTATGAGTGGAGGGTGCTCTTTAGGCCCATTCTGCAGAGGAGGAAACCGAGGCTCATTTGGTGAAGGTCACAGGCGAATAAGGACATAACCAAGATTTATAGCAGCCAGCGTGGCCCCAAAGTCAGGGTAGTAGCCACTACTCCGCACGGCTGCCACGTAAGCCCGACCAGCCAGCCACTGGAGGGTGGGCCCGAGGAGGACACTCTTTACCCTCTGGGCCTGCTCTTGCTTTCTCCGCATCCCAGTCTCAGCCTTCTGCTCAAGCTGAGAAGCAAGGAGATGACGCCAAGCCAAAGTGCCTAAGAAAAAAACTAAGACCAGGTTTCTTTGTTAAGAGTCCCTAAGGGCAGAGCAAACACTTACAGGTGCCAGGCATTGGTCCGAGCACTTTGCGTACAGTAAGTCATTCAGCCCCTACAACCCCAGGGGGTAGGCATATTACCATCGCCCTGCTTTGTATACAGATGAAGAAACTGAGGCACAGAGCAGCTAAATGACTTCAAGATCACGATGGCCAAATAAATGGCAAACCCAGACCGACACTGTCACGGTCAGAGGGAGCAGAGCTGGAGGGCTGGAGGCTCTGTGATGCCTGCCCTGTCCAGTCCTGTGACTTAACCTGCCCCAGGGCCGTCCCTCCAGGGTCACCCAGATGGAGATGAGCGAGTAGACAGTGACCCCAGAGGGGACCATGCAGAGCAAGGAAACGAAGCTAGCTGGCTGCAGTCAGAGCTTGCTGAGCGGCCCTTCTCCAAGCCCTAACTCTCCCCCACCCTGTGTGCAGACCCTCCCGCCGCACCCCACAACCTGTCCTGCCTCATGAACCTCACAACTAACAGCCTCATCTGTCAGTGGGAGCCAGGACCCGACAACCACCTGCCCACCAACTTCACCCTAAAGAGCTTCAGGTAAGTAGGGGTCTCCAGCTCCGCTCCTCCGGGTACCTGGGGTGGGGCATGGACGGCACTGTGGGACTGCTGGAGCCAGAAGCAGGCAGGGGAGGGAGAAGGGAGCCTTGTTTTCTTCTGCTGCTAGACACCCAAGCCTGGCCTATTGGCAGGAGCCGGGGCAACTGCCAGACCCAAGAGGACCCCATCCCTGACTGCGTGCCCAAGGACGGAGAGAGCCGCTGCTCCATCCCACGCAAACACCTGCAGCTGTACCAGAACATGGGCATCTGGGTGCAGGCAGAGAACGCACTAGGGACCGGAAAGTCCCCAGAGCTGTGCCTTGTTCCCATGGACGTCGGTGGGTGACGCTGGGGGGGGGGGGGTAAGGCCCCCACAATGGGCAGAGCCAGAGAGGCACAGAGAGGGAATCACAGACCCAGTGATCACAGACAGGGGGATCCTGGAAGACCTAGAGACAGAGGCAGACAAGAGGGACAGAGACGAAGTGGAATGCAGGTGGGGACAGAGCTACGAGACACAGACATGCAGACATGGGAGAAACACAGAGGCAAGGAGACACACCCATTCATTCTTTGCAAATATCTTCAAGTGCCCACTACACACCAGGCAGGTGTTGTTCTAGGTGCTGGCAATACAGCAGTGAACAAAATCTCAATGTCCTGCCCTTGGAACATCACATTCTAGTGGGCAAAATAAATAAAATAGAATGTCAGGCAACCAGAAGTGGGGGGGGGGTGTTAAAACAGGGGAGGGGACGGGGAAAGCCAGGGGTGGGGGACAACTGCTCTCTCGGTAAGGTGGTCAGGGACGGCCTCACTGAGAAGGTGACGTTTGAGATGATCCTTGAAGGGAATGAGGGAGCAGGTCGCTGGATATCTGGAGGGTAAGATCTCCAGGCAGAGGGGATGATGAGTGCAAAGGCCCTGGGGCAGGGGGATGAGACAGAGACAGACACGTATATAGAGACAGACCTGTAGAAACATGAGGACATGGAGAGGAAGAGATGCAGAGAGACAGAGAAAAAAAGAGACAGGCTGACAGAGACCCCCAGGGGTGGAGACCCCAGGGCAGAAAACGGAACAACAGGCAGAGAGAGAAGCAGGCATGAGGCAGAGCCTTACAGGATGGGGCAGGGAACGTTTCTGACAACGCCTCCCCCTTGCAGTGAAGCTGGAGCCCCCCACACTGTGGGCCCTGGTCCCCAGCCCTGAGGTGGCCCCGCCCCAGCCAGGCTGCCTGCTGCTGCGCTGGGAGCTGTGGAAGCCGAGCCTCTACATAGACCAGAAATGCGAGCTGCGCCACCAGCCACAGCTGGGAGAAGCCAGCTGGGCCCTGGTGAGGCGGAGGGGGACCTCAAGAGCCTGGAGTGGGGGTGGCTGAGGGGACGGTGGCTGAGCTGGGCCCGAAGGGCGCGGGGATCCAGGCTCAGAGCCACGGCCATCCCACCAGGTGGGCCCCCTGCTCTCTCAGACCCTCCAGTACGAGCTCTGCGGGCTCCTCCCATCCACGGCCTACACCCTGCAGATGCGCTGCGTCCGCTGGCCCCTGCCTGGCCAGTGGAGCGACTGGAGCCCTAGCCTGATACTGACCACTGCACAACAGGGTAAGGGGGTGGGGAGGGGCCAGGGGAGCCCTCAGGACAAAGTCCAGCCTCCAGGGCCCTCCCTACCCTCTCTTCTTGCTCCGTCCCCAGCCCCCATCGTCAGACTGGACACGTGGTGGCGGCAGAGGCAGCTGGACCCCAGGACAGTGGCCGTGCAGCTGTTCTGGAAGGTGACCCCTTCTGAAGGCCATCCCTCCACCCCTGAGACTTCTTCCAATACAGACAGATCCCTGTGGGCTGGGGCTCAGCACTCCAACAGTTCTGGGAGGTTTGGATGCACAGGCGTGTGATCTGCATGCACTTTGCATGCGCCTAGGAAGTGGGGTAGAGCCCTTCTGGAGAGACTACAATGCAGGACTCGCCTATGGCAAAAAGTCGGTTCAGGGAATAGTTAAGTGCCAACCTGCTCCTTCCTTTCCTCCCTCCCAGGACCTGGCATTGGGAACAGGGAAGAAGGAAGGGAGGGAGGCAGGCTGGCTCCCAGCCTGTGGGAGCTCAGTTCCTATGACCCATCCACCCCACCTAGAAGCTGTGCGCCCCCCTTATCTTCTTCTTCCTGTGTCCCCCCACAGCCAGTGCCCTTGGACAAATACAGCGGGCAGATCCAAGCATACCTGGTCAGACCACCAGGCCAGGCTGGGGCAGTCCCCGCCCTCTGCAACACCACGGAGCTAACCTGCAGCTTCCGCCTGCCCTCGGTAGCCCGGGAGGTGGTTCTTGTGGCTTACAACACTGCCGGGACCTCTCGTCCCACCCCAGTGGTCTTCCTGGCGAGCAGAGGTAAAGGGGGCTGGCGGCTAGTAGAGCGTAGCGGGTAGGCTTGTACGTCCAGGGGCCAGACTGCCCGGGTCCACGACTATTGCTGTCACCTGCTGACCTTATGGCCCAGGCAAGTGACCCCCGGCCTCTGCTTACTCACCTAGCAAAGGGGGACAATACAGTGCCTGCCGCAAAGCACTGTTGTGATGGTTACGTGCATTTAAACATGTGCCTGGTACCAAGTTACCGCCCAACATGTGCTAGCTACTGTTACTATCATCACCAAGTCAAGCTGGCGGTGGTACCACATGTACACACACGCATGTGCTCATGTGTGCCACGCGCACGCGTGCACACACACACACACACACACACAGTCCCTTCTGCCAAGAAGATAGGAAGAAAGCCCTACATTTTTCCAGCTGGAACACAATCCCTGAGAGAATTGCTCATTCTCGGTGGATCAGCCGCCACCACCCCCAGGTTGGCCGGAACATGGGTCCTCACAAGGTGACGCTAGCAATAACAAGAGCTAGTATCCCAACTCACTAGCCGCGTGACCGTAGACAAATTAGTTAGCCTGTCTCAGTTTTCCCCTTGATAAATTGGGGCCAGGGTGGTGCCTCCCTCGTAGGACTCTGAGTGGACTCAGTGAATTAACATACACCCAGGACCACAGCAGCACAGGCCATGAACTACACGGCGTTAGCACTGATCCCTGTCAGGCACTCCTCTGCACGAGGCACTGTGCCAGGCTCGTTCTGTGCATCGTTTCATGTGATCCGCGCCAGGACCCTTACAGATGAGCAAACTGAGGTCCTGACGTTGATGTACTCAAGGTCACCTGGCTTGTAAGTAACAAATGCAGGATTTGAACCCAGGCTTCTGGCTCTGGGACCCGCATTTTTCTTGCCTTTGTTCTCTCACTTCCTCCTCTGTCTCCAGGCCCGCCCCTGGCCAGACTCCACACCACAGCTCGAGACCCCCACAGCCTCTGGGTGGGCTGGGAGCCCCCCAGTCCTCGGCCTCGGGGCTACGTGATTGAGTGGGGCCCAGGGCCCCCCAGCCCCAGCGGCAGCAACGTGACCTGGAAGATGGAACACAACGGGACCATTTCCGGGACCCTGCTGCAGGGTGAGGCAGGCCTGGGGATCTGGGAAGCAAGGAAGCAGTGTTCGCCAGGCAGAGAGCAAGGGGCAGTCTGAACCACCTACAGAAGCAGACTCCCCAGTCTTCCTTGACTCTTCACTCTCAGCTCATACCCCCGGGATCAGGAAGTCCGTCCCCCAGTCTAAACAGATCCTCCCTTTCCACAGCCCTGCCCTTGCCACCTTTCTAGCTCTCCCCCTTTTCTGCTTTTACGCCCATCAAACGATCTGAAAAGACAGACGAGGCCAGCCCTGCAGCACGAGGCCTGGGTTACTCCCGATCTCTGCAGAGCTTAGCCTCTCACCAGGGGGCCTGCCCTGTCTTCTCTCTACAGAGAACATCAGGCCCTTTCAGCTCTACGAGATCACCGTGACCCCTCTATACCAGGACACCGTGGGACCCTCCCAGCACATCTATGCCTACTCCCAAGAGATGGGTGCGTCAGTTACCAGGCCCCTCCCAGAATCCTCTCCTGTCCATGCCTGCCTGGGCCCCAACAATCAGGGCTATGAGAGAACGTGTCCTTCCTTCCCCACCTCTGACCTACAAGAGGCTTTCTCCCAACCTGAAGACGACCCCCGGCTTACAATGGACCCCTGCAGCTGGACAGGAGTCAGGGGGTGGGATGACGGAAGTCGGGGAGTGAGTCTGGCAGAATTCAGGAAGCAAGTCTGGCAAAAATCAATCAATTGCCCTGACAGAAATCAAGCGTCCTGGGTGGCAGAAATTAGGCAGAGGGCCTGGCAGAAAGTCGGAGAGCGAGCGGCAGAAATCAGACAGCAAGCCCCACAAAATCAAGCCTGGCAGAAAACCGGGTGGCAAGGCTTGGGACTTCCCGAGAACCAAGTGCAACCCCTGACTTAGCCACTTATTAGCAGCCCATGGAATGTGGTCCAGGGTGCTGGCAACACGAGGCTTGCGCACGAGTCCCCCTGGACTCTCTTCCCTCACTCCCCGCCTCAGTGTGTCTCTGTTCTGGGGTGTGGGGAGCCAGACTCGGCCCTCCACTCTGCCCTAGTCCCCGTCAGCCTCTGCACCTCTCTCTTCTGGCAGCCCCCTCCCATACCCCAGAGCTGCATCTGAAGCACATCGGCAAGACCTGGGCCCAGCTGGAGTGGGAGCCCCAGATCCCTGAGCTGGGGAAAAGCCCCCTAACCCACTACACCGTCTTCTGGACCAATGCTCAGGACCAGTCCTTCTGTGAGTCTGTGCTCAGCACCTCACTGTCCCAGAAGGCCTGGCAGGGGGTGCCCAGCAGCCTTGGGGGGAGCCTTGGCATCTGGGCCCAGGCTGACCGTTCTCCTCTTCTCCCAGTCACCATCCTGAACGCCTCCTCCTATGGCCTGGTCCTCCATGGCCTGGAGCCTGCCAGCTTGTACCACGTCCACCTCATGGCTTCCAGCAAGGCCGGGTCCACTAACAGTACAGGCCTTACCCTAATGACTTTGGCCCTAGGTAAGGGGAGAAGGGCGCTGGCCACACAAGGCTGTCGGGAAGGTTCATCATCTCTCATTTTGAGGCCTTGCCCGGATCTGCTGGTCTGAGGGAGGAGACTGAGCCCAACCCATGAAGCCCAGGCTGAGGGAGGAGGCCCAGTCCTGCCCTCCCAGCCCAGGCTGAGGGAGAAGGCCCAGCCTTACTTGCACACACTCTGATCTCTTCTGGCTTTCCCCTCACCCCAGAGGAGTCTGAGCTACATGTCCTCCTGGGCCTATTTGGCCTCCTGATCTTGCTCATCTGCCTCTGCGGGGCTTCCCGGTTCTGCTGCAGACCCAGGTGAGTCCTCTCAAGAGAACTAACACCTCACTACCCCTGCCCCTAGGGGACTGCAGGCCGGAGCGGGCCTGTCAGGTCCTTCCTTGCCTTCCCAGGCCTCAGGGCCCATGCCTGGGTCAAGCCCTGCTCTGTCTCCTCTCTGTACTAGGGAGCCTTCCACTGCCGGAGGGGGTGGGAGAGGGCGTGCCTGACCCAGCCTTCACCTGCCCTCTTCTCCAGCAGGAAGAATCGCCTCTGGCCGAGTGTCCCAGACCCAGCCCACAGCAGCCTGGGCTCCTGGGTGCCCACCATCATGGTCGAGGTAAGAACCCCGAAGGCAGAGGGCAGTGGGGCCAGGGGTGCTGGTCCAGGCTCAAAGTGAAAGGAAACTTCCCCAAGGCTGAGTACTCAGGCCTTCCCATCACTTGCTAGCAAGATCTGAGTTGGAATCCCAGCTCTACCCATTTCAAAGCCTCGGCCATCTCACTGTGAAATGAGACGAACGTCACACAGAACCATTGGGGACATTCACCAAGCTAGGTCTGAAGCCCATAGCACGTGTCAGGAATGTATGAGGTGCTTTGCAAGTGGCAAGTGGCACCCTTTGGGCTCCCCCAACGCCCCACCCCCACTCCCTGCAGAAAGGCACAGTGGTTGGGATGAACAGGAGATAAGTCATGTCCTCACCCCACAACCTTGTGTCCAGGAGGCCTTCCAGCTGCCCAGCCTTCGGGACCCCGGCATGCCACCCATCACCAAGATCACAGTACTGGAGGAAGAAGAGAAGAAGCCAGGGCCCTGGGAGTCCAGTGACAGCTCAGGGACCTGTGGCCTCCCCACCCTGGTCCAGGCCTATGTGCTCCAGGGGGACCCAAGAACACCTTCCACCCAGCCCCAGTCCCAGTCCAGCACCAATGACCAGGTCCTTTACGGTCAGGTGCTGGGCAGCCCCACGGGCCCAGGTCCAGGGCACTACCTCCGCTGTGACTCTACCCAGCCCCTCCTAGGGGGCCTTACTCCCAGCCCCAAGTTTTATGAGAATCTGTGGTTCCAGGCCAGCCCCCTGGGGACCCCAGAGCCCCTGGTCCCAAACCAGGACGACGATTGTGTCTTTGGGCCACTGCTTGACTTCCCCCTCCTGCAAGGGCTCCAGGTCCATGGGGCTGAGGGGCTGGGGGGCATCTAGCACCTCCTGGGACCCCCACCCGGGCCTGCCTCTTGAAAGGCCTGGACCATCCAGAGGAGAGGAGAATGTCGGAAAGCCCATCATGAAAAATCATCTCGTCCCAGAAGGGCAGAAAGACTACCAGTATCTCCCTGTCTCTGGCCCCCAGCATCCTTCCTCCACCTCCCAGTCTCCATGGGCTGACTGACCCTGCCTCTCACCTTAGTGGCCAGAGAATGCTTCATCCAATCCTGCCCACTGGCCTTCTGTGTTTAATTCCTGTAATTTTAGCCTCTTAATTAAACTGTTCAAGGTTTGGTTTGTTTTCGTTTTGAGAAACTCTTGAGTGTGCCTGAGTCTGTTCTTTTTCTTTTCAGGGCCCTAGCAGTGGGGCCCTGCTTATCAGGGTACTTATCAGAACTGTTCATTTGTGTACTCTTTCCTTCGCTCATTAATTCCACCAGCCCTCACGTAGCAAGTAGGCCCTGTGCTGGCAGCAGGGATTCAAAATTGAGTTGGCTCAGGGCACCTGGGTGGCTCAGTCGGTTAAATGTCCAACTTCTGCTCAGGTCATGATCTCACGGTTTGTGGGTTTGAGCCCTGCATCGGGCTCTGTGCTGACAGCCAGCTCAGAGCCTGGAGCCTAACTCAGATGCTGTGTCTCCTTCTCTCTCTGACCCTCCCCTGTTCCCACTGTCTCTTTCTCTTTCTCTCAGAAATAAATAAAACATTAAAAAATAATTTTAAAAAATTGAGTTGGCTCAGTCCACCCTCAAAGGGCTCTCATGTTAGTGGTGGGGACTTGAAAACTGGCCATTAGGGCACAGTGGCCAGGGTTACTTTGGTGGGGAGGTGGGGGTATCGCAAAATGCTATGGGACATGGGGAATACACCTCAGAAAAGACTAACCCCTGTTGGAAAAATATAACTAAAATCTCCAAGGGCACCTGGCTGGCTCAGTTGGTGGAGTGTGTGACTCTTGATCTCAGGGTTGTGAGTTTGAGCCCCATGGTGGGTATAGAGATTACTTAAAAATAAAATTTAAAAAAAAATATATATATATAGAAAACCTCTTGACAAGGGTAGAAGAAAACGAAATCTGTCTTATTACTGAATGAACATTAAACCAGAATGTGATGCACAGGTGCATCACCAGCAATCCCCCAAAGAGCTTGAAAAGACAGAAAGAAATCTTACCCTTGTCTGTAGCCAGGTGGATACAGGTTATTGCATACATTTTCTCAAGATAAACAATAATTAGTCCTCAATGATGCCATCTGTCACACGGAGTTCATCCTAAAGTCTCCTGGTAAATGGGGGTAGCCACGCAAGTTTACTAATTGCCTTTATCCATAAGAAAACTAAATTTCTCATATCTTTAGAGTGGAGTCAGGATTGCAACTCAGAGCCAAGCAGAAACTGGGAGACAGGGCTACTGTCTTCCTTAATGATTACATTTCAAGAGATGGTACCCAGATCCTTGAGAAGAACATTCCCATGATGTAAAACTGGCAAGAGGCTTATTTAGCTTTTAAAAAGATTTACATGTGCCTCAAAAGGGCAGAGAAAGAATTCACAATCACAAGTTTTCAAAAGTAAATGCTTTAAGAAAAGTGAGGCACAAAAACAGACACATAGACCAATGGAATAGAATAGAGGACTCAGAATTGGACCCACAAATGTATGGCCAACTAATCTTTGGCAAAGTGGGGAAGAGCATCCAATGGAAAAAAGACAGCCTCTTTAACAGATGGTGCTGGCAGAACTGGACAGCAACATGCAGAAGAATGAAACTAGATCATTTTCTCACACCATACGCAAAATAAATTCAAAATGGATAAAGGACCTGGATGTGAGACAGGAAACCATCAAAATCCTAGAAGAGAAAGCAGGAAAAAAAAAACTCCTTGACCTCAACCGCAGCAATTTCTTACTTGACACATCCCCAAAGGCAAGGGAATCAAAAGCAAAACTGAACTACTGGGACCTCATCAAGATAAAAAGCTTCTGCACGGCAAAGGAAACAATCAATAAAACTAATAGGCAAATGATGGAATGGGAAAAGATAGTTGCAAATGACATATCAGATAAAGGGCCAGTATCCAATATCTATAAGGAACTCCCCAAACTCCACACCTGAAAAACAAATAATCCAGTGAAGAAATGGGCAGAAGACATGAACAGACACTTCCCCAAAGAGGACATACAGATGGCCAACAGACACATGAAACAATGCTCAGCATCCCTTATCATCAGGGAAATACAAATCAAAACCACACTGAGATACTACCCCATGCCAGTCAGAGTGGCTAAAATGAACAAATCAGGAGACTCTAGATGCTTGCGAGGATGCGGAGAAATGGGCACCCTCCTACACTGCTGGTGGGAATGTAAGCTGGTGCAACCCCTCTAGAAAACAGTATGGAGATTCCTCAAAAAATTAACAATAGAACTCACCTATGACCCAGTAGTAGCACTGCTAGGAATTTATCCAAGGGATACAGGAGTGCTGATGCATAGGGGCACATGGACCCCAATGTTCATAGCAGCACTCTCAAAAATAGCCAAAACATGGAAAGAGCCCAAGTGTCCATCAACGGATGAATGGATCAAGAAGATGTGGTTTATCTATACCATGGAATACTACATGGCAATGAGAAAGAATGAAATCTGGCCATTTGTAGCAACACGGATGGAACTAGAGGGTGTTATGCTGAGCGAAATAAGTCAGGCAGAGGACAAAAACCATATGTTTGCACGTGTAGGTGGATTAGGGGGAAGCTAACAGGGGACCATGCGGGAGAAGGGGAGAAACAGTTGGGGAGAGGGAGGGAGGCAAACCATGAGAGACTCTTGAATGCTGAGAACAAACTGAGGGCTGATGGAGGTGGGGGAGAGGGGAAGGGGATGATGGGCATGGAGGAGGGCACTTTTTGGGATGAGCACTGGGTGTTATATGTAAACCAACTTGACAATAAACTATTTAAGGAAAAAAAAAAAAGAAAAGTGAGGGGGAGAAGAGCTTTTTCCCTCTTTGCACCGCGGAGCATTAAAATTTTATTTTTATATCATTAAAAATGTATTTTTTCCTACGTTTTAGTTTGTAGTTGTCTTTACACCCCTCATTTCACAAATATTAACACAGCAAATATTTATCAAGTGTCTACTATATAGAGAGTCCTTTGCACACAACTGCCTCAGCTAATCCTCAACAACTAAAAACTAGATACTGTTATTACCATTCCCAGTTGATGAATGAGTACACCGTGGCCCAGGAAGGTGGCATGACTTGCCCACAGGATCACACAGTGAGTAAAATTTGAATGAGAAAAGTGAGCTATGAGCCCGGCCCAGGACTGTCCCATTCCAAAATCACCGACCTTCACCACGGGGCTTACCAGGTTGCCCGAGAGGATGCTGAAACCCAGTAGTTCTTAGGGGGCTTCATCCTGGAATACGGGGGGAGAGGAGGTGGAAATACTAGGTTGGGGGAGAAGGCTATACGGCAGGCCCCACGGGTGCCTCGAAAATAACCGGGGCCCGAGGCCAGGTACATAGAGTGGGACTAAGGGCGGAATGCCCAAGGGGGAAAATGGCACCTTAGAATTTATACACCACTAGCCAGGACACCGCTAACCAGGCCCGCAACCACCGAGCCTGCGGCCCCGCACCGCTGCTAACCAGACCTGTCCCCTGGACCCAATCGCTGCGCACCCCGCGGCTTGCCTTTCCAATCCATTCTCTCGGGGCTCGTCTGCTCCGGCCTCGCAGCTGCACGCCATTGGTCGAGCCTGGGCCAGCATGGCGGCGTCCTTGTAACACGGTCCGCGCCGCGAGAGGGACGGCGGCCGCTGCGCCGGGGGCTCGGGGCGCGAGTCAGCATGCTGAGATCAGCGTGGTGGGCGCTGAGGGCGCTGCGGACCCAGGCGGTGGCCCAGCCTCCCGTCCGTGGGCTGCCGGGCGGAGCGTGCGCCAGGCCTCCCTCCCACCAGCGGGGCCTCCCCTCCCTTCCTGGAGGTGAGGAGCCGGGAACCCGAGCCTCCCGAGGAGGGGGTGGGGTCGGGCGGAGACGGAGGACACGCGGCACCGGGATGGGGGAGAAGAGGCACGGCAGAATGCGGGAGAAGGGCCGGTGGGTGGGGAAGAAGTACGACGGGGTGGGAGAGGCGTGGGGGCCGCGGGGTGCGGAAGAAACGGGGCGGCTGTGAGGCGCCGAAACGCGAAGACCTTGCAGGAAGGGTAATGCGAGGGCCGCAGAAAGGCATCGAGGCTGGAGGGTTTAAGGAGATGGGCCTGAGCATCTCTCCTCTGCACAGGTGTCATCCTCCCGGCCGTTCGCGGATATGCCACCCAGAAACCAGGTAGGAGCTCTTGGGTGAGACTTCGGCGGAGAGGGACTTTCTGGAGGGACGCCGGGTGGCTAAGGGGACAGAGGTGGCTAGTTAGAGCCACTTAATGTGGGGGGGGGGGGGGCAGAAGTCCTGAGCAAAAGACCCCAACGTCCGCCTTGTCAAAAGGCTGTAGCCTGGGGCGCTTGGGAGGCTTAGTCGGTTAAGCGTCCGACTTTCGCTTCGGTCATGATCTCGCGGTTCGTGGGTTCGGGCCCCGCGTCGGGCTCTGTGCTGACTGCCAGCTCAGAGCCTGGAGCCTGTTTCAGCCTGTGACTCCCTCTCTCTCTGACCCTCCCCTGCTCACGCTGTCTCTCTCTCTCTCTCCTAGAAATAAATAAAACATTAAAAAAAAAAAAAAAAAGGCTGTAGCCTGAAACCTGCCGGGGACAGGGCGGGGATGGGGGTGGCGAGCGCGAGCAGGAACTTTCGGACTAGGTTTGAGGGAGAGTGAGCTAGCAGAGGAAGGGCGTCCTGGGGGTACCCAGGCCTCCCTAGAGTGTAGGTAGGCACTTTGTGCCTGCCCTTCCGCGGTGGAGGGCTTGGTTTCCCGTTCCAAGGCAGTCTGCATCTCTCTTACTAAAGAGATCTCTCTTCCGAGGTACGGATATTGGGCAAGTTACTTCCTCTCTCAGTCGCATTCTAAAATGATTGTAAGAGCATCTATTTGAGAGGATTGTTGTTAGGATTCAGTGATAACACATAAAAAGCATTCTTAGCACCGGGTGCAATAAATGCAGTCTATATTAGCATTTATTACTACTAACTTCATGTGCGTGGCGGCAGAGCAGGGTCTGACTGGAGAGGAAGGGTTGTCTCCCTGTGCCTCTCCCTCATCTGCAAGGGGATAGGACACACACCGAGGCTGAGGGTTTCCGATTTGAGCTTACATTGCAGATGTCCTAAAACTAGGGGGTCCCTCCGGACCCCCCCTTATTTCATTCATGCAGTCAGCCAGCATGTGCTTGTTGAGTACCTATTCTACATGAGGCCATGGACCAGACCTCACTGTCAAGTGTAGGGGATTCAAAGGGGGTCAAATTCAGTCCGTCCACAAAAGGACCCATGCTGGTAGGGCATTCGGTAACTGTAGAGCCAGAGGCGTAAGAAGTGAAGGCGCAATATGGGATCCTAGGACAAGAAATCTACTCCCTGCAAGAAATCTCAACACAGTTGCCTGCAGTGTTTGCAGAGGAGAAGCTGACCCTAGAGATATCCAGTGTTTGGCTTGAGACCTTGGGTGTCTGACAGAGCTGGTGAGAAAAGCCAGAACTGAGAAGGTGGACAGTGAGAGTTGATTCTTGATGTTTTTCATCCCTACACTTGACAGTCCAGCGCAGCCAAGACGATGACCCGCCCCCTTCCACACTGCTCAAAGACTACCAGAACATTCCTGGAATTGAGAAGTAAGCAGAAAGCAATCTCTTTGATGAGGTAGGGGCCTTAAGAGGATTGGGGAGGAGAAAGGGAAGAGAGTGGCTGGTCCGGCCCAATCCATTGTATCTGAAGCTTGGTAATAGAATCAGGCAGCGGAGTGCTGAAGCCCCGGCCCGGTGAGGGTGAGTGAGCAGCAGGCGCAGAATGGAGTTCCTGGAGCTCAGTTGCTTGCCTTTTCTTTTGTACTCTGGTTTCGTTGGCAAGGAGGGAACATACCTCATGGGTCTTTGTGAAGTCTCTCATCTTTTGATCCTCACAAAAGCCTTCTGAGGGAAGAAATAGTGTCCCCCTTTTATAGATTACCTAGTTGTCCGATGTTATACAACTCCCAAGGGACAGAGGAGCTGAAGGACACCACAGCCGGGGTGTCCTGCCCTATACAGTGGCAGGTGTCCTGTGTGACATGAGAAGAAAACAACAATTATAGAACTGAAATGTCTCCACACAGATTGAACCATAACTTGCTGAAATGCAAATCCTCCCTTGCCTTGCCTGCGATGTGCCTGGAACATTCATACCCTCAGCCCCAATTTGGTGTAGTTATCACATCATTCCATGTTCTCGGCACAGCACGTCAGATTCATGCTGACTTCTAATCCCCGAGAAATGGCTCCCCACTTCCACAGAGACTCTTCTGTTATAAAGGAAGTTTTCAGGGGCGCCTGGCTGGCTCAGTCGGTGGAGCATGCGCCACAGAGATATACATCGAGTGTAGAGATTACTTAAATAAGATATTTTTAAAAAAAAAAGAAATTTTCAACCACCCTTGCTTTTCAAACTAAAATGGAAACAGCATCGTTTCCCCTGTTCTCCCACACCTGTCTCCCATTGCTGTGGTTTCCCCACAGGTTTGACGATGTTGTAAGAAGACTCTTGTCTTTGGAAATGGCCAGCAAGGTAAGTGACCTGTGCAAAACCTCAGTCTCTCCCAGTCCTCTCCTCCCGGACTCCCTCCTACCGTGATAACACCGCCCCAGGCTTCTCAAGTCACAGAATGTATCCCACTGTCATTCTGTGGCCACTTGCCCATCCCCCAGACTGAGCATCTGGAGGACAGGGACAGCCTTGTTCCCTCAGTGTTTCCCCAGCACCCGGCAAGCAGTAGGTACTCAGTAATGCTCTAATGCCTGAGTGAATGAGCAAGGTTTGGGGACATTCATCCAACAAGCTGTTTCACCTGTCATTGGCCTCGGGCTCACCTAGATCTGAATAGCCACATGGTGATGTGAATAGCCACATGGTGATCAGATGAGCAAAGTGAGGCCAGGCGCCGAGCCTCAAGGCCTGACTGCGGCCAGGGCCTGTGAGGTGTGAAGGCTAGTTCTTGGCGTTGCTGACCACACAGATCCTCTGTCTCTGTCGTCAACAGAAGGAGAAGCTGAAAGTCAGGCAAGAGCAGTTGATGAAGAAGGTCGTGGCAAACCCTGAGGACACCAGCTCCCTGGAGGCTCGAAGTTGGTCAGGGGGCCCTTGGGGAGTGGGAGAGCCGGCGGGGGCGGGGGGTCTGCTAGCTGGTACTTGATCCTGGGCTCTTGTGTACAAGTACACTAGGTATTAGATGGGGCTTGATAAAGGGAGAGACCAGAAGGACCCAGGGCAATGGAAACTGGACTCTGTGATGCTGGAGTCAGCACCCAGGTCCCACCTCTTAACCTCTGTGCGAGCTCAGGAGACTTTCCTCGGGAACCAACACTTGTCTCTGTGTCCCTCTCTACTCTGCAGCCAAGGTGGTGTGAAGGGGCCAGGGGGTCAGGGCCAAGGTTCCACCTCCCTCTGCAGTGTTGCCGGAACTCACTGTGTGTCCAGGAAGGGCCTGCTGTCATGATGGCGTCTCTTTGGGGCCTCCTTCCACTTCTGCCCTTGCCCCCACCTTTGCAATAAAAGCAGGGATCAAATGAGAGGCTACCTAAGGAAGACTGTTGCAGGGCTTCAGGAGATGCATGAGAGCTGATAATTCTGAAAACTCACCCGTGGAAACAGAGAGAAAGGTGGCCACTGGAAAGGGAGAGGCAAGGAGCAGACCCTTGACGGTTCTGGAATTTAATCGTACTGCTTTGGTGAGAGCCTACCAGCGCAGCATTGAATGATTAACAGCGATATAGCATGGACTGTAGACTCATTCCTGAATTTAACAGGAATGCTCTAAAGTTTCACCATTAAGAATGCTATTTGCTGGGGCGCCTGGGTGGCTCAGTTGGGTATCCAACTTCGGCTCAGGTCATGATCTCGCAGTTTGTGAGTTCAAGCCCCACGTCGGGCTCTGTGCTGACAGCTCAGAGCCTAGAGCCTACGTTGGAGTCTGTGTCTCCCTGTCTCTCTGCCCCTCCCTTGCTCACACTCCAGCTCTCTCTCCCTCAAAAGAAATAAGCATTAAAAAAAAAATTTTTTTTTTATTTTAAAAGAATGCTATTTGCTATGGTTTGGGGATAATGCGTTTATAAGATTAAGGAACTCGCCTTCCTTAGACTTTACTTTCTGAAGGACAGAAAATCCAAAGTCTTTTGAGATCTTGAAATTCAGAGTGCTGTGGGAGCTGCAGAGAGCTACACAGAGCACTGGCGATTGTTATTCCTTGAGGTCTTAAAACATAACCCGGGCCCGGGCCCTTCCTTCCTCTGTGCCAGCTCTCAT
Organism: Hyaena hyaena; assembly: GCF_003009895.1. Taxonomy (NCBI): domain Eukaryota; kingdom Metazoa; phylum Chordata; class Mammalia; order Carnivora; family Hyaenidae; genus Hyaena; species Hyaena hyaena. Next base: position 1,637,035 of record NW_024081028.1, on the reverse strand, counting down.
CCTCTGTGGTTTGTGGTTTCAGTTGTTGCCTTGACTGTCAAGATCCGCAGTTATGAAGAACACATGCAGAAACACCGAAAGGTAAACCTTGGGCGTCGCTCCCAGCTAAACACCAGCAGGCGAGAGGAGTTTGAGATGTGAAGGGCTCTGGGTCCAGAGAAGCAGCTAGAGAAGCCAGGTGGCCACAACGCCCGGGCGCCCACCCCCTCCTGCAGCCAGTGGAGAAAATAGGAGCCTTAAATGCTGTGTTGACTGTCAACCAGTGGTCAAGAACACAGACTTCAGGGCATGGTCGCAGAGCCCAGCACATAATGAGTCTTCAATATTTCTGGAATGGATGAATGGAGTCAGGTTGGCACTGGGTTCAAATCTCAGCTTTGCCATTTCCGCTTAGCAGATGTGTGACTTTGAGGAAGTACTTTATGTGCCCGAGACTCAGTTCCTCTATCTGTAAAGTGGGAGGCATAGTAGTACCTGCTGCCGGGATTGCAAGGACTGCGTGAAATAATAGAGCGCCGGTGTGGCCGCGTGAAGTATTAGGCCTCGTGCAGAGCACTTTTCGTACGTCAGCTCATTGAACCCTTCGGACCACCTTTCTATCCCATGTTACAAAGACATAATCCAGGCATGGGGTGATTAAGTTATTCCTCAAGCACAGCACTAGGAAATGATGTGCTTGGACTTGAAACTAGATGGTCTTGCTTCTGGGCCCATAATCTTTTTGGGTTTTTTTTTTCCCCTCAAAGAACACAACTTTATTATCTCACAGGTTTTGTTGTTGTTTTGTTTTTAGTTTATTTTTTATTTATGTTTTTTGAGACAGCACGAGTGGGAGAGGGCAGAGAGAGGGGGAGAGAGAGAGAGAGAGAGGGAGAGAATCCCATGCGGACTCCACGCTGCCACAGGGCTCAATCTCACAAACTGAGATCATGACCTGAGCTGAGATCAAGAGTTGGATGTTTCACCACCTGAGCCCCCCAGGGGCCCCTCCAGGGCCCATATCCTTAACCATGATGCCATATCACGGCACGGCCATGGGCACAGAGCTGCTGTGATTCAGGCAGCTGCACGTATTTTTAATAAACACACAGTTGTAAACACAGAGCGGTCCGGCTGTGGCATGGGCGGCACCTCAGGGTGCCCTGGAGCAGGCTGAGCTTGCTTCTTGGCGGTGAGAGCTCTGCTCATTTGGAACAGCAGCCCCCCTGCGGAGATCCCTCACAGAGGAGCACAGGCCCTCCCTCCCGTCCAGCCCAGCTGACAGTTTGCTGAGCTGTGGGGAGGCTGAGCAGGTGGTGTAGGGGAAAAAAGATGAGATTTGGAGTAAGACCCAGAGATGTGGATTCCAGACCTGACCTCGCACAAGGTCCCTGCCTGGCACAGTTCTAGGATCTTCTATCAACCAGGTGACATCTCTGAGCCTTTATTTCCCCATCTGTAAAATGGGAATAACTGTGGGAATGTCAGTGTTATGCAGACGTTGATATTTGCACAAGATTGTTGGGAGGTTTCAGTGAGGTGATGAAATGACCAGCCCTTGTTACTTTGAAGTGGCTCTCCTCTTATTTATATGATACTAAAAGTAACATACCAACTCTCTCACAGGATAAAACCCACAAGCGCTATCTCCTGATGAGCATTGACCAGAGGAACAAGATGCTCAAAAACCTCCGTAAGACCAACTTTGGTGTCTTTGAGAAGGTCTGCAAGGAGCTGGGACTTGAGTACACCATCCCGCCTCTGTACCACCGGAAAGCCCATCACCGCTTGGCGACCAAGAAGGCGCTGTGCATTCGGGTACGCGTCAGAATCGCTGCTTTCGTTGGCCCCACTCTGGGACTTTGGTGGAGAGATCAGAAGGGAGGGTCTGTCTCAGTCTATTCCTGACTGAGGCAATGAACCGGCCCCAAGGCCTTGAGGAGGCTCCCGAGCCGTCAACCCCAGGGAGAAAGGCTGACGTGACCCTCTGGGGGGAGTCCGTTCCCACCCCAGCCGCTCCAAGTCTGATGTTTTGCATAAGGTCACGGTCTCTCCCTGCTCCCTTTCGTCCCCAGGTTTTCCAGGAGGTACAAAAGCTGAAGAAGCAAAAAAGGGCCTTAAAAGCGGCAGCCGCGGCAGCTCGGAAACCAGGCCAGAAGAACCCAAAGAGCCCTTCCAGAGCCGGACCAGAGGCAATCACAGAAAACCAATAAATTGTATTAGAGTTCCGTCTCTCTGCCTTAAAGGAGAATAGGAGAGAAGGTGGGGCTCTGTGTGCACTGAGGACGAGGAGGAGGAATTTGTTGGTTCAGCTCTGGGATCCTGGGGTTGTCTGAGGCAGAGGCTCTGCCTCACGCGCCTGAGGACACATTCTCACAACACCCCTCACACACACTCACATAAACAGCACCCCTCCTGTGGGGGGGAGACCGAGCCCACAGCAGCACAGAGGAAGTGTGGCCAGCTGGCTGCCGAGAGAGAAGGCCAGCTGTAAGAGCTGCCTTCTGGACTGGGCCCTGGAACTTGAAGCTCCCCAGGCAGAAATGGCGCAGGAAGGGATCTGGGGCAGAAGGAATTGCAAGTGCGAAGGCAGAGATGTCAGCAGGTGCACACTGTGTCCAGAGAGCACTGGGAACAGGAAATCGAGCCTGACGGGTAAGTTGAGGCTGGGATATGAGAGGCTTGATGTGTTGGCTGCCCTCTAGGGAGTGGGGAGCCAGTTCTGGTTTAAAACCAAAGCAGTGAAGACAGCACCAGGTCTGTTTAGATGTCAGCAGTACGGTGGAGGGTAGATCAGAGGGGAAGCGACCCGAGCACTTTATTGTTTTGGAGGCAGGGGTACTGGTGTTCAGATTAAGAATCTGGATGAAAGCTATGAGTCCTATCCGCGAGAAACTGCACATACGCAAAACATTCCTGATAGATTCTAGGGAGTTACAGGTACCCCTTTTCCTGCAAAGCCCACCCATTCACACCAAGTGTCAAGGCCTTAATGTCTGAACGTACTTGGCAGGTTGGCAGAAGCAAGGGAGACTGTGTCTAACACAGACTGAAGAAAGAAAAGAGAGGAAGAGATGGGGTCAGAGGAGAAGGCAGACACCAGATAATCTAGAGCTTTCTGGGTGTATTAGTCTGCTCAGGCTGCCATTAAAAACCATAAACTGGCTTAAACAACGGAAACATTTTCTCAAAGCTCTGGAGGCTAGGAAGTCTGGATCTAGGTGCTGGCCAGTTTGGTTTCTGGTGAGAAATCTTCCTGGCTTGCAGACGGCCGCTTTTAGACTGTCCTCATATGCAAGGGGAGAGAGAAAGACCGCTTCTTGTAAGGGCACTAACCCCATCATGAGGACTCTACCGTCATGACCTCAGTCTTAACTCATTACCTCCTGAAGGCCCCTCCAAAGCCCATCATGTTGGGTGTTAGAGCTTCAATATGTGAATTTGGGGAAATACACAAACATTCAGTCCACAACAGTGGGGAAAAGATTCTGGAATTGATTCTGCGAAGGGAAGCCATTGAGGAAAGACCAAACGAGGGAGAGATGTGTTAAAGCAACGTCCATAGAGAAGCTGGAAACTTAGATCCAGGACTGCAGCAAGGCCTAAGCTAGAAACAAGTTTACGGGCTATGTTCAGATGGTGAGTGAAGCCATGGGGTGTGGGTGAAATTGCCCAAGGAGGGAGTGTAGACAAAAAAGAAAGGGCCATGTCAGGATGGGAAGGATGAGAGCCTAGCCTGACTCAGGAGGAGCTGGGGGGAGGGGGAAGGTTAAGTGAGGGTAGAACGGAGAGGCTGGTGTCCTGCACAATCAGAAGTGGGATGAGAGGCTCAGAACGACAGACGAGCTCTTCACATAACACCTCCAGGAACAGCAGGGTAGGCCCTTTACGGGGCAGGACTCGGGGTGGACACAGCTATGTAGGGATACCTTGCTGGAGGGCCAGGTGCCATCATGTAGGGGGCCAGTAGAGAAGTTGAGAAAAGGGACACAACGGGGCAGACCCTACAGGAAAAGCATCGTTGTAAACACTCCATAGGCACAATATATCATCTAATCTTTAAAGCCACCTTCCCTATCCATCCCCCCCATATTGGTATGATTATCCTCATTTTAGCATGTGAGAACCGAGGCAGACCTAGAATTCAAGCCCACATCCATCTTTATTCCAAGCCTGTGTTCTGCTCATTTTACCATACTGCCCAGAGGCAACAAAAACAAAACAAAAAGAGGCCTGAGACCATGGAAGGATCTATGCTGTAGCAAACTTAAATGTCTTTAGCAATCAGGCAGATTAACATAATGTATGAAAGGCCAGGTTTAAGATTGTGATGCTAAACTGCTTGATACATTCCTATCTAATTATTTCCCCTTTTAAAACTGCACAGACGAGGGAAAATCAAATGAAAGCCTTGGGCTGCCAGCTTTCAATGACTATATTGTATCCAATCCAAAAAGGCTTCATGGCAAAGTGGTTTCAGTGGGATGGAGAGACCTAAATCCAAGTTGTAGTGAGGTAGGGAGTGAAGATGTTAAGGAAATTCAAGCTGGGAGTGTAGACTTTTTTTTTTTTAACTTTTAATGTTTATTTTTGAGAGAGCAGGGGAGAGGCAGACAGGGGCAGAGAATCCCAGCTGTCAGTGCAGAGCCAGAGTGGCTCTTGAACTCACAAACCCTGAGATCATGACCTGAGATTAAATCAGATGCTTAACCAGCTGAGTTACCCAGGTGCCCCTGGACTACTTTCAGAAACATGACTGGGAAGGGAAGGGGATAGAGAAGGACTTTGTGGTAGTAGGTGCAGTTATAAAGAAGAGGTGATGTTCCATTGAGGGGGCGACGTTGATGAGACAGATGAGTTCTGCCAAATTAGGGAGCAATGGGGGAGTGCAGAAGACGTCTCTAGAAAGGTAGGTAGAGTCAGAGTGGAGAGCCTTGAATGCCATACCAGGCATTTAGACTGATCTGGCAAACAGTTGGGAAGCACAGAAGGGATGCGTTGGGTTGAAAATGGCAACTGCTGAAATTTTGCCTAGCAGCCAGTGCGCGTGGAGAGAAAACACTAATGCAGGCAGAAAAAGAAATGAAGAGCTAAATGGGAGAAAGACTTGGGAGGTAAAAGCAGAAGTGGTGGCTGATAATAGGACCCGAGGAGACCAGAGTTGTTGGCCAAGGCTCAGATTTCAAGTCTGAGCGGCTGGTGGGAAAGTGGATTCGTAGGTTTTAGAAGTATTGAAATTTACAGAAATGGTTGCTCATCGAAGTACAAACGTACAGCAGGTAACAGGAAGGTGAAGCTGGACCTCACGACGCAAGTGAAGTACGGTCGCTGCCCTCAAAGCAGAGACCTGCACAGGAGTCAACTGCTAAACCGCATTTAAAGAGGGAGCTTCAGGCGGCGCCTGGGTGGCTTAGTCGGTTAAGCGTCCGACTTTCGCTTAGGTCATGATCTCGCGGTTCGTGGGTTCGAGCCCCGCGTCGGGCTCTGTGCTGCCAGCTCAGAGCCTGGAGCCTGTTTCAGTCTGTGACTCCCTCTCTCTCTGACCCTCCCCTGCTCACGCTCTCTCTCTCTCTCTCTCCCCTAGAAATAAATAACACATTAAAATTAAAAAAAAAAAAAAAGAGGGAGCTTCAGAGAAGCCCCAGCACTCTTCCTCCCGGAGCGGACAGACACGCCTGGTTTGCTTCTCGCGGCACGAAGCCAGAGGGGGACTTCAATCCAAAGTCGCTTTTAGGGCAGAAACGCTAATTAAGGTCTTCTGGGCCTTCGCCCACCCAAAAGATAACTGAGGGCTTTCGTGGCATTTTGCACGATCTCGGGGATTCCTCCCTGCAACCCTGTGAGGCGGGTGACCCCTGAACGACACGGACGGGGAAGGCCAGCCTCGCGGAGCCAGGACCCCAGCCCAGGTCCGGCTGCCCACTCCGAAGTCCCGCGCGGGCTTCCCGCGTCCTCCGGCAGGGGTAGCTCTGCCACCCCAGCTGGGAACTCACCCCCCGCTCGAACCGAGAGGCCCAATCCACCACCGAGGCGCCAGCCGCCCGCCCAATGAGCGTCCGTCTCGACCGCCTCCCAACAAGGAGCACGCTGATTGGCTTTCCCGGACAGCCGCCGCGTTGCCCTGACAACCAAGCAAGGGGACGCGGCGGCCGGGCATCCAGGCCTCGCGCTACCCAGCCCCGGGTCTCGGCACTTGCCCCACTGTGGCATCTGGCACCATGTCGGTGCGGACGCTACCGCTGCTCTTCTTGAACTTGGGCGGGGAGATGCTTTACATCCTGGACCAGCGGCTGCGGGCCCAGAACATCCCGGGAGACAAGGCCCGCAAAGGTGAGAGGCGCCAGGCCCGCGCAGCCAGCCCCACGCCCCGCAGCCAGGCCCCCCTGCAGGCTGACCAACACGGCCGCACCCCGCGTTCCTATAGCCAGGGACCTTTCTCACAACGCCACAGCCCCATCAGGTCAGAGCTCCTCCAGGAGTCAAATTCTCGAAGAAGATTTTTTCGCAGCAGAAGGATTGAATACCCGCGATGAGGTGTATTATTAGGGGACCTGACACCCTCACCTCCAATTTCCTCCCTCCTCAAATTGGAGAGACGATTTCCCAATCTCTCCTGACAAGCGGTCCCTTCCAAATGTAGGAGTCCCAGCCGCCCACCAGCTGGCGATACACCCTTTGCCAGTCCAAGCATCCTCTTCCCCCACCCCAACGAGGTGTGGCTTCTCCTGTCGTCTGTGTAGTGCCCTCCTGCACAAGCTGGAGGCCAGTCTTGCTCATTTCAGAAGCTATTTCTAGAAAGGTAGAATTCTGAAATAACAGATAAATAAGAAAACATAGGTGAGTTTTAAGTTATTCTCTTCACAATTATTGAAAGAGAAGGCAGTTCTGGAAATAATTATATGAGAGTTTCTAAAATGCAGAATCTGCCACCCATATACACCACATCTACTCTCCAGAGAAATGACCACCCAGAACTCTCTGCCACCCTCATCCTCTCCCTCTTTTCCTTCCCCTCAACCAACATCCACTTTCACCAAGTTTCCTGGGTTTAAGTATGAAAGAAATATATATTTCCAGGTAGAGAAAGAAAAGTTGATATAAAGGTAACTGACATGCCCCAAGATAAAAAAAAAAAAAAGTATTCTCTCCAACAGTCTGTACGCTCAATTGATCTGAAATGTGCGTATTCGGATGTTAAGCATACATATTCAGATATTCACTGTTGTGTCTGTGTGATTGAATCCAAATCCATGCACAAAGAGATAAAAAGAGCTCCCTGCAGCATGCCCCCTCCATTCATTCTGCACACGGCCGCCTGTGAGCTTTCTAAAATGCAAATCTGCCCATACTCCCCGCTACTTAAAACCCTTTGTCAGCTTTCCACTGCTGCTTGAATGGAGACCAAGTCTTTGGCAGGACATTTCAGGGCCCTTGCTGACCCGATCTCTCTCCACCTCTGCAGTCCTCCCTTCCACCACTGCCTGCCTCCTGCTGTGTATCTTAATAATAGGTCTACGTTTAAAGCATGCGCATTCATATGTCCATGCTAGTCATCCCCATTCTACCCCAGACCTGCCATTGCTCTGCTAATAGTCCCCTTTCCATCCTGCAGTTTCAGCTTAAGAATCATCCCTTTCAGGAAGATGGGGGACAGAGTCTGAGCATACTCCATAGCACTCCATGCACGCTTCCCCTGCCCTATCACTGGCCACGTTCCACTGAAACAGTCTGGGTGTCTTCCCCACACGTGACGGCCTTATTCCTCACCTGGCATAGTGCCTAAAGGGCAGAGTAAACTGGTGTTCGGTCAATATTTGTTGAACTGATGATCTAAATTGGCTCTTTTATATGACACTGCCATTTCTTCCTCAAGAGGGTTCTGTTTTCCTTGGCATGTATATTCTGTGATTTCACTGGGCCTCTAATGGCACAAGTGAGCTGACAGGTAGTTCTTGCCCCGGCGGTGTGCATCTTGGAAGACAGCATAAAGTAGCAGTTCAGAGCATACTCACCGGGATCATACAGTTGGGTTCCAACTCCAGCCTTGCCCTGGAACCAGTTGTATGATCTTGGAGTGTAACCTCGATAAGCCCGTTTCCTTTTCCGTAAAGTGGGCATCATACATACTCACAGCAAAGTTGTAGGAATTGAATGAGATCAGGTAGTCAACCTATTTTGCACAACGAGGGGCAGGTGCTGGCTTTCAAGAGAGGGTCTGGGCAAGACCCTGTGAATCCGAAGGGTCTGGTTTCCTTTGTTTTCAGGAGCTGTAGTCCTTCTGGGTTGGCTAAATGCAGCTTTAGGGAGTTTCGGCCATCTTTAGCCATTCACATTGACTTACTGGTTCCTTCTTTCCACAGTCTGGGTGAGTGTCAGATATCAGTGCATTCACCAGAGGCGGGGCTTTGGATCAGTCTCCTCTGGGGGGAGGGGGGAGGGGGGAGGTGGCTGGGGGCTATATCTTCCTAACAACAATAAACATTTACTAAGCACTTACTGTGTACCAAGGACTTCTCTGAAGACCTTATTAATCCCCACAACTATACTATCATTTAGGTAATACTATCCCTTTTTTACAGTTGGGGAAGTTAGAGTTAATTTGCCCAGGGTTACATAGCCAGGAAGAGGAAGAGTAAAGGATTTGAGCTCAGGCCATCGGGCTCCAGCACTCATACTCGTAATGACTTTGTCTTCAACTGCTTCCCTATGTGGGGCGCGGAGCTGTATCAGAATCTTTGGGGGTAGGAGGATGGGAGGTGGGGAAGAGAGGGAGAGCTTTGAAAACAGCCTCCAATGTGCCCACTGATTTTATGAAAGAAACGACAGAGAGTAGCTGGCTCATGGGGACTTAAAGAAGACAGTGACAAAACAGGGTGGAGCATTCAAAAAGCTGAGAAACCCCCCCTTGATCCCACCACTGAGAGTTGGCGTAGCTGCAGGAGCCGCTGTGACAATTACTGGCGCGCTGAGGCCTATAAAACACCAGACACGGTAAACAAATCCTCAATGATGCCGTGAATGGAAATCATATTTCTTCTAGGTGTTTTCATTATCTTACAGGACTAATTGGTCTCCTGGAGGCCGTCCCGCTCCCACAAGGCCCGCGCGTATATTGCAGTTTTTCGCCACAGCACAGCCTCTGGTTTAGCATTCAACAGAAAGGAAGTGCCCTCTCTCTGGGGCAATTTTTAAGTGTTGCATATGAATGTCGTCCCATGTTTTAAGCAATAGCAAGAATAATAAAAGCTGCCTTTGCCTCACTCCTGTCCTCTTTAAAAAATACTCATAAATAAGACCCTATTACATTCTGTGTACATTCCTCATTTTACAGAAGGGGAAACTGAGACAGAGAGACAGTAAGTGATTTTTTTTTTTCAGGGCAAGCAGATCACAGTGTAGTACTTACTAAACAACCAAATGGGGGTGGGATCCTGTTTTTATTTTTCTAGTTCCAATTTGGCAAGTGGCTCTGGATAACCTTGAGCCTTCCTCCCACTCAAAATGTAACTAAAGTGAAATTGTCGCAACCAAGTCACCTGGAAAAATAACGGAAAGACAGGACATGGTTTTTACCTTCCCCGAATCCTCAGGACTGGGACAAGGCGAGCGCAGCACTAGAGCGACCTCTGCTGGAGCTGAGTGTCATTGCCTGCAGGAGTGCCCGTACCCAGAACACGCTTTTGCCCAGCTCCACTTTGCCAGCAGCAGGGAGCCACTGTCCCTTAGAGGAACGAGCCCCTTGCAGCACCACCCCTCTGAATGCCCACGAACTCATCAAGCAAGACTGCCTGTAAAATAAATGCCACCAAAATACAGAAGATGTGGACATTATGCCAAAGGAACCGGTATCTGCAGACCAGGTTCTTGGTGCTGCTTCCCCAATGTTTTCTCCCCAAAAGCCTGTGACTTGTGGGGAAAAGATGGTGACTTTTCCCAGAGGAGTCTAACCTCGCAGTGGGAACCTTTTGCCACCAGTTAGGGCATGGCCCTGGCTGTGCTCTCAAACTGGTTTCTTAAGTGCTGTTGGTGCTGAATATTGAAGGCAGAAATCACCTCTGAAACAACCTAGTGCAAATGTTTCCAAAAGAGACCATTAATTACAAAACGTTTTTTAAAACGTGGATGTAAAAAATAAATAAAATAAGATGTGGGTGCATGTAGAGCCCTGCTTAGAGGGGGTGGTACTGGAGTTCTACATTGAAATCTCCCCCCCCCCCAAAATTAAGGAAAGCAAAAAGCCATGTTTCATCCTTTACGGGTGGTGTCCAAAATTGTGCGGTTCAGAAAGCAGAGCCAGAAGAGAAGCCGGCTAAATGCTCAGTGAGTGTTATCCATTTCTACCCCACAGCAACCCTGTGAGGTTGATGTAGTTATGATCCCCATTTTACAGATGCAGAAACTGAGGCTCAATAAATTGCTTGAAGTTACATAGCTAGTAAATGGTAGAGCCCGGTCTCAGCCTGCAAAGAGTCTCCAGCCAAGTACCTTTCTCCTCATTTGGTTTCCTCTTGGCATGTCCCCAGCAGCCTCTGTCCTCTGGCGCTTTCTTTACAGTGGCCCCCTCATTTCTCCCCTTTTTTTACATGGAAGTCATGCATCTGTGTGTAAAAAGTAAATCAGAAACAAATGGACACTTTTTTCCTTTTAGTTCACCTTTCAAGTTTTCTATTCTGGAACAGTTCCATCTGCACTCTGGAAAGGGAACTCTTACCTTAATTAAAAAAAAAATCGAGTTGTAGAAAAAGAAAATCCTCTCCCTACCTGTTTTTGGGATTCCTCCTCATGAAAATTAGTGTTTGTAAAAGCCTTTGAATGATGTGTATTCTCATAGCATTAGAGAAAATGACTCCTTGGGCCTTTTGAGATCCACCCCAGGGTGTTTCCTCTGGGTTTCCTCTCCCACGAGGCCTCCCTCTAGAAGACATAGCCTCTCCAGGGCCCTTTTGGAACTTGTTATTAACCCAGCATCCTTTCCAAGGTTTCAAATCGAAGGTAGAGTATCTGCATTAGACATTACTGCCCACGTGCAAAATAAACTTCCCTAGGCCAGGTCATTGGAATTGGTATTTTTAAAGCCTCCTTGAAAAGAATGTTCTTGCTTCATGAACTGGTGTTTTCTTTTTATATGCTTCATGTAGATGAATGGACAGAGGTGGACAGAAAACGAGGTATGCTATCTCTGGGCTGCATGCGTTCAGTCTGCATCCACAGGCTCACTTAGTCCCATATCATTGGGCTTTACTGCGGGACCACTTGAAACATTCCTAAGGGAAAACACAGGCGTGAGTTTCTCCTTAGCCAAGACATTGGTTATATGGCAGAATCTCTTACTTAAATAAATACAGCACATGAAACGAGAACCAAGCAAACTTTGGCCAAAGGCCCCTATGGCACCTGAGGTGTTTGTCTCGTTTCATCAGTGCCGAGTCCGGCAGGGACCGCCAGAACAGAAGCCACACGTCTGGGGAGGCTGTCCTAGCTGGTAGTCCTTAACACCGTTCTGTGACCGTATCGTGCAGCCAAAGAACTGTGCTTCGACCTCAGTGCTCCTCCCCGAGCCGTTCCCCTTAGCACACAGAGATCTCTACTGAGCAACGGGGGACATGGAAGCATGTGGCTGCATGGCTGCCCGAACCGTGGGCTGCAGCATGCGTGCACTGGGGCCTTATCGTGCCAGACCTTCAGTTTCCCCTTCACCCACAACCGGCAGCAAACCTGAAAATTTGGCCGGCTCCCCAGAATAAAACCTTAGCCTTTCCCACCTTTAAATGTCACAAGTTCCCTCCATCACTTGACATTTGGGCGCAGTGTATGCATGCCATCAGCCATCATCCTCAGTATTTTAAATGCTGTCACCATACCAAGTATGCCGAGGAGATGACATATGTAATATATAAGGGCTGTAAAATCAAACACCCATCCTCATTTCACTTCCACCCCCAGCTATGTGACCTTGGACTTTAACCTCTCTAACACTCAGTGGTCCTCCGTGATAGAATAAGGAGAGTAATTCAGAGTTGTCTCAGGGTTTAAATGAGATAATGCATGGAAAGTTCTAAGCCCCAGTGCCTGGAACGTAGTAAGGATTCAAAAATGGTAGCCATCCGGAAGTAGTAACTTCTCCCTTTTACCCTTAGTTCCAAATTGCCTGTTCCCAATGACAATTAAAATGTAGATCCGAGGTAGTTGGTAAAAAACCCAGTTGTTTTCAGGGTTGCCTGGGTGGCTCAGTAGGTTAAGCATCCGACTCGGGCTCAGGTCATGATCTCATGGTCCCCCCGGGCTCTGTGCTGACAGCTCAGAGCCTGGAGCCTGCTTCGGATTCTGTGTCTCCCTCTCTCTGCCCCTTCCCTGCTCAAATTCTGTCTCTCTCTCAAAAATAAGTAAGCATTAAAAAAAAAAAAACCCCAGTTGCTTTCATCAAGAGAATTATTTCATCAGGCCAAGGCTCAAAGAAAAACGCAGCTGAAGTGCTTGGTATGCTTTTATTGTATTTTACCACTTCTCTTGAGCAATTTTTGGCCCACCTCTTGAGACATGGTAGAATCTCAGGTGAGACGTGTGGATTTTGAAGGCTGTGAGTATACATAATCGAATCACTGGAATTTATTTTAACTTAGGCATTTTTAAAACAATGAGCAGAACCTGACTTTGTAATCAGTACCCGGGACAAGTAGCCTGCTACGTTAAGAACTCAGCTACTAACCCTTCCGATGCACCTGTGAAAAATTACTTCCGTCGCTGCCCTTAGTCCCTACAGGCTGCCGCCTGGCCCCTAGCTCATTCCTGCCTCGTGACATCACGCAAAGCTCGTGTGAGTGCAGAAAGCTCACACCAAGGCAGACTGACAGGTCTGCTTAAAACTGTGTCTCGAGTTTAACTTAAATACGGCACGGACTTCTTCTCTAGGGCAAGGACAGTCTTCCGTTCCTCGTGCTGCCCTGGTGTTTATCTCCTGTCTGGTACAGATTTAGCCCCACCTCAACCAATTGCTAGGTAAAGCACATTGTGAGATAGAAGCCTGTTAATCTGTGCCCCCATATTCTTTTTTTTAAAGACTTAAATTTGAGAGGCGAGAGCCCTGGGCGCCGGAGCCCAATCATAAAATTGCCATTTCTTCTGTGGGGGCATTTGTGTTCCCCGCTCTGCCCACGGGGCCAGGGCGTGCTGTACTCCCAATGACAGGCAAACTTTCTGGTTGTTCTGGTGCAAGGAGCCGTGGTGATTTATAGCCTATTCCCTTCCCAGACGGAAAGGCTTCATGTTGCCTTTTACTTTGCCAGAGTGACTAGCAATCACCCTGCAATTTTCTTTCTTTTAGAACTGATGTATTTGGGTCTAAACAATTTTCCAAGACCCTGCTAGGGGACGCAAAGACCCTAGAGAAACGACTCAGCACCCCGGTGAATGGCAGCTACTGTAAGCGCTGGCATAATCAGAGCTGATGTGATTCTTCAACTGGAATTCTACCTCTTTGGCACTCCTCCTTGCCCTACATGAATCCGGAAAAGTCTTCAAATTCTTTCTTTCGAGGGCTTCTGGGTGGCTTTTCATGTGTACCTATTTCCTTGCAAATTCTGCACTTGATCTAGGCTATGGTAAGAAAAAGGTTAGGAAACCCAGTTTCTTACAGGCCCTTGCTTGTTTGGGCCAAAGACAAAAGTCCGTTCAGGAAGCAAACCCAGAACAGTTTGAATGTCCCCAGGCTGTCCACACTGGGAAAATGTTAGCGCACATTCCGGGCGTGGGGCAATGGGCTCCAATCCTCAGAGGTGACGCCTACCCTACCATGTATTGGCAATGGAGTTCTTCCTCACAAAGAAGATAGAGCCTAGAGCGAAGTCCAAAGGTCAAGTGTGAGTTCAACACTTCTGCAAGGAGCCACAGTCATTTAGTTCTTTTCCATCAAAATGCGGGTGGGGTCGAGGGAGGCTCTCTGCTCTCTCTCTCCCCATAGCCCTTCCATTTTAAGATTTAAGTACAACTTTGGGGTGCCTGGTTTAGTGTCTGACTTTGGCTCAGGTCATGATCTCACAGTTCATGAATTCATCTCCCACGTCAGGCTCTCTGCTGTCAGCGCAGAGCCTGCTTCAGATCCTCTGTCTCCCTCTCTCTCTACTCCTCTTCCCTGCTCACGCTCTCTCTCTTAAAAATAAATAAATAAAAACTTTTTTAAAAGATTTAAATACAACCAGCCCCCAGCTGCCCTTTCCCCCCAAAATGTTCTTTGAGATGCTTTTATTTTTTTTAAGATTTTATTTTTTTTAAGTCATGTCTACACCCAATGTGGGCTCGAACTCACATCCCCAAGACCAAGAGTCACTGCTCCACCAACTGAGCCAGCCAGGCGCCCGGATGCTTCTCAGTGCTGGCCTGAGCACTCAGGGTACTTCTATCCATGACTTAAAAGGAGAGAGGGTGCCTGAAACCATGACCTGAATGAAATACCTTGCCTTCAGTCTCTAAAATACATGGTCACAACGAGTCACCTGGTGTGACCTCTGTGTGGCAAGAGAAAGGGGCATATGTATCCATCAGCGATAATCACTCATGTTTAGTTATTGATTTTGTATAATTATTCTAAATAATCAGTTTTCTTGCAAGTTTTAATTGCTATGAATGTATATTCTCTGCATTCATATACTCTTACCCTGAGGTCAGCATATATCTGGCTTCATTAAGAATAATCTGTGTTCATACATACCTCTTTCTATTTCTTGTACCCAATGGTTTTCTTAGCTCTCAACTAATGTTATTTAAGTGGCACAGAATAGTTCATTGAATGAGTGAATGAACAACTTGATTTAGAGACAGTTGGTTTGCACATGCCTCAGGACTTTTATTCTTACCAGATGGGACCTTTCCATTTGAACAACACTGGGACATACCACCACAATGTAATATCAATACTATAGACCAGGCACAGCTGGGTGGCTCACTAGGTTGAGCGTCTGACTTTGGCTCAGGTCATGATCTCACAGTTCATGAGTTCGAGCCCCATATGGGGCTCTGTGCTAGAGCCTGCTTCAGATTCTGTGTCTCCCTCTCTCTCTGCCCCTCCCCTGCTCATACTCTCTCGCTCTCTCTTTCAAAAATAAATAAAAACGTTAAAATTTTTAAAAATATTATAGATCAAATGAAGAAATTAAGGCATTCTAAAATGGCACACGAAGTACATATCTTGTAGAACCATTAGAAATCTCTAACCAGTGGGTAGACTTGTCTATTTTCATAAGATATTTTTTCTTTAAACAGAGTCAATTACCATTATTGGTCCCATTTTTATGAAATTTCATTTTAAGTAAAAACGTTACAGATTAGTTAACCAAACAAACAAAAAGAGCAATGCTGCCTCTCATTTTAAGGAAAAGATCTAAAATGTTCATAGGAATCTTCTTTAAAGAAAGAAGAAACATTTCCCCCATCAAGTGAGATAATGCCTGTATAAACGTGGCTTATGGCCACCAAAGCACAACACATTTACACATTGTCACATTTATGTTTGCTCTGGGACGGGCTTGTAAGGCACCCTGACCCTGCTCTCTGCCGGGACACCTGTGTGGTTTCTGCCGAGGGAGCACATCTCACCAGCACACCAGCACGCCCAGCTCGGCGTAGACCCGGCCCCTGCGGTCCACTCCACACAGAGAGCATTTCCCAAATAGACCTTCCTCCAGCACCTTGCTCAGCTGTATTCTCTCTCGTCTCCACAGTTCTGAATGACATCATCTCCACCATGTTCAACCAAAAGTTTATGGAGGAACTGTTCAAACCCCAGGAGCTCTATTCCAAGAAGGCCCTGAGGACCGTCTACGACCGCCTGGCTCATGCCTCCATTATGAGGCTGAACCAGGCCAGCATGGATAAGGTGAGAGCAGACCGCGGCCTCTGTCCCCTTGGTGGCATCTCTTGTACCTTTTGTGGATGAGCACAGACTGGGTCAGAGGAGATGAGGTATGCAATGGTGCCTTGCCAAAACAACAACAACAACAACAACAACAAAGGCACTCACAAGTATCAGGAATTGGTATTGAGTGTTGGAGTCGGAAAGGACCTCAAGTCATCCATCCCAGCCCCTCTGATATGCGTGTCCTTCCACCTGCCCAAGGAGGGGGCTGGCGTCCATGCCCATATTTAGGAACACTAGGAACACACACCTCAACCCAACACCAGTCAGTGCCCAACCCTAAACACTTTAATTCTGCTTCATTCTTTTTTTTTTTTTAATGTTTTATTTATTTCTAGGAGAGAGAGACAGAGACAGCATGAGCAGGGGAGGGCCAGAGAGAGAGGGAGTCACAGATTGAAACAGGCTCCAGTCTCCGAGCCGGCAGTCAGCACAGAGCCCGACGCGAGGCTCGAACCCACGAACCGCGAGATCATGACCTAAGCGAAAGTCGGACGCTTAACCGACTAAGCCACCCAGGCGCCCCTAATTCTGCTTCATTCTTAACAAATCTAAGCTCTGCGATGAAGAAACCGGACATTTTTTAAAGCAAATTCAACACTGCTCAGTCTTTACTTAGAACACGAACAGATCTATTCCTTTGGGAAACAAATTGTTGGGGCACTCTGATTTTTAATGATAATTGAATGATAATTTCAAGTAAATAAATGGCGGTGAATAGGCAAATCTCCTATTCAGAAGACTCTCCTGTTCTGAGCTCGCTCTGCCATCAAGAAAGGAAGTATAATCCCCACTCCCTGTGTGCCGGCGGCACTCAGAGACTTCCTTCCAAAGAGGCCAGTGTAGAAGAGGGGAGAACAGCTAACTTACAGTGGAGGAATGACAAACACTCCCTCCACCAGGACGTTCAAGGTCAACATCAACAGTGATAAGACATGCTGGTAGTATGTACCCCGATAGGGTGCAATGAGGATAGCGCTCTAGCTCTGCGCTCTTCCTCCCAAACACCCACAATTCCAGTCTAATCGTGAGCAAAACACAGACGACGTTTGCAGGTCATGTTACGAAGTACCTAACCAGGACTCAAAGCTCGCAAGGCCACCAAAACCAAGAAACTGTCACAGCTAAGAGAGGCCTAAGGGATTCGATGACTAAATGTAACATGGGGCCATGCGGGGAAACTGATGAGATCTGAATGAAATATGGACTTAAGTTATTTTTAGTAATAGCAATAATGATAACAATTTTTAAATAATGTATTTTTATTTAGTTTCTCTATTATGTGAATTTTTTTAAATCCTGACGGCTGACAGTGAGTGCCAAGTGTGCAAAATCAGTGCTTGCTTAATGCTGGCACCTGGAAACCTCAGGGAGACAGATTGCCGTTAACTGTGCCCTTACCCCCTCTCACTTACTTCTGGAAAGTTCCTTTTCTCACTGGACCTCCGGTTTCTCATCTATAAAAGGGGGATCATAATAGCTCTTTTGTTTCAGTTCAGGGAGGATTCAATGAGAAAACATAGCACAGCTAGGCCCGGCACATAATAGATGTTCAATCAGTGTTAATCATCTCCTCTGCTCCGCTCACTCTTCTGCCTTTAAGAAGGTTTAGGCTTCTATAGAGAAAGCACACAGAATTTAGAATCAAAAAAACCTAGATTCTTGGGGCACCTGGGTGGCTCAATGGGTTAAGCGTCTAACTCTTGATTTTGGCTCAGGTCACGATCTCACAATTCGTGGGATCGAGCCCTGTGTCAAGCTCTGCACTGACAGCTCAGAGCCTGCTTGGCATTTTCTCTCTCTCTCTCTCTCTCTCTCCCTCTCCCTCTCCCTCTTTCTCTCCCCCTCCCCCACTCACATGCATGCACTCTCTCTCTCCCAAGAGTAAATAAATTTAAAAAGTCTTTTAACCTGGATTCAAGTATTTAGCTTTACCAGTTACAAGCTATGAGACTCAATTTACTGAATAATCTTAACTTTCACTTCTTCATCTTATACCTGTCTTTATCCTTTATTCCTTGCATGGTGTCCTATCCACAGCAGGTGCTTTGTTTCTGGTAATGATGACAGAGTCTCAAATCTCTATCTTCGGTATTTTATGTTTCCACCCACGTACACACACACCAGGCTGTTCCTGTGGCATGCCGCTTTCTAAATGGAATCTTTAGAGGTGCCTGGGTGACTCAGTCGGTTAAGCGTCCAACTTCAGCTCAGGTCATGATCTCACAGTTTGTGAGTTCGAGCCCCACGTTGGGCTCTGTGCTGGCAGCTAGCTCAGAGCCTGGAACCTGTTTCGGATTCTGTATCTCCCTCTCTCTCTGACCCTCCCCTGCTCATGCTGTCTCTCTCTCAGAAATTTTTAAAAAAATTTTTTTAATAATAAAAAAATAAATGAAATCTTTAGCAGCGTGTTGAAGAAATGGGGTTATGTAGAAGGTTCTAGGATCTGACCATCCTAAGTTCAAACCTCACCCTGCCACTTAACTGCCAGCTATGTAAAATTAGTCAAGTCTCTTCCTTTTTAAACTTGGGCTAACACCTACATCATAGAGTCTGCTTGAAGATTGAATAGGAGCACACTAGGTGATGTATGTGAGCGTGCCCAGCACCACACCAGATGGTCATAGCGTGTAGTCTCCATCCTGCCTCGAACATGCCCGTAGCCTCTCTCCCAGACTGGTTCCTTCTGCCCCACATCCCCCAGACTGCCCTGCCACCATCAGCACCGGCCTTCTCCTGGGCACTAGATGGAAACCACTGTGGTCATTTCAGACAGCCCTTATCTTTTTCCCCAAACCTAGTTGGGTAGTCGCCATAGGTGACAGCTTCTCCTTTCAAGAATCACGTGTGCTTCTTTCCCTGCCTTTTCCACACCCACCATCTTTATACCAGCCCTTACATCTGGATTACTCCACGAAGTTTCTTTCATGCTTTTTTTTTTAAGTTTGTATTTATTTAATTTGAGAGAAAGAGAAAGTGTGAGCCAGGGAGAGGCAGAGAGAGAGGGAGAATCTGAAGCAGGCTCTGCACTGTCAGCATGGAGCCGATTGCTGGGCTTGAACCCATGAACCACAAGATCATAACCTGAGCCAAAGTCCGATGCCCAGCATGATGGACTGAGCCCAGTGCGTTTCATTCTTGTAGTCCCTAGAAGGTGCTCCCCACCTAGCAGGAGCCAAGTGCCAGCTAATCTCCCAACCCCGGTGTCCCTTCTACTCTGGCTCAGCTCATCATTGCCAGACTTGCTAATCTGGCTTAACCACTACTTCTATCATGACAGCTCAGAAAACCTTAGTAGCCCTCTAAGCCCCACCACGTCTAGTCTAAATTATTTTGCCTGTCTTGGGGTGCATGGATGGCTCAGTCAGTTAAGTGTCCGACTTCAGCTCACGTCATGATCTCGTGGTTCGTGAGTTGAGCCCCGTGTTGGGCTCTGTGCTGACAGCTCAGAGCCTAGAGCCTGCTTGGGATTCTGTTTCTCCCCCCCCTCTCTCTTCTCCCCCCCGCTTGTGCTCTGTCTGTCTCTCAAAAATAAACATTAAAAAAAAATTAAAAATAAGGGGCGCCTGGGTGGCTTAGTCGGTTAAGCGTCCGACTTTCGCTCAGGTCATGATCTCGCGGTTCGTGGGTTCGAGCCCCGCGTCGGGCTCTGTGTTGACTGCCAGCTCGGAGCCTGGAGCCTGTTTCAGTCTGTGACTCCCTCTCTCTCTGACCCTCCCCTGCTCACTCTCTCTCTCTCTCTAGAAATAAATAAAAAAAAAACCTTAAAAAAAAATTAAAAAAAAAAATTAAAAATAAATACATACTTTTGCCTGCCTTTCTAAAACCTTTAACATTCTGATCTTGCCGTACTTCTCCAGCTTTGCTTCCTACCAGCCCCAACACAAATTCCCCTCTCTGATTAGGCCGTTCTCCTCCTTCTCCCAGGAAACAGCATACTCCTTGCTGCCTCCAGGCCCCCCCGCATGCTGTTGCCCTCAACTAGAATGCCTTCCCCTCCCTCAGTCGGTGTGAACCCATGACCACAGCCTTCTGCTCCCACAAACCCCATCGTGACCACCTTGGTCCTCACCGGTGTCTCGCCTCTCCCCGCGCATGGACGGTCAGACCACACGTGGGCTTGCTAATATGTCATCCCATTCTGTTCAGCGTTCAAAACCACTCGCCATGGTTGCAGGACCTCACGCTTGTCACTTGCGCACATCCAATGTCCCTGCCTCCTCTCAGCGGTTCCGCAACGACAGGAAATCAGTATTTTTTTCACATGAGAAAGCTCAGGCTCAGAGAGGCGGAGGGACGTGGCCAGGACCATCCGACATGTCGGCTGCAGAGGTCGAGGGCTGGCTTTTGGGCTTCGCTCTCGGAGGCCGGCACCAAGCCAAGGGCCCCGTGGCTGCCGACACCGTCCCAAACATGTTCCATCAGCAACGCACATCAGCTGCCCAGAAATCCTGGTTTCTCAGGAATGCCCTGGTTTATTCCTGCTGTTCTGGCCTAATTATCAATATATCCCCTTTGACTCTCAAACGCACCTTGGTTTGAGCGACAACTGACACAGTCACCTGAGCTGTATGATATGCCGAGGTTTTCAGTACATGCTTGTCCGAACGATTGTGTGGAGGTGCGGACGTGTACTTCTCTGATCCTCTTTATTCTGTCCAGCTCTATGACCTGATGACTATGGCTTTCAAACACCAAGTGTTGCTGTGCCCCCGCCCCAAGGATGTGCTGCTCGTCACTTTCAATCATTTAGATGCCATCAAGGGATTCATCCAAGACTCCCCAACCATCCTGCATCAAGTGGAGGAGACTTTCCGGCAGCTGACTGAGGTAAGAGGTCACCACCGGTTTGTCATCCCTCAGCCCCATTCTTGTTCTCCTCTCCGCTGTTAAAAACAGTCGGGTTCCGGGGCGCCTGGGCGGCTCAGTCGGTTAAGTGTCCGACTCTTGATTTCGGCTCAGGTCATGATCTCACTGCTGTGGGTTTGAGCCTCATGTCATCAGGGCTCTGTGCCGACAGTGCAGAGCCTGATTGGGATTCTCTCTCTCTCCCTCTCTCTCTCTCTCTGCCCCTCCTCCCCTTCTGTCTCTCTCAAAATATAAATAAACATCTTAAAAAAAAAAAAAAAAAAGAACAGCCAGATTCTACGACAGACAGAACAGGATGAGGGATGGCAAAGCCTGCCTCTCCCCAAAATTCTAAAAATCTACAAGTATCTAAAGCCAGACTAAAAGATCATATAATAGGCATTCCCATTTTATGCCCTCCCACTGTTGCCTTCAAGGCTGGGAAAGCAATGACACAGAACACAGCCATTTCCCCCTGACCCCTCTGGAAGGGAGTTGACGGTGGATGTCCTGCTAAATATGAAGGGGAGAAGTGAAGGTCTTGGGGATCCCTCCCCCTGGGGAGTGAGCCGGGCTGGCTCTCCTGCTGTCCCTCCCCCCAACCCCCCATCCCCACAGCTCTGGCTCTGGCTCCAGCCCCTGAGTGCCTGCCTAGCTCTGCCTGCCTGCGAGTCCTGCCTCACTTCTGCAAGTGAAGTGCTTCTTTCTGCTTTGCCTCCGGCAGACCTACGGGGGTCTCTCTGCGGGGGAGTTCCAGCTGATCCGGCAGACACTCCTCACTTTCTTCCAGGACCTGCACATCCGGGTGAGTGGATGGGTGGCCCCAGGGGCACCCTGCCCCTGCTGTCCTAGGGAAACAGAGCACCACGTGGTCAGGCAGTGATGTCCTCAGTGCTCAGCCTGTGATGATACACTTCACAGTAACAAATCTCAGCAGTTGTTGTTTTTTGTTTGTTTTTTTATGTTTATATATGTTTATCTCTCTTTTGAGAGAGAGATTGCGAGTGGGAGAAAGGCAGAGAGAAGGGGACACAGAATCAGAAGTAGGCTACAGGCTGTGAGCTATCAGCACAGAGCCCAACATGGGGCTCGAACCCATGAGCTGTGAGATCATGACCTGAGCCGAAGTCAGATGCTTAACCTACTGAGACACCCAGGCGCCCCAATCTCCGCAGTTTTTAAATGGACCAAGGAAGACAGCGATATTGCCATTCTTTCCCAGTCCCCTTATTTATCTCCTTAAAATATGGTCTGTTCCTTCACCAGAGGAAACGTGTTCTCCATGGACTGGAGAAGACAGATTTCAACTCAGAGGCCAATTTCATTTTTAACCCTCATGAATCATTTTATTTGCTATAGATGGAGTAATAATAGCACCAATGTAAATTAAGATCTTTAATAGTCATCGATTAAAATTTAAAAGTACTATGAGAGTACAAATAAGATTAAGTTTTGTATTGCTTTAAAATATTGAAAATCCTACATCATATTCTTATCAAGACTGTGCCTGTGTGGACATTCTTTTACGGCTTGTAATGATATAAGCAGCCATATTGACTTCTCAATTCTGACGACATAAAATTCATTATAATGAAGACACTCCTAATAATAAGTCATTAAACAAAATCATTAAAACATATTAAACCACAAAATATATTAAGCTTTAATTGCCAAGGAGGCAGGCAGTGAAACGTCTAAATGTCCATGAAGAAAAATAGGAATCACATATCCTGACAATATTCAGCCACTGCTCCGTAACACTCGGCTGGTTTTCTGAGGCTGCTCTTTAATGGTATTTCTGCTCGGCCGCAATGTCTGATTGCCTATACAGATCTTCTCTGCTTCCAAAACAGTCTTGATAGTCTTTAGATTTGATCAAGAAATCAAGAAAACACAGCTCTGATCTAACACTCCGTTGCTCATTGTTTAACCAAAGGGAAAACAAAACTCCTCCTCCTGGTATCCAAAGCTTTCTATGGGCTCAAGAAACAACCGGAAGCTGCCTTCATGTGCTCAAGGCCCTGACCTGCACTCAGCCCAGCCAGAGACTGCCTGAAGACCAATTCCACTTGAAATCCTGAGCAGTTCTTTACAACCGTCCCAATTCCCAACCCCCTCAGCCCTCCAGAACCTTCCAGAGTTACCTCCTCAAAGGCAGTCTCCTCGGGTCACCCAGCCTTAACCAGACTCTCATTCCCGTTCCCATTTCCTTCCCTCGTGGCCCTTCCTCGTGTTCTTCCCATTATTTCGGCTGTTGGGAAACATTCCATCTTTGCCTCTTCACAGAATGTTCCCTATACCTCCCCTCAAGGATCCGCTGCCCTTGGAAACATTTCCTTCTGTAAAACTAGTCAGTCCAAAACATGTTTACTGAGTGCCTACTCTATACTCTCCTCACTCAGTGTTTGAGATGCATGGGTGAGAGACACATGGGTGAGAGATACATGGTTGAGAGACACATGGTTGAGAGACACATGGGTGAGAGATACATGGTTGAGAGACACATGTGTGAGAGATGCATGTATGAGAGATACGTGGGTGAATGAGACCAAGGCCCTGCCTTGGGGAGGTTCCACACTAGTAGGAAGAGACAGGGAGGACAAGTAAGTCATGTTCTGGTTCTGATAACTTTTAGGAAGATGACAAGATAAGGTAAAGTTATAGAGGGCAACTAGGATGGGATGTCCCGTAGACCAGCACTGTCTCACGGCACTTTCTGTCATGATGGAGATGTTCTATATCTGTGCTGTCTAACGTGATAGCCACTAGCCACATATAGCTATGGAGCACTTAAAATATGGCCAGTGTGACAGTGTGACTGAGAAACTGAAATTTTTTAAATTTTTTAAATCTTTATTTATTTTTGAGAAAGAGAGAGACAGAGTGCCATCAGGGGAAGGGCAGAGAGAGAGGGAGGCACAGAATCTGAAACAGGATCCAGGCTCCGGGCTGTCAGCACAGAGCCCAAGGCGGGCTCGATCTCACAAAACGCGAATTCATGACCTGAGCCAAAGTCAGACACTTAACCGACTGAGCCACCCAGGCACCCCAAGAAACTGATTTTTTTTTTAATGTTTTATTTATTTCTAGGAGAGAGAGACAGAGACAGCGTGAGCAGGGGAGGGTCAGAGACAGAGGGAGTCACAGACTGAAACAGGCTCCAGGCTCTGAGCTGGCAGTCAGCACAGAGCCCGACGCGGGGCTCGAACCCACGAACCGCGAGATCATGACCTAAGCGAAAGTCGGACGCTTAACCGACTAAGCCACCCAGGCGCCCCAAGAGACTGAATTTTTAATTTAATTTTAATAGCCACACTTGACTAGTAGCTACTGTACTGAACAGCGCATCCTTAGATGATAGAGTTAGAGTCAAGTCATGGGCAGCCTTTCTGAGGACAGACGTGTTGAGATCTCAGAGACGTGCATCTAAACTGGAGGGACAGTAAGTTCAAAGGTCCTGAGATGGAAAAAGCATGATGTAGTTCTTGGACAGAGAGAAAGCCAGTGTGAGTGAAGCCTATGTAGGCAGGAGTGATACAGTTAACAAGCTGTGTGGCATGGGCACTGAGTCCTCAGAACAGACTCCAGTTATAACTAAACTGGTACCTACCAGTTGACTTAGCTTTATGCCCTACTGAGGAGTCTATTTTAAGAGTAAGGAAAACATTTCAGGCATCCTAAGGTGAACAATAACGTGACCTGATTTGTGTTCTGGAAGGTGAACTGTATGGGACAAGGTAGGAGGTAGGACACTATTGTAGAAATCTAGGTAGGGGGGCACCTGGGTGGCTCATCCAGTTAAGTCCTTCGGCTCAGGTCATGATCTCATGGTTCATGGGTTCGAGCCCCACATCAGGCTCTCTGCTGACAGCTCAGATCCCGCTTTGGATCTTCTGTCTCCCTCTCTCTCTGCCTCTCATGCTCACTCTCGCTCTCTCTCTCTCTCTCTCTCTCTCTCAAAAATAAATAAATATTTAGGGGCACTTGGCTGGCTCAGTCAGTGGAATATGTGACTCTATCTCACGGTTTTAAGTTCGAGCCCCACATTGGGTGTAGAGATTACTTAAAAATAAAATCTTGGAAGGAAGGAAGGAGGGAAGGGAGGGAGGGAGGAAGGAAATGACAGTTCATGGTAGATGCCACCAGTGGAGATAGTGAGAAGTCTTCTGTCCCTTCTGGGCAGGAGTAAGTAAAACTTACTGAGAAATTGGATGTGGGGAGGGAGAGAAAGAAGAATAAAGAATGACTACATTTTTGGCCTGGGCAGCTGCTGTTGCCATTCACTGAGAGGGGGAAAGACTGAAGGAAGTATATCTGGTTAGAAAAATTAATTAATTTTATCTAAGTTTGATTTGCCTATTAGGCACCTGAGTAGCAAAGTCAAATAAGCAGTTGAATGTCTAAGTCACAGAGATGGCATTCGAAGTCTTCAGGCCTCTTGGTAGAGGCTGGTCAACCTCCCTCAGCCACAGGTAGGGTGTAAAAAGCATGGTCAGCATTCTGCCACCTTCCCCCTTGCCTTCAGATCATTATTCTCCTATCCTCACAAACTTGGCCTTCCCCTAGTGAGGCCAGACCAGTAAGGCCAACACCGTGCAAGGCCCTGCACTTGTCACTCACTGAAACACTGCCGAGTCGCTCACCCATGTCCCCGGGGCACTCACATCCCTGGGTGGGTCTCCTCCCGGCCAGCAGAGTCGGGCCACCGTCCTGGGGAACGCGAGTGCTCAGGGGCACGCCCCGTCCAGCACTCCAGCCCCACAGCCCTGTGAGCCTCATATCCCCTTTCCCCATGAAACCTGCTGCCTGTCCTCAGGAACTCATTCGAGAGGGGGCAATGCACTGGGTGCCTTCCAGATATTTGGTTTTAAAGTAGAAGAGCATATGGAGAGAGGACACCGAGGAGGGGGTGGTCAGTTCTGCCTGCCTCAGAGAATCAGAAAAGTTGGGGCACCTGGCTGGCTCAGTCGCCGGAGCACGTGACTCTTGATCTCGGGGTTGTGAGTTCAAGCCCCACGTCGGATGTAGAGATTACTTATGTAGAAAGATAGAAAGAAAAATCTTCATAGAGGATCTGATATCTTTTTTAGAAAGTGGGTTCTCACCAGGCCCATGGGAAAATAGGGGAGGGGTTAAGTGGAGGACACCACCTCAGTAAAGGCATGAGGCACATAACCATTTGGTGTATTTGGTGCTGCAGAGGCGGTAGAAGGCTGCAAGTGTTTAGGTGTGGCAAGAACATAAGATTCAAGGAGGAACATGGCGGGGCACCTGGGTGGCTCAGTTGGGTGAGCATCTGACTTCAGCTCAGGTCACGATCTTGCAGTTTGTGAGTTCGAGCCCCATGTCAGGCTCTGTGCTGACAGCTCTGAGCCTGGAGCCTGCTTCAGATTCTGTGTGTGTTTCTCTCTCTGCCCCTCCCCTGCTCATGCGCTCGCTCTCTCTCTCTCTCTCTCTCTCTCTCTCTCTCAAAAATAAATATTTAAAAAAACAAGGAGGAACATGGCTACCGAGAAGAACAGGGGCCAACTGGACATTATCTGGCAGGCAGCAGAGAGCCACTAAAAGAGGAAAAGAACACAGCCTTCTATAAGTTTAGAAGAGTCTCTTCAGGGACGCCTGGGTGGCTCAGCTGGTTAAGCATCTGACTCTTGATTTCAGCTCAGGTCATGATCTCACGGTTCGTGAGTTCAAGCCCCACATTGGGCTCTGCACTGAGAGTGTGGAGCCTGCTTGGGATTCTCTGCCTCTCTCTCTCTCTCTCTGTCTCTCTCTCTCTCTCTCTGTCTCTCTCTCTCTCTCTCTCTCTCTGTCTCTCAAAAATTAATAAATAAACTTAAAAAAAGAAGAAGAAGAAGAGCCTTCCCAGCAGAATGGAGGATGGATCACAGCCAGGTGAGGGAGAGGCAAGGAGGCCGGGTAGGAGGCACCTGCAGCGGCCCGGCCACAGATTCACCACAACTGGAAACGCCAGAGGAGAATCAGGTTTGGGAAGACAAACGATGACCCTGTTCTGGGCAGGGTGTGTTTCCAGCACATCCCATGGAACCTGTAGGCAGACACGTCTGATAAGCAGGGGACAGATGCAACAAGTGCCCGGGGAAGGAGTCTAAGTGGCAGCTTGAGATCTGGGCACCATCAGCACAGGGGTGGACACTGGGGGGAGATGAGATCACTTGGGCGGGGTGGGGGGAGGTGAAATAAGAGAAGGACGGGGGAGCCACACTTAACAGCCGAGGGCCAGCAGAGGCGCTGGGCAGGCAGACAGACCCAACGGTCCCGTCCAGCCAAGGGCAGGCTGTCGGATCAGACACAACCACACGCTGGACTGAAGTGTATACATTCCAGACCTGCTATGACATAGTCAACCTTGTTAGAATTGGGCTCACAAAGGGTCTAGCACAAGCATATATTCCCACTTCTCTCTCCAAATTTTCTTTCTCCACACTTGTATTTGCATCTCTTGGTTCCAGAATCTGAAGCAGGCTCCAGGCTCAGAACTGTCAGCAGAGAGCCGATGTGGGGCTCGAACTCATGAACCGCAAGATCATGACCTGGGCCGAAGTCGGATGCTTAACCGACTGAGCCACCCAGGTGCCCCAGTCACAGAATCTTAAGGTTAAAAAGTCCTTAAAGGTCTTCCAGCCAAACCCTCCAACAAAACCAGTTTACACACTCCCCCTAAAACATGCCACATACCCTCCCACCTCTGCTGCTTTTTAAAAAAATGTTTATTTATTTATTTAGTTTGAAAAGAGCTCATGCAAGCGGAGTGGGGGTAGGTGGGAAAGGGGGTGCCGAGAGAGAGGGAGAGAGAGAGAATCCCAACAGGCTCTGCACTGACAGATGTGGGGCTGGATCCCCACAAACCATGAGATTGTCACCTGAGCCAAAATCAAAAGTCAGATGCCTAACTGACTGAGCCATGCAGGTGCCCCTCCATCTCTGCTTCACACCCACCTTCTTCTAGGCCCAGCTCCAAACCCATGCTTAGGCCTGCCCACCCCCATGCCTCTGGTCATTCTCCACAGTGGGCTACTATGCATATACCATCCAGCATGTATACTGGCCCCTGTTGCCATTTTATGTCTGGGGCCTGTGTCCAGATGGACTTTAATCCTAGAAGTATTAGCTACCATGTATCAAGTACCCACTATGTGTCAGACTCAGCGGTAAGTGCTTTTTCATTATCTGATTTAACAAGTAACACTTACTGATGAATAGATGCTATCATTATCCCCAGTTTGCCACACAGAAAACTGATACACAGAAAGTTGTAAAACTTGCCCAAAACTCAGAGCCAAAGAATGGCCCAGGTGGGGCACGAGCCTAGACAGTCTAACATTGGCATGCCAAGCCACCATCTTACACATTCTTACCGATTTGCATTTTCACTGCTTTGCACACAACAGATGTGTATTTTTGATGATAATACGAATATAATCTTGTAGAGGTTTAGAGTTTGAAGGGATCCTCAAATTTGTCTCGCTTTACAGATGAAGAAGACAAGATCCAATAAAACTGATGAACTACTACAATCTTTATGGAACTTAATCTGACACAAAGTATGCAAACCAGGGGGCGTCTGGCTGGTTCAGTCGGTAGAGCATATGACTCTTGATCTCAGGGTTGTGAGCTTGAGCCCCATGTTGAACGTAGAGATTACTTAAAAAAAAGAAAAAAAAATGCAAACCAGGAAGTAGAAATCAGCCTAACACGGTATTTGCAGTTGCATAAGAGACCTTCAGACTCTAAGGCCCACCTGATCCGCCTGCTCCGGGCCCTTCCCACCGGTCTAGCACATGGCCAAAAGCTTGGGCTCCAGACTGAGAAACACAAGGTTGAATCCTCAACTCTGCCCCTTCTGAGCTGGCTGGCCTGGAGGAAGTGTCTCAGCCTCTGAGCTGCCAATTCCTCCTCCTTACTGTTCTCCTTGGGCAAGTCCCTCACTCTGGGAACCTCAGCTTCCTCATCTTTAAAACGGGGGTAATACGGCCCACCTGGGAGACTTGCTGTGCGGCCCAGAAGGAGGTCTGTGTGCAGCAACACTGTAACTCTGTACGGCTAGTTATGCGGAGACTTTCTTGTGGTTAGCAGCTCACTAGCCAACACCCCCCACCTATTACACACTTTCCATCCTCAGAATGCTTATGTCTAGGAACACATACCAAGAAAAATGACAAGCAGTGTATTTTTTCCCAGGTATCCATATTTCTGAAGGACAAAGTTCAGAATTCCAATGGTCGCTTCGTGTTGCCGGTGTCCGGGCCTGTTCCGTGGGGAACTGAGGTTCCCGGACTCATCAGGTGAATTCTCAACAGTAATCGTCAGACCAGTGTTTGGGGTGCCAGGAAACCGACATGTGGGCCACCACACAGAGTGTGCCGGTGCCTCCCTTCCTGCAGTAAAGCACAGCAGTTAGAAGGTCAGGTTCTCATCCCAGCTATGCCACTTAGCAGACATTTGAGGCCAACCACCCAGTTTTTCAGGACTCACTTCCTCATCTATGAAATGGCTGCTGTGAGGGTGAATGAGATAATAATGCTCTGAAGTGCTTACACAGCACCTGGCACATAACATGTCCTTGGTAAATATTATTATTGTTACCTCAACCAGCATCTTTATCTCAAAGGAGTGCATGAGTTCCTTTGTGTCCCTCGGTACAGAGAATAAAGGAGCCTCCAGGACTGCCCGAGCTTGGAGGGCATCCCCTCATGTCATGCTTTGTATTGTAGGATGTTCAACAACAAAGGCAAAGAAGTGAAGAGGGTACAATTCAAGCATGGTGGGAAGTACGTCACAGCACCAAAGGAAGGTTCTTTTGAACTGTATGGAGACCGAGTCCTGAAACTGGGAACCAACATGTAAGCAAATCCTCCCTCCCTGAGTGAATTCAAGTCTGAGGGAGGTCACTTCATTTAAAAGACCAGCTTGACTTCCCCTATGAAAACCCCTGCTGACAAGTGAGATAATTTCCCCCCAGATACAATGAATGCAGAGCCCTGACATTTTCCAAGGGCCCCCAAGATGCCCAAACGTAAGGAAACTCAACAGGTTCAAAAAGAAATCATTTTAAATAGCAACGGAAGAGCACAGCCAAAACCTCTGTGGCCGTGGAGATCCAGAACAGCATGGCCTTTCACGCACTGTTCACGTTTTTTCCCCGTAATCTACATTATTTTGCGAGAAGAGCCATTTCCACCTGACTTCAAAGGTGTTTTTCTTTGGGAAGCCATGAAATCAGAGTGGTTGCTCCCCACTTAGGTACATTCTGTACTCCTGGCACATTTCTGGATGCATTTTAATGTCTCAGGATAAAAGTTAACGCACTATCTTGCTGAGTTAGAAGCAAGTCAGTGTTAAAGGGCGGGGCAGTGTTTTCACAGTCTTCTGTTGATACCAGGTACAGTATGAACCGGCCTGTGGAAACCCATATGTCCAAGGCATCAAAAAACTCAACTTCTCGGACACAGGTAAGCTTCCTCACAACCCCCCCCCCCCTTATTCATCTTCAGAGCTCATTTCTAGACACAAAACTCGGGATGGGGAGAAGGGTGGAAAGTCTAGACTTCAAAGCCAGCCAGTGTTTCCCTCGTTGTTTACAGTCTTCTCAATTCAGCCTTACAAGTACAAAGGTTTTTAATTGTAGTTTCTCATGAAGACTTCCAGTGATCTGACTAATTAGGTAATTTCAGGCTTGGCTCAGCCACCATAATTAAGCTGGAGCCACACACCAGGACACGTGAAACAGCATTGTACCAGTGCCACTCGGTCTGTGGTTGCTGAGTCTAGCACACGTGTATTCTGGTTGTTAAACCGGCCCTTTGCAGGGCTGCCCTACATAAGGATGTGGTAGCTCATCAAAATGGGGTTTTAGATTCCCTGAGTGCCATCTTTATAAATTTCCACAGAATTAGCTGCTTGCGAGCTATAGGACAAATCTTGAAATAGTCATGTGGCAAACGTTTATCAGATGACTTCTATGGGCTGGGAACCCAGGGACACAAAGCTGGCTTAGAAGGAGAAATGGGTATACAGACCAAGGTGTCAGTATCAGCAAAGGCACCAAGGGACAGGAGAGCATAGCGGTGTTTGGGGGAAGCAGGAAGGCGGCATCTCTCCCACGTGGCTAGATCATAACGTAATTGAGGCAGGTGGCCAGAGAGTCGCCTGTACCAGGACACTGGGGCCTGATTCCAAAGAGGCTTAAGCAATTTGGACTTTGTCGTTTAGGCGAGAGGCAGAGGGGGTTTATCTCAAGCGAAGGGGGGTCTACTTGAGATGACAGGCTGGCGGCGGAGCGACAATAGAAAGACAGAGTAGCAGAAGAGGCAGAGCAGGGGCTAGAAGAGGCAGAGCTGGGCTAGAGGAACACGGTTGGAAGGAGGGGTGAGGGTTGAGTGCGGCCAGACAGCTAGGGGAGGGAACGGATCCCGGGTGTGTTCACCACCATCACCACCTGAGGGCAGTGTGGTAGCTCGTATGGAAGGAGTGCCCTTGGACTTGGAGCTTTCGCTGAGGTTCCTTGTAAATGCAAGGGAACTAGATTGACGGAAGAGGAGGCAGTGTTCTTCCTCAGCAAGGAGGAAGGTCGTCTGAGGAGAAGGGGGATCCCTGGGGGCCCTCCACTCATCTTGAAAGTGTGAGAATCCCTGGTTTGCTGCCTTGCTAAGGGTCCTTCTGCTTCTGATGTGGACTATTTCTGTTTTGGTTAAGCCTGTCTTCTATGCTTTATTTGGACACATTTCTTCCCCCGATCATTTAAAGAGTTATTGTTTTGCCTCGTTCCATAACACCGCCCTGGGTCTCTGGGGTCTCAGCAGGAAATGCGATCACCTTCATGTGGCTAAAAATCATGAAATTGTTTCTGCAGGAAAGCATTGCTCCAAACCCTCTTGCTAAAGAAGAGCTGAATTTCTTGGCCAGGCTGATGGGAGGGATGGAGATTAAGAAACCCAGTGGCCCCGAGCCAGGATTCCGGTTGAATCTCTTCACCACTGATGAAGAGGAGGAGTACGTTTTAAACCTGTTTCTTACAAGACATATATAAAAATCCTAAGTGTGATAAGAACCCAAAAATGACCATTATAAACCAGTGACACTTAAAATATAGATGTAAAGGTCATAGAGGAACACCCAGCAAATTCAATAACCTAGTTAAAGAAGAATCCACCAGGGGCACCTGGACGGTTCAGTCAGTGAAGCATCTGACTCTTGATCTAGTAGGCTCAGGTCACAATCTCGCAGTTCATGAGACTGAGATCTCCACTCAGGTCATGGTCTCATGGCTGAGGAGATCGAGCCTACATCGAGCTCTCCGGTGACGGCACGGAGAGAGTATTCTGTCTCTCCCTCTCTCTCTGCCTCTCCTCTGCTCTCTCTCTCTTTCTCTCAAAATAGGTTAAAAAAAAAAAAAAAAAAAAAAAACTTTCAAAAAAAGAAGAAGAATCCACCAGTATTAAATAGCCTCAATCTTCTGGATTCATTCAAGAAATAGTTCTAATGTCTTACGTAGCAAAGCGTAGCTGGACAAGAAGTATTGGAAGTCAAGATAATCATAGTAAGAAAAATCTGTTAAGAAACCAGAGGGAAGCCAGACCATAATGCTTTTGGGATCCAGCAGTCTCCTTCAAAACCAGCAGGGAGAGGGACCGACCCAGATTTATACAAAGCTTTACAGTTTGTAGAGCTCGTGTGCATCGTTATTTCATGTGATCCTCCCTGCAACCAAATATTTGGGGTGGGAGTTGCCCCCTATTGTCACTGAACTAACTTCTTCTGGGCACTTCTGCGTGAGAGTCACTCTGGTGAGTGCTGGGGACACAGAGATGGAGGGTAAGACCGAGAGCCTGGCCCCAGGAGCACGTAGGGTGGGGGAGAATGCACACAGACACAAGTTAGTTCAGTGCCGAGTCATAAATGGAGGGCGTAGTGATTGACTTTGCACCAGCAGATGACGGGAGTTGGCATCTGGGCTTGGCCTTGGAGTTTGCCAAGCAGAGGAAGGGGAAAACCATTCTGGCCAAGTTCAGCACATGCAGAGGCATGGACATATACAAGGACTTGACTTTCTGGAGTGTAGGGTGCACTGCTTGGGGATAGGGAGGGCAGAAAGCTGAAGGGAAAGGGCAGAAGGTGAGGCAGAAAAACTCAGCTTCCAAGTTATCAAGTGCCAGTGTGCCATGCTGGCAGGGAGAAAGCCCTAACCTTTGGCCCCTTTCTCTACTCTCTCATGCAGACAGGCAGCGCTAACCAGGCCAGAAGAGTTAGCCTACGAAGTGATCAACATACAAGCTACTCAGGTATGTGCGGGCGATTGCACAAGCCAACCGTTAGTCCCCTCTTCACCTCCTAATGACCTTGAACTCCACTGGCCCTCCCTTCTCTCTAATCAGCATGTGTCTAGAGTCCCTAGTCTGACAGTCAGGGAACGAACTGACCTGCGACACGGTGGCGGGATGAAAGTTAAACACCGAGGGCACAGAGAGGCGGTCGTGCTGACACAGCCCCTTCACTGCCTTCCCCTCGCATTTCTCCAACAGGACCAGCAAAGGAACGAAGAGCTGGCTCGCATCCTGGGGGAGCTGGAGGTCGCGGACCAGCCGAGGCAGAGCGCCAGCAAGGGGGAGGACTTGCTTGCCATGATGGATGAGCTATAGCTGTGGTGGCCGGGGACCCTTGGCCCCCTGTGGGGCCGGCTCCCCGACAAGGACGCAGGGACGCCCTAGGGAGCAACACGATGCCGCTAGTTTTCTCCGGAGCGAGCAGATGCCTCCGTTCCTGTCTGTGTTGTAACGAGCTACGCAAGTCTCCCTCAAGGAGCACAGTGTCCGGAAGGCACATGCATACCCACGTTCTCACCAAAATACATTCTGGCTTTTAAATTGGACCTTCTCCGTTTTCTTCTGGTTTTATGGCAACCACCTAAAGCATCCTGAGCCATAGGTTCAGCCCCAGAGTCAGGAAGGGGGTGCGCCTGTTGCTGCTCTCAGTTGCCGCTTTTCCTATGGACGCCTGTGGCTCACAGGCACCTGGGAATTGTCCCGAAACCTCACAGCATCCTGGGATGTACTCTGCCTCGTAAGTGACTTTGAAGTAGGTGGGAAAGGCCGTTGGGGCCTGGTTGAGACAGCCCTCCTCTGCCTGGCGCCCCAGGAACTAGGACCTCAGAGGCAGAGTAAGTAAGGTCGGGACAGGGAACACGCAGCTGGGCCCGACGCACAGCCTGTGGGTGTCTGTCGTTCTTTGTACATCTCACTGTCCATGTGCAGTGTGGGCGTGTCCTGTATGGAAGTGTGTCCCAAGGAGATAGTTTGCTTGGTATGTACTCTTCACCCCCGGAGTCTTCCTCAGCCACTTAGTGTCCTTGCCTTGTAGAAGCCCCTAGCATGACATGCTGTGACATCCATCTCCGCTTCACTATCCGTGGCCGGGCAGAGCCTTAAGTGAGTGGAATACGTGGGAGGCACACGTGGTGTGCCACTTTCCCTTTCGTGTACCAGAAGAGTTACTTCCCTTGGCGGGATGCCAAGTCTAATTAAGATCCGTGTAAAATATCTCAGGCCAGGGCAGCTCTAATTGCTTCAAGGAAGGAGCATTAGCCCTCTACCATAGGCTCATCCTGGACCGAGCAACTGGCAGGCTCAGGGCCGGCCAGCGTCCAGAGGTCAAGGTCCATTCAGTTCCATGGAAGAGATTCCTAGGATGGCAGAAGGCAGGAGAGAAACGGAGCAGAGCCGGTCACTACCTGAGATCGAGCCAGTCACGGGGACCCCTCGGGCTGCTCATCACATGGCAAGAGTGGAGGCAGACATAGTTCTGGAATGTGAGGGGCAGGGAAGCCATCCTGAGCCTAAGGCATAGCACTTGGATACAGAAAGAGAAATCACCAACTGGACTTAAGCTGCTTCTTACCAATGAAAGATACACTTCCTTACCTGCAGAAACCGCCAGAAGGTCTCTCAGGGAGGAGAAGCAGATCATGCTGCAAGCCACTTGTTACAGCTTACAAAGAGCCCTCTGTTGGGGATGCCTGGGTGGCTCAGTCAGTTAAGCATCTGACTTCGGCCCAGGTCATGATCTTGCAGTTCATGGGTTCAAGCCCCGCATCAGGCTCTGTGCTGACAGCTCAGAGCCTGGAGTCTGCTTCAGATTCTGTGTCTCCCTCTCTCTCTGACCCTCACCTGCTCATGCTGTCTCTCTCTCTCTCAGAAATAAATAAAACATTAAAAAAATTTTTTTTAACAAAAAAAAAAAGAGCCCTCTGTTTTAGCCTCTTTTAAGCACTCTAGCCACCAGCTGGGGTGGCCTGAAGGGGTGACAGATGAAGGGGAAAGCTCCTTCCTGTTCTGGGCCAGGCTCCCACGGCACTGCCACAAACCCAGACTCCACTGCGCACTCCGGGCCTGTCCTGGGGTCACCAGCTGCTGACACGTGGCCTATCACAAAGCCATGCGGGTGATTTCAGACATGTCTGCTCCCTCCATAAATAAACAAGATACAGATCTCCGGCAGGGCAGCCTTGTGATGAGGCAACCCTTGCGTTGCATGTCTCTAGACTTGCACAGCTACTGAGAAAAACAAGTTCGCTTGCATGGTGGTTGAGGACTTGCCGAGAAAGCAGGGGAGGCAGGAAGAGGCAAAGGAAACAGAAGACGGACTGACGGGGCGGGCCTGTGGACTGGGCGCTAGCGATCCGTCAGTGTTCACTTAAGCCAGGCCCCGTGCCTGCGGGCGTCCGTCCTAACAATGTTCCGTGCGCCTCGGGGGAAGGCGCGCCCTGGTCGGAGTCAGGACACTGCGCTGTGGCCCCAAACTCACCGTGACCTCTGGGGCACTCACTCTCACCGAGCCCTGGTTCCCTAATCTGGAAGAAAAAGAAAGAACTGGTTCGCTGGTTTCAAGCCAACCCACCCAGATGAGGGGCTGGGTTTACAGACTCCTAGGCCCTTCCCCAGGCGGGAGCTGAGAACTGGTATCTAGGGATCTATATGTACGCCACCCCCGCCACCCCCAACTCCATGCTTTGGGGGTAGATCTGGCTCTGACTGACCTCAGCTGAGCTTTGGCCTGGTCCACTCCTGTTCATATAGTGTCAGAATGCCCTACAGATTAGTAATGCAAAGTTCTAGAACCATCTTCTGAACAAAAGGTCTTTAATGGCTCCCAGAAGAAAGATGTAAGAAGTAACAGTGAAGGGGGCAAAAAAGGGTGGGAAAGAGCATTTAGCTCTCAGTTCTAAGAGGAAAGTCACCTCATGTAGTCCCTGTGAGTACCTAACAATTCTTAAAGGTAAACTCACTTTTTCCAACCCCAGCATGGTACCCAGATCCTGGAGATCCCCAGGTCTAAACAAGGTCACGTTCCTGCATCCACTTGCACCTGGTTTGTCGCCGGTTTACAACCAGGAGAGAGGCCAACTTGAGCCACGTGAAACCACAGAAAGAGACATGCAAATTTTAGAAACTACACCTATTTACCATAGCGCCTAATCATTAAGACCCACATTAAAAATCTGAAAATGAAGACCACCTTTACTTACCCCTCAGTCTCTTTGTATTATGTCCCAGGCAACTCCTCTCGGATGCCAAATTCCTGGACAGCTGACTGTAAAGGGGGCCATGGCGAGGGGTTACCGGGGATTGGACTGAGGAAACCGCGACGCAGTTGGATCTTTCCAGTGTAGCTTTGTGATTGTGTGAAGTGAATTCTCAGATCGTGACTCACCCCTTTCAAATGGGAATTTCAAAATGCATTCCAGGGGCCCATGGATGGTTGATAATCTGGATTATCGAACATTTTAACACTCTCCCCCACACACATGCACATTCTTTTTGTTTCTGGCCTGTGGTGCCTCTGCTGACAAAAATAACATTACCTTCTCTGTCAGTTCCCCAAACTACACAAAACCCTAATTGCATGAGGCCTGAAGCATACAGCTGGCCCAGCCGCAGATGAGCCAGGGGCGGACCCTGGACCCCTAAACCCTGGACGTGAACATTTGCCTCAGATCACTCTGCTCTCCTTTCTCTTCACAAAACTCTCTAACTTCCTTTGGAAATGGTGGGGCTATTGTTTTCTCCGGTTTTCAAGGGGGAAGTCGTGGTGTCAGCCCAGGACTTTTGACACGGGTCTTCTGAATGTCCCAAAGACCTCTGGACTTCTGTGACAACGGCTTCCTGTGCCTTCCCTCATCTCTTGTCCCCACTTCAGCGTGTCTTCCATCCGTGCCCTTCCTCCCCTCAGTCACACGCAGCCTTCTTTCTGCACCTCTGACACGGGTCCGAGGGGCTGCCGAGGACGCACTCCAAACCCAACTGCTCCCACCCCAGCCTGGACCTCTGCTTCTCCAGGGAGGCCTAGTCCCTCTCAGGGGCCGGCACTCCAGGCTTCCTAGCCGACGCCCCTCCTCTCCTTCCTGCTCGTTCCAGTCACCACACACACCCCTTCTCCCTTCTCCCCTTCTCCAGCCTCTGCCCACTCTGCGGGGTGCAATGGCCCTCTCCTCCCCGTGGCCTTTGGAAGGCTCCTGGCCCTGCTAAGCTCCATTTGCTTCCTAAATTTCTCTCCCCCTTGGGCTTCAGGGGCTCACATCCTACTTTCTGACCACACTTCCCGTCTCTCCCCCAGCGGCTCCTGATGGAGGACTGCCCGGCATGATACAGATGTGGCTGTGGGCATTTTTCAAAGTCTGTCGAAATGGCCAGGTCAATTGCCAGACGACCCCAATTTCACCCTCAGTCTCTCTCCCCATCCCTCACTCTCCTCTCATCTCCCCCCTCCCCTTCCCCCCAGACCACAGGCTTTCCTGCGCCCCGCAGCACCCAGTCTTCATTCTTCTGCCAAGTGTTTGCCTCACTTTCTTTCCGAGAGTCCCAAATCTCTGTGACCCCCGTCCTCGCCTCGGCTGCGGGTTCACTTTCCCTGAGATCTTCCACATCACCTCACAACTCAGTATCCAACACTGACGTCATCTTCACTTATTTGGTACATTTACTTCACTTTGTTGTTGTTCTTTTTAATGTTTATCTATTGAGAGAGAGAGAGAGAGAGAGACAGAGTCCAAGCAGGGGAGAGGCAGAGAGAGAGGGAGACACAGAATCCGAAACAGGCTCCAGGCTCTGAGCTGTCAGCACGGAGCCCAACACGGGGCTCAAACCCATGAGCTGTGAGATCATGACCTGAGCCGAAGTTAGACGCTCAAACAACTGAGACCACTGAGGCGCCCCATATTTACTTCACTTTCAAAAGGCATAAAGAAACTTCTAAAATTAAATATAATACAGAATAGGACGGTTTTCCATAGAAAAGAACTAGAAGCCATGGGTAGAAGTTACCAAAAACATCTGACAATGGAGTCCAACGCCTGGCAGCAAAATGAGCCCCTAATCACTGGTGCATCTTCTGAGCACCATAGAGGGAGTTGAGGGTACTGGGTGCTGAGTTGGAGCAGGTGGCCTGGGAACTGCCCTCTTGGGATCCTGTGATTCTCTGACGGTTGGAAACCGAACCGTTAACAGCTCATCTAAAGGGAACACAGGAATTCAAGGCTCCTGAGATGAACTCAATTCAAGTGGGCCCAGTACTAGTCTAAGTTTTGGGTTGCAAAAACTTGAAACCAATTCTGGCTACTTAAGTAGAAAAGGAATCTACTTGCAGGGCTCCAGGACCTCATAATTCTCAGGAAGGCTGGAGATCCAGGAGCAAATGGCCAGGAACCAAGAGAGGGCAGGCAGCCTAGGAAAGGACTCTGGCACCGGCAGCAACCCCAGAAATGAGGCCTGGATGCCGACACCGGGATGGAGCCTAAATAGTCCGTGCTGGTCTATGTCACTTGCTCCAGATTTAGAGCCTGATAACACCTGAGTTTAGGTCACAAGCCCATGCCATAGCCAACAAAGATCAGAGACTATATCTGGCCCTTAAGTCATCTGTACTGGGAAGCCAAACCCCACTCAAAATGCATAGCATGTCTGATTTCCTCAACTGTGGGGAAAGGAGCTTAGTGGCTGAGTAGCCAAAAAATGAGATATTTCCCACAGGGTCATTCTACCACCTCTCTAGATAACCAGAGTTAAAATGGAAATCATAGAGGGTTCCCTGTCTGGCTCAGTCGGAAAAGCATGGGACTCTTGATCTCAGGGTCATGAGGTTGAGCCCCACACTGGGCGTAGAGATTACTAAAAAAATAGACTTAAAAAATTTTTTTTAGTCATTGATTCCTCCTCCTCCCACCCATACTCCAGATCTAATCAGCCTCCAGGGAGTCTGATTAGCTCGGTTCAGTCTTTAACATGCAGCCCTTCTTTCCATTCCAACTGCCGCTGTCTTCATTCAGATCCCTATCACCTTCTCCCCACATTCATAAAGCTGGTGTTCCTCATGTAACTGTGGTTTGTAGTGTGAAGCATTGGGCCTCCTCAGGCCTTCTCCCCGTCTCCACACCCAGGAGACTAGTAGGAGCGGAAGTAAGATTTACATAAATAGGGGCACCTGGGTGGCTCAGCTGGTTGAGCATCCAACTTCGGCTCAGGTCATGATCTCACGGTTTGTGAGTTCAAGCTCTGCATCGGACTCTCTGCTGACAGCCCAGAGCCTGGAGCCTGCTTCATATTCTGTGTCTCCGTCTCTCTCTCTGCCCCTCTTAGACTCGCCTGTGCATGCGCGTGTGTGCTCTCTCTCTCTCTTGAAAATAAACATCTAAAAAAAATTTTTAACACTTACATAAATAAATATGGCAAGTCTGCATACAAGCAAACATACAGCGAGCAATATGCTTTAGGGTGTAGAGGCGAGACAGCATCCCCAAACAGGGTTATCAGTGAAGACTTGAGAAAGATACAGCACTTGAACCAGACTTTGAAGAAGGGATTGGACTTAACATCCAAAGATAACCAAGAGAGGAACCCAGGCAGATGGAGCAGGATAGCAAAGGAAGAAGCAAGAGTTCAGGGCTTGTCTGAGTTGTTGAGTGGCTAGGTCTAACCAGAGAGGACGACAGTGGGCCTCAAGTTTTAGTGTGCGTTGTCAGATGAGCGGATTCCCGAGCTCCACTTCTTTTATTTTCTTTTTTAATTTCTTTAATGTTTTATTTATTTCTGAGAGAGAGAGACAGCGTGAGCAGGGGAGGGTCAGAGAGAGAGGGAGATACAGAATCGGAAGCAGGCTCCAGACTCTGTGCTAGTGGTCAGCACAGAGCCCGATGCGGGGTTCGAACCCACGAACCGTGTGATCATGACCTGAGCTGAAGTCGGATGTCCTGAGCTCCACTTCTGATTCTGTGAAACAAAGCATTCCATGAAGGCAAGGTGTTCCCATACCACCCTTTAAGAAACACTGGTTGGAGTTTGAGTAGAGAACCTGAAAGAAGTCCAGCTGGAAGGTGAGTTGACATCAAGTCAGTAACAGTACTGGAACCTTCATTCTGCTAATCAAAAGTTTTCCCAGTAGGCAGATATCATAACGGTACTCTGAATCTGTTTGCAAAGATCATGAGACACGCAGACCAGGAAGATGGTTTTTTTACAATGAATCAAATGAGAGAAAGAGGGTCTCAAACAGGCAGTCAGGATAAAAAGACAAGTGAAGGGTGGGAGTCGCGCTTCCAAGAATTTGCAGGGCTCAGTGACTGATAGGTGTAAGGAATCAAAAAATGATCAGAGTGATCATATGTATTCGAGGCGAGTGAATGGCTGAAACCTGGTGGTAGCAACCACAGGAATCGAAAAATTCAGAGCAACACCTGCTTTGGGGAGGACTTGAGAAATTGGTCTTGCAGACATGATGAGTTTCAAGTACCACTAAGACACGGGGGCATGAGCAAGAGACAGCTGGAAAATGGAGTTTCGTAGTGCAGTCTGTGCCTGTGACCCAGACAAGAGACTCAGCACACAGCAGTAGACAGAATGGATAGATGTGTCCACGTGGAGAGCGGGGCTGGGAATACAGCCCCAGAGAAAGCACACATGTTAGAAAGCAGGAGAACGAAATGGGGCTTAAAGAGAGCAAGAGAGATGGGAGAAGAAACAAACCAGAAATCCATAAAACCAAATGATACAATGTCCCAGGGGGGGAAAAATACCCAGGAGGCATTGGACAACATAGTCAAGCACTAAGAAGCATCACGAAAGTAAGGACTAAGGAGAGAAAGTTTATCCTTCTAAACAAGGAGACTATCAGTGACCCCTGCCAAGAAGTCAGTGGAGTCTTGGAAGCAGAAGCCAAATCACAGTAAGTTGAGTGAGGGAATGACAGCCCTCAGGACAGAGTAGTGAGTCTCAAACTTTTTGAAGTATGACACTGAAATAAAATTGTAATATTAATCCCTTGTAAAATAACAATAATAGACCCATTAACATATTTTTGTATAAAAATGACTGTGTTCTTTGCGGGGGGGGGGGGGGCTAGGTGGCTCAGTCGTTTAAGCATCAGACTCTTGATTTCAGCTCAGGTCATGTTCTCGCGGTGCGTGAGATCAAGCCCCACATCAGGTTCTGTGCTTCCAGAGCACAGAGCCTGTTTAAGATTCTCTCTCTCCCTCTCTCTCTCAAAAATAAATTCACTAATTAAAAACAATTTGTAACGATATTTTCCAAGAGAAAAAGTTTGATAGAAGAGTCACATTGTGCTGTGTTCTTGCAAATCTCTTTACTGCCTGTCATAACAGACGTCAGATTTTCATACGTGCTTCTGCATTCAATCCCTTGCAATACATTGTTTTGCTTGAAGCACATGCAGAAAGTCCCGCCTCAGCAAGATAGGAAGTTGGACAAAGGACTACACTTGGAGAATCACGGATGCAGAGGCCTCCTTGAGAAGTTCCTTGTGTGGAAGGTTAGAAGAACCAAGAGCAGCTTGCATGGAGGAGAAAGGCGGTTCCTAGTTTTAGGACGAGGGAGAACAACTATGATCCTGGGGAGAAGGGGAAGGCTCCTGGGGGAGCTGGAAATCAATGAATCACAGAGTGAAGGACTGAAACAAGCCCAGCCCCAGGGAGCCGAGTGCTCTCACATACCAATGAAGGTCAATTCTCTGACATGGACATCCTTTTTTTCTAATGGGGAAATTAAGGCTTTTACCAAGTGACCTCTGAAAAACGTAAATCAGATCATGTCCCCCCACTCTGATACCCCATCACTGCACTTCTAGAAATACATGAGGAAACTGGGGGACAAAAAGGAAAGCTAACTTGTGGCAAGTCAGTTAGGGAGATTTGAAGCCAGGCACCGCCGCCAGAGTCTGCACTCCTAACCAGGAAATCCAAATCCCTTACCTTGGCTTACAGAGCCGTAGGTGCTCTTGCCTTCGTCTCCCACCTGTGGCATACCACTCTCCTGTCTTACTGGCTTTTCCGTTTTTCCAAACTGGCGAGCGCCATTTCCCCCAGGTCCTTTGCACAAACCGCTCCCTCTAATTGAAGTGCTCCTCTCCTAGTTTTCACAAGGTTGGCTTCTTGTCATTGATCCCAGCTCAAACGTCACCTTCTCAGGACACACCCCCTGACCATCCGTTAAGAAGCCACCCGGTCACAATCACATCACCCTATTTTAATTTTCTTTAGGGCTCTTAGCATTTTCTTGTTTGTTTTGTTATGGACGCCCGCCCTCAAGTAGTTTAAGGGTTTCCAGATCTGGGAGCTTGTCTCCTTGGCCACCGCTGTGTGTCCGGAGCCTGGGAGGCAGCCTGAATGAACGTGTGTTGAAACAATGAATGACTCCCCCGGAGTGGCCCGGGCGCGAGCGCGCCGCCCGCCAGGCATGCTGGGGATTGTAGTTCCGGGCGCCCCCGCAGTGGCGTGGGCCGGCGCAGGCCGCGCTTTCTATACCCCGGGAGGCAGCCGGCCTGTTGCATGGCGTCTCAGTCCCGCCGCAGGAGGGAGGCGGCCCCGCCGGGCGCTCGCTAGCTTCGTTGGCGAAGCCGGCCGGGAAGCGGAAGGAGTCCGGCGCGGTGGGTCCCGGACCCCGGGGCGGAGCGCGGGGGCGCCCGGAACCCCGGACAGCGGCGGGGAGCGGGGGAAGCGCTTCCTTAGCGATTTGCCGAGTAGAGCCCATCTTCCCACGCCCACCCCCACTGCCTCGTGAGTAAAGGGTCTTCCCCGTCCCCGTTTTCCCGATGGGTCAACAGGCTTGACGAAGCTAAGCGGCTTGCTCGCGTCGCCGTCCCGGGAAGTAGCGGAACCCGTCCTAGAGCCCAGGACTGCCTCGTTGCAGTCACTGGGCAGCTCTGACCCTCGTTTGGGCGCATTCTGGTGAAGCCTGCGTGGGGGGGTCGTTACACACCCCCGGCCCGGCGACCCCGTCGGTGCTGCGGTCTGGCTTGCCACACTTGATGCCGCTCTGCACGGCCCGGCTCGGGTTTGAGTGAGGTCGTAAGCAGGAAAGGCCCCACCACCTTCCACTCAACGTCTGGAAAGGGGATAGATGAGACCATCACATTAGTACATCAGGGCGTGTTGAAAGCAAAGTACGTTCGGTGAGATTCTGTTAGCCTCGTTTAGCCTGTGGCTTCATAGATGTGGAAACAGGTTAAGAGACCTTAAGTAACTGCCCTGGGTTTACAGAGTTTGTAGGTGGAGTGAGGATT
This sequence comes from Hyaena hyaena, assembly GCF_003009895.1. Lineage (NCBI taxonomy): Eukaryota > Metazoa > Chordata > Mammalia > Carnivora > Hyaenidae > Hyaena > Hyaena hyaena. The sequence goes on along the minus strand of NW_024081028.1, from coordinate 1,593,720 downwards.
CCAACCTATTTTTCTCTGCCTCCAAAACCTACCTGTTTTGTCCGCTGCCATGTTGTCGTTGTTTTTCAGTTTGCCTTAATTTCTACTTACATGGTGGCTGCATGGGGTAGACCAGTCATTCTGGGAGCATGAGCCCCAGACCAGCAACATCACTGTTAACTGAGAACGTGTTAGAAATGAACATTCCTGGGCTCCACCTCAGACCTATTAAGTTTGTAACTGCGCGGGGGAGGGGGGGAGGGGGGGTCCAGCACTCTGTTTTAACATGTCCTCGGGTGATCCTGATACACACTCACATTTGAGAACATCTGGTGATTTGTGCAGGGGTCATGATAAAGTGCAGATTCTTTCCGCAGGTCTGGGGGCAGACCAGAGATTCTGCATATTCCTAATGCCTGTCTGGGTGATGCGGAAAGTACCAGCCCCCAGACCGTAGTTTGAGTGGCAAGGGTGTGAACCACATTTAGAGCAAGCCGTTCTCAAACTTGGATGCACATGAGCATTACTTGGGGAGCTTTTTGAAAAGAGGCTCCCTGGACCCCACCCCTGACCGAATGAATCAGAACCTCTTGGGTGTGGCAGCGGGTAAAAACTCACCAGGTGATTCTAACATAGAGCAAGAATTCAGAAGTACTGGCGTGGGGTGTGGAGTCAGGCAGCCAAAGAGTTGAACCTCCGTTTATCCACTGTGTGACCTTAGGCAAGTCACGTAACGTCTTTTGGTCATATTTTCCGTATTTATAAAACGAGTGAGAGTAATTCTTGGCTTGCCCGGTAGCGGAAGGATTCTGTGAGATGTGTACCTAAAGCACATGGCCTCGAAGGGCCTTCCACAGACACAGAAGCCGGGGAGGGAGGCAGGCTCGGAGGAATCTGCGCGGGGAACTGCATGCTAGGACCTAGTGGAGGGGAGCTGGCCACTGCAGCCCCTGACCTGCTACAGCTCCCATCCGTGTGCTCCTCCTCCCGCAGCCCCCGGCCTTCGGTGCGGAAGAATGGCAGTGAGCCACTCCGTGAAGGAGCGCACCATCTCTGAGAACAGCCTCATCATCCTGCTGCAGGGCCTCCAGGGCCAGGTAACCACGGTGGACCTGAGAGACGAGAGTGTGGCCCGCGGCCGCATCGACAATGTCGACGCTTTCATGAACATCCGCCTGGCCAACGTCACCTACACCGACCGCTGGGGGCATCAGGTCGAGCTGGATGACCTCTTCGTGACAGGCCGTAATGTCCGTTATGTCCACATCCCAGATGACGTGAACATCACAGCGACCATCGAGCAACAGCTGCAGGTCATCCACCGGGTGCGCAACTTCGGCGGCAAGGGCCAAGGGCGGCGGGAATTTCCCTCCAAGAAGTATAAATGAGCCCGCTCGTCCGCAAGACCCCCACCCCCACCCCGTCCCCACTCAAGTTCGTCCAGAGTTCTACTGAGCCAGCCACCGGCCGCCCCTCCCTGCCCGGAACCCAGAGAGAGAGCGGGGCCGGCCCAGAAACTGGTGTCTCTGATGGACACCCCTGTCACAGCTACCTTTCACAGGGTCCCATCTCCTAGATTCACCCTGGGGTCCTGTCTCTCTGTCTGTGGCCTTGGGGTAGAGGACATTGATCACCTTGTGATCATTTGCATCGGAATCTGATCTACTGATGTAGGGGATCTGCCAAGTAGTTTTCAGCCCTCTCCCAGTGAGAGTTACCAAGTGTACTTAGCCCGCGCCGCCCCTCACTGTTCCCATTTCCCACAGTTGTGTTTGCTTTCTCATAAAACTTGGATACAAACAAGTCGATGCCTCATGCTTCCTCTGACGTGTGCTGGGCTCTATGTCGTCCTGCATAGCAGGGCAGTGACCTCACACTTGGCAGCCGATCGCGGTCCCCTGTCCCGCCATCAGCTCAGATTGAATTGGTATGGAGCGTAGGTGGGCATTGGGTTCTTTCCTTTTTTGAAGTTTCTCGGGTGATACTAACAAGCAGCAGATTTTGAGAATCGTAGGCGAGCCTTCAGTCTAGCCACGTGGAAAGTGGCTTTTCTGTTCAGATTGCCTGTTGAAGAGGCTGTTCGTCTCATTGCTCTTTCCTGAGGTAGAGCTTGAGGGAATCCTGGGCCCTCCCCTCAAGTATGGGCGCTCCGCCAACAGCAAGAAATCAGGTTCCAGTTCTGAGAGTTTTGGGGTCCTCAGGGAAGAAGGGATGCTCACGGATAGAACCCAGGTCTTTGTCATAGCTGCCCCGCAGCCACACCAGCATGGCCACGGACAAACAGCCATGTCAGTTAAAGCGGCTGTGTCCTCATCAGATGTCCACAGAGCAGCTGCCGTGTGCCAGGCCTTCTGCTGAGCACACATTGTTGAATAAGATTTTGTCCCTTCCAAGGAGGGGCTTACAGTCTAGTGGAGGAGGTAGTCCAGGACTGCGAGATGAAATCCAGCCTGAGAACTTGCTGCGCTAGAGTCCTGAGTAAGGCAGGGCCTTGGACTTTAAGATACTTTCATTTCTTGAGGGGCACTTTGAGAGGGGTGTTCACCGGGGCACTAGCAGCCCAAGGTCCCTGCATTCACACTCTCGCCCAATGTGAACCAAAGTGCCGTCCTTGAGTGTTGTCCTTGGACCATTTCATCAGAACCAACCTGAATGTGTCTGGAAAAGCCAGTTTCCCCTTCCCCAGATGTGAACCAGAAACCAGAGGGCAGACACAGAAGGGAGGTCCTCACTGTGGAAATGGCTGTGTACTTGGGGCAAGCGGGCGGAGGGGGGGGCCACCCTGTCCCCTGTGCGGGGAGTCCCACAGAACTTCCATTCCAGATGTTTCCCACATGTCTGCAAATGTTTACAGACTTGAAGAGGGCTCATGCCAGGAGCGTGGCCTGGAGATGAAGGTGAGGTCCAGCTCTTTTAAGTGGTGTGCCAGGGGCCTGTGCATGCTCTGCAGAGCCAGGGGGAGCCCCCAGGCCGGAGAGAGAAGTGGTAAGGTCAGCAAGGACAGCTGAGAAGAGGGGCTCAGACCGAAGCACTCTGTCCTCCTTCCATAAGCATCTTGCGCCAGCCCCCGATGGATCCTCTCGTCCCCAGGTGAGGCGCTGGAAGGATAGACCAGAAGGCCCGCTGAGACACACTCGTGCTGAGCCCCTGGAGTAGAGTACAGTGAAGGCTTCAAACCCCAAGGATATGGGTCCTCCGGCGCCTGGTTCTGGATTGTTGGGGGGGGGCGGGCAGGAAGGCTGGGGAGCTCAGTGTGGCAAGGCAGAATTCCCTAACTGCCACACACCCTCCGTGCCACAGGTATCGCTGGTGATGGTGCGAGCCACCGAGGGAACATCACGGTGGACAAGGGTCCTGCCCTCAGGAAGCTGACATTCCGGACAGCGAGACTGACAATAAAGAAAAAGAGTAAAAATTCTTGCAGTTGTCATGAAGGAACTAAACAGGGTACTTGAGAGAGAACACGGAGGTGGTTTTATTTTGGAAAGTGTGGTCTGAAGAAGCGAAATGTAAACCGAGAAGGAGACTGCCGTTTCAAGAGCCAAGGGAAGGCAGAGGACACCAGGGCAAAGGTCCTAGGTGGGAATGCTTGGCGCCTGGGGGCAATAACGGAGCACCGCTGTGACTGTCAGAGGGTGAGGGGCAGGTGAGGCTAGAGAAAGGGACAGGGCTGGGGCACGTGACACCAGGCCTTGTGGGTAATGAGTGTGGCCGGTTCCAGTTTCCCGTGTGTGAGAAGCAGAACTCGAATTCTTCCTAATTCAACTGAGTTCCTACTTCACCCCATTCAGCCAGAGTGGCAGACACTTAATTAAGCAGCCGATTCAAAGTTCTCCTCAGTTTCATTGGAACTGGATGAAAGTTAGGGCATTTCCTTTTAACGCGCCCAACATGGGAAAGGTGCTCTGGTTTGGTGCTCATCCAATCGCACTAACATCCACTGAGATGCCCTCATTTTCTCCTGGTCCTTTGTCATCAGCCCGTTAAGGCTGCCACCAAGAATTGCCCCTCCCTGACCCAATGACCCCTTCAGGAGTAACCCATACCCCTCCCAGCATTTAGATTTTGATTCTACTTATCCCAGGCCATATTAGGTCCAGGAGATTCTCAGGCTCTGGGGTTAGATAGGCCCGGTTTGCCCAAATGCAGCACACAGCTGTTTCTTCAGACGGTTTGGTTATTTCCTGGCACTTGCCCAGGAAAAGAGCACAATTCTCCATGCTCCCCAGTCCCTGAGACCCAGCTGACACTGTGCAGCTCAAAGCTGAAGAGAAGCATGTCTCTTTTCAGGGAGCACCCTAAGCCTCAAGTCTCCCACATCCCCCTTGCTACAGTTTTCTAAATTTGTACGTGCACAGAAATTCTTTCCATTCCTCCCTGAAGGCTAGGCTTTTAGAATTCAGAAGCTAAAAATGAGTTCTGCGTTTTGTTGCATCCTTTGTTTCGTGAAGCCATGAAGGCAAAGTAACCTAATGATCTGCATAAGGAAAGAAAGGGACACCAAGGAAAAGATGAAGAACCTATTTCCAAATGTTATCTCCCCCTTGGATTTGGTGTTTTGCTGCTCATTGCCTCGGCCTTCGTCCTTCAGTCAAGCATGCGCAACCACCAACATGGGGGGCCCAGCTGATGACTGAGACCCCAGGAATTCTGAGTGCTCACGTGGACTGGTGGGTCCCCATCTCACTCTGCCTTCTTGGAGAGAAGAGTCGGGGGGGGTGTCTATGTCATTCAGGGGAGGGGACTGCCAGGGTGGGCATATTGCTTGAAGTTCAGACCTCCCTGGGCCCATACGAGTGACAGGGCACCACTGGCTCTCAGCTGGATGGGACGTGAAGGAGAGACCCAGCTCACTGAGTTCCAGCCCGGCATCCTCAGCCACAGGGGCCCTGAGGTAGCAGGGGCCCCTTGAGCTCCTGTCAATGTTCCAGAAAGGACCCGGAGAGACAGCACATAGTATGTGAAGGGTGACCAAGCTGGTGTGCTCTCTGCTTCGGGCTGGAATTAGCCTGATCACTAGCCCTAGCAGCTGTAAAATGAGGTTATAATCAATAAAAAAAGGAAGAAGTGACTTGATGTCGGTTTATGGGAGACAAAATCTTATCAGATGTAAGGCTCCTGAGGGAAAATACTAAGAGAAGCTTTGACAGCAAGAAGATTGGGAACCACTGATCCAATTCAACCCTGTCATCTTACAGTTGAGGAAACTGATGGAAGATGGCCATCATAAATAGCTACCACTTGCTGCCTGATTGTGGGCCCGGGCCCAGGCCAGGGCCTGCAGGGGAGCAGAGCCATAGTCTATTTGGTCCCCGGGACCCCCACCATCTAGCTCAGTGCTCTGAACATAGCAGGCACACCATAAATCTTCGAGGAATGGAAGAGTCCTCTCCTTTCATCATTATAACAGCCTTGGAGGTATATGTTAATAGCCTCATTTTACAGATGAGTCAACAGGCCCCCGAGAGGTTAAGTGACTTGCTCAAGATCGAAGAGCCAGTGACCCACACGATGGGGATTTGAACTCAAGCCTGTATGACTCACACTCCATGATTTTAACCACTACACCGCACTGTTCTGTTTCCCACCTCCTGACATCACACCGATGGCAAAGATCAACAGTATCTCCACTCACCTCAGTGGTGGTACCCACCGGTCGTCGCGCTGGCTGGCACTCAGAACTTGTCACACCCCGGCCTTGGGGCTTGGCCATGAGAAGCCAGAAGCCGGCAGTGAGTAGGGTTTGCCGGGTTACAGAAGCCTGAGGAAGCTCCTCAGGGTTGAAGGTTTCTTCCTCTCTTTCGGTGATAGTCAGATCTGCCTATACCTCATCAAGCAACCATCTCTGCTGTTGTGACAGGCGTCACTTTGTTATGGCAGTACCATCTGCCAGTATGCCCAAAGTTGGAGAGCCAGCAAGCAGCAGGAGACTATGTCACCGTGTGTGTGTGTGTGTGTGTGTGTGTGTGTGTGTGTGTGAGCAGTCTCCTCATGTTGGTGGTGTCCTGAAATGAAATGCTTTTCATTTCCTCTGGCTGGCACCTTTCCTTTCTATTCATTACCTCTTCTCCTCTCTTTTTCTTCCTTCTCCTCCTCTTCTTTGTTAAAATCCTATATTTTGAAGCAGCTGAAAGTCTGGGGGGGGGGGGGCCGTGGGGATGGTGGTGTCAGCTCCAAGTGATTCATCTAGCTGATAATTAGAGCTCTGGAAACCCCAAAACTCATTCCTGGCAGACTCAGGGCTTCCGGAATCCCTAGGTTTTCCCCTTTGTCAGAAGCTGGGGGCGGGGGGGCGCTGTGGCCTGGCCTCTTGTATCTGACTCAGTCCCCAACGTTACAGAAGCCCTGTAACAGAAGTGAGTGTGACCACTTTTACTGGCCAGGTGCCGTGAGAAGCTGTTTCCATACTCACTGAATCTTCTCGGTGATCCCGTGAGCTGTAATCCCTGTTTTGACAGACCGGGAAGGTCGGGGAACTTAACGTGGAGTCACTCAGCTTGTGGGAGGTGCAGCAAGGACTCAAATCTATAACCTTTTGGGAATCTGCTGTATTTGGTTCCAATCACAGCCCTGCCACTATTAGCTGGACAGGTTACTTCCCCTCTCAGAGCTCTAGCTGCTGCATCTGTAAACAGACTCCCAATGCTGATTAACACAGCACATAACACAACAGTGGGAGCTGTCTTGATTCCTGCTGTCACTTAGCCCTATCAGCTTCGTGGGCACCAGGCATTCAGAGAGACAAAGAGACACACGAGAAGGCAGCCAGGCTCACTCCCACCGTCTCTCGTGCAGGTGACAAATGCACATACATGTAAGCACCTGGCCCCACGCCCCTAAGAAAACCCAGCAGTGCACACAGGCTTGGACACACGTGCCCACACATGGATACAGAGTGACCCAGGAGATAGCTGGAAAGACACCCAGGAGTTACACAGTCACATGCGGCCAGCACTCTGGCTCACATCTCTGAGACAAAGGAGTGGAGCCATAGTTGGTGCTCCTGCCACTGAGCCCTTCTAGCTGCTGCTGGGTGCCAGAGGAGGGAAGCCAGGCTCTCAGAGGGCCCCAGTGAGTCACCGGCCTGATGCAATCCCTTTAAAGGGCTCATCTGCTGGTGCAAGAAGCTGATTCATGGAGGGCGTGGTTGCTGGAGGAGGAGGAGAAAGGGACCGAAACTGCAGCAGGAGGGACTGAAGCTAGATAGCTGGAATCGTTAATAGGATCTCTTCACTGTAAACCTCCCCGGTCAAGACTCCAGAGATCTTCAGGCTGAAGCGGGGTTTCTACAAAGGCGAGGGGCCCAGAGGGAAATAAACTGTGAGGGCTGAGACAGGAATTCTGTCATTGAGCCTAACTGCAGCGCTCTCCGCACAGAGCTCCAGAAACCGAGAAATGGGGATCCAGGAAGAGCCATTTCTCTGACAAACACACTGCAACTGGCCGATCTTCCAGCTGCGGGAGACTTCTCCAAACCCAGCAGGGCGAGTGTAGGGCACTCGAGGTCCTGCGGAGTCGGGGCGGGGGCGGTGTCTGCGTCCCAGCCTCACCGCAGACGTAGATAAGCGGTAAGTACCGCCCCTTTTAGGGTCTCAGTCTCCAATCGTTTCACAGGTTCCGGCCCAGACCTCACTCTGAGCCAATCCTCAATCGGATTCCGGCCTCTTGCCTGAAGGCTTCCGCCCATCTTCAAGATGGCGCCCCAATCCGGAGGCCGTGAGGGCCGCAGACACCGGCAAGGGGCGGGGTCCGGGGAGAGGGGTGGGGCTGCGGCTCCGGCCCGAGAGGAGGGGGCGGTGCGTCACTTCCGTTGTCAGGTGGCGGCGCCGCAGCCATGGAGGGAGGCGGCGGCGGCGGCGGTGGCGGCTCGGGTGGCTGCGCTGGGAGGCGGCGGTGAGCGGCTCCCACGCCCCCGGCCCGGCCCCGGCCCCCCAGGACGGAGCGCCGAGCAGTCCTGGCTCCGGGCTACGGACTATGGGCGAGCAGCGCTGAGCACCGGGGGAAGGTGAGGGCGGGGGTCCCGGGGCGGGGAGCCAGGCGGGGGGTGCGGGCTGACGGGGCGGGCCTCAGCGGCTGTGGCGGGACCGGAGTGACAGCCCGAGGCCGTCCCGGTGCGACAGAAATGGCAACAGTGAAAGCGCTCTCCTTTTCTGGGGTCTGCCCTTCCTGGGCGGCGGGGGCGGGGACTGCTGCGCGCGGGGTACCCGGCTCCTCGGGGAGCCTCGGTCTGCCGCAGCTCTAGGAGGTGGGTGCTGCCAGCCTTGCCCGGAGTCATTCGGCCAGTTAGTGAGGGCACCAGCTTTTGAACTGAGCCAGGTTTTCCCCAGGAGGCACCGTCTGTCTCTCCGTGCTTCCCTCCTGAACCCGAGAGGGACTTGAAAGTTAGAACGAGTCCCCAGGGCGGGCCAGCTAGGGCTTCCTCCAGGAGCCCTCATCCGTGGCTGCTGGGGAAATTTTCGCCCCGCGGGAGGCATTCAGATGCGGGTCAGAGCTACCTGCTTGCCAGTGCGACGTTTGGCCGGCCTTTTCCGAGGAGAGAGCACGCCGCTGTGGTCAGTTTCACCTGCGGTGCCGGGTCCGGCCCGCCCATTCCCACGCCACTGGCCACACCTTTCAGGCAGTGGGTAAGGGCTTTCAGATTTCCGACGCTGCGTTCTCTGCTAACCCCCCACTCCCTAGGTTTGGTGCCCGTTTGTTGGCGGAAGGAAGAGATGACAGCTGCCTTCGGTGGCAGAGTAGACTTTGCTCTGTTTTAAGTCACGAGAGAAACCGGTCGGCTTTGCTCGGTTTTGAGAGCAGTGGGGAAGAAGCTAGTCACTCTGGGCTGGGCACCTTTCCCTATTGGCTTAGTTTTGCATGAGATAAGGAAGAGCAGAATATGTAATTGTAAGGCCAAAAGAATCCTTGTTTGTAAACAGTCCTTGTGAGCTGTTCCAGCATCCCTTGATGGCCCTGCTCTGCCAGTGGTTTGTGGAGGTTGCTCTCATTTATTCATTTATTCCCCACATGACAACAGTGTCCTTGCCTGGAGAGGCAGTACCCTATGGTAGACTGGTGAAGAGTGGACTTTGAAGCCAGACATCCTGAGTTCAAATTCTGGCCCTGCAGCTTCTAGATGTGTGACAGTAGGCATGTGGTATAAGCTCTCTGTGCTCCAGTGTCCTCATCTGTAAAACCGGGGTGATTAGATAGAGCTGCTGTAAAGATTTTAAAAGTTAACACATGTAAGGTCACCTGGCTGGCTCATTTGGTGGAGGGTGTGATTCTTGATCTTGAAATCGTGAGTTCGAGCCCCACGTTCAGTGTAGAGACTACTTAAAATCTTTAGAGGCGCCTGGGTGGCTCAGTCAGTTAAGCGTCCGACTTCAGCTCAGGTCATGATCTCACAGTTCATGGGTTCGAGCCCCGCGTCGGGCTCTGTGCTGACAGCCAGCTCAGAGCCTGGGGAGCCTGCTTCAGATTCTGTCTGACCCTCCCCTGCTCGTTTTGTCTCTCTCTCTCTCTCTCAGAAATAAATAAAACATTTAAAAATTTTTTAAAACTAAAAATAAAATATTTAAAAAAAAATTAAGGGATGTAAAACACACAGAACCATATCTGCCACTTGATACATGTTAGCTCTGATTCTTATTTCAAGAAGCTCATGGTCTGGTTAAGGGAGACTGATCTGTAAACAAGTAGTTGAAATAAGGTCTAAAAAAAGCTAGTAGCAGCAGGCGCAGAGGGCTGTAGGAGCCCACCCTGGGGGGCGGTCCTGGGAAGACTTGGCAGAAGTGATAACACTGGAGCTGTGTCTAGAAGGATGGAAGGCTTACCCAGTGAGAAGGAAGGGATAAGGGGTTCTACTTAGAGAAAGACAAGGACGCACAGAGTTTGGGTTTGTTTTTTTAATAAAAGCTTTAATTTACTTATTTAAGTAATCTCTCCACCTAATGTGGGGCTCAAACTCACAACCCCGATATCAAGAGTCAAATGCCCTTCAGACTGAGCCAGCCAAGCGCCCCTGCGTACACACGCAGTTTATTCCAGAAACCTCAGATTGTTCAATATGGTGGTATGAAAGTTGACATGGTGCAAAGGAAGGCACAACAGGCTGGGGGCGCCACATTAACAAGTTAGGACTTTATGCCAAGGGCAGTGAAAAGGTTTCTAAGCAGAGGAGTGACATGATTGGATCTGTGTTTCCGAGTGATCTCTCTGGAATTGGTTCCAGCAGAGGGGGGAGCCTAAAGGACTGGAGTCTTTAGAGGCCCCTGCAGGCCTCTGAGTAGGGAGAGTTGGTACCAGGGTGGGGGATCTTTGCTGAGAAAGCACTGGATGCCTCGGGTGGCAGGTGGCAAGCTCCCTGCCTTGCTCTCAGCTTCCCTGCCCAGCACAGAAGTGCCTGGTGTATGTGCCACTCTTTTCCGGGGATTGCAGGTCACATGAGCAGCTGGGGAGGTGAAGCTGCCTTCTCAGAAGGCCTGTTGTAGGGGGTGCTGCACTTGCTCCCTTGTACCTTTCATTTGACCTGGGAGGCAGCAGACTGTGGTCATTAAGAGCCTATGTGGCTCTGCAGTAAGACAGATCTGAGTTCCAGTCCCAGCCCTGCTGGTCACTAAAGGTCACTTATTCTCTCCATGGCCAGCCTTCTCATCTGTAAAGTACAGACAGTAAGACCCCTCCCTAAGAGGGCAGTTGTGAGGATTAAGTAAGACATTGCAGGTTGAACATTTAGCACCCACTGAGAAATACTTGGGAAATGTTATTACAGACCTCAGGAAACTAATTCCAAGAATTAGTTGGAGCAGTTAGTCGCAACTGGAACTGCGTCCCATTGAGCTGTCAGAAGTGTGCTGAGGGATCACAAGATCACAGAATTTCGTTGTATTCTTTCTGAAAAGGAAATCTGTGGGGAGTTAACCCAGTCTGTATGGGAGTCATGTGGATGATTCAGCTCAACTCTTTAAAAGAACCATTTTTGGGGGCGCCTGGGTGGTTCAGTTGGTTAAGCGTCCTACTTCGGCTCAGGTCACGATCTTGCTGTTTGTGAGTTCAAGCCCCATGAGAGGCCCTGTGCTGACAGCTAGCTTAGAGCCTGGAGTCTGCTTCGGATTCTGTGTCTCCCTCTCTCTCTGCCCTTCCTCTGTTCATGCTCTCTCTGTCTCTCAAAAATAGATAAACAGGGGCACCTGGGTGGCTTAGTTGGTTAAGCGTCCGACTTTCGCTTGGGTCATGATCTCACGGTTCGTGGGTTCGAGCCCCGTGTCGGGCTCTATGCTGACTGCCAGTTCAGAGCCTGGAGCCTGTTTCAGTCTGTGACTCCCTCTCTCTCTGACCCTCCCCTGCTCACGCTGTCTCTCTCTCTCTCTCTCCTAAAAATAAATAAAACATTAAAAAAAAAAACATATAAATAAATCTAAAAAAATTTTTAAAGAACCATTTTTTAAAAAAATAAAAGAGTGCTTGATAAAAATTGTATTTTAAAGTATTCATGAGAGAAAAGGTGTTTAGAGTTTCTTTTGTGTGTATCCCTGTTAGAGGCCCTTGTGTGGTATCTGAATTAGCATCACCAAGAAGCATCACACACATCCATGTGTGTGGTGGCTCAAAATCCTGAGCTGCATAGGCGGCCGGGGGTGTGCTGGGTGCCAGGGGCAGGAGAGTGGAGAGGCAGCCCCTGCCCTGGAGGAATTTGTGGTCTAGCAGGGGCCCAACCAATCAACACTTGCACCGTTCAGCAAGTCTCCCACAGAAGTCTGTGTAGCATGTAATGGGAACGAAGAGGAAGGAGCGGTTCCATGGAGGGGTTGTGGGGGTGACTGGGGGGAACTCTGGAGAAGTCTTAGAGTTTAGCTCCTGAGGGCTGAGTAGAGTTTTCCGAGGGCTCACACGGCACCCGCGTAGGGGAGCAGCGGGGCACAGGCCTGGATGCGTGCAGGTGCTTGGATGAACACAAGAGGTTCTAGCACAGGGTGCGAAGGGACCAAGCGGTAGGATATGTTGGAGAGAGAGGCACCAGTCTAAGATGCTTGAACTTCTTATTATCTTGTGATGGAATGCTCTGTTTTAAGTGGAGAGAACACCATTATGTCTGCATCTTCCCAAGAGCCCTCGAGCTGCGGGTGGAGGGTAGATCGGGCAGAGAGCAGGTCTGGGGTCCGATAGGAGGCTGTTGTAATAATCAGAGCAAGTGCTTGCCTGGGCCTGGATCAGGGCGGAGGCGGGTGGGATGGAGAGGAAGGGCAGAGATCAGAGCTGTTTGGGGAGAGATCAATAAGACTCTAGGAATATTTGAAAGTGAAGTTTGAGGGAGGAGCAGTGGTGGCAAGTGACCCGCAAGTTCCTGGTTCGGGTGACATAGTGAATGGTAGTGCAGAGACAGGGCGGCTTGGGAGAAGACGGTGGCCGGTGAAATCTGCCAGCTCCATTCGGTGAGGTCCGAGTGCACCTCGCGGGACAACACCGGTCGCAGAGTCTGTGGCACCCTGTCCAGCTCTGGGCCAGGCTTCCCAAGCCTGAGGCAGCACCTGGGAGAAGGGCAGCTCCCCTCCCTCCACCTTTCTTCTGCCCACATTTGCCCAGGGAGGTGACCTTGTGCAGTATTTCAGAAACTCAACTGGCTGAGCCTGCAAAACTCCTATAGTTTCTCCAGCCTTCAGATGGCCCTACAGAGCAGCTCCTCAGTCTGCGCTGTCCACACCGCTTTGGCCGATGGGGTCCTGGACAGCAGCATCCCCTCAGCGGGGAGACGGCTTTCCCAGTGCTCCCTGGAGGTCTTATCTGGAAAGAAACCTTGAGGTTGGAGTCACTCCCTAGGCTGGGTTAGCAGACTCTGTCCCTCTTCTCAAGAAGGAGAGGTGTCTGCCAGAGACCACCTAGGACTCCGAGCCACCAGAGAGGTGAGAGGAAGGTGCCCCTGTGTCCTCGTCCCTGTCCTCTGTGGGAGTGCAGAGCTAGGCCAGGATCTGACCGTGCCCCGCGGAGGGCGTGCTGGGGGACGGCGTCTCAGGCCCTTTGGAACGGGGGAGGTTTTCACAGGATCTGTCCTTGGGTGTGTGGGGTGAAGAAGGTAGAAGAGAAAGTGTCCTGGGGCACCTGGGTGGCTTAGTCGGTTAAGCATCCGACTTCTGCCTAGGTCATGATCTCGCGGTTCGTGGGCTCAAGCCCCGCGTCGGGCTCTGTGCTGACTGCCTGTGCTGACTGCCAGCTCAGAGCCTGGAGCCTGTTTCAGTCTGTGACTCCCTCTCTCTCTGACCCTCCCTTGCTCACACTGTCTCTCTCTCTCCTAGAAATAAATAAAACATTAAAAAAAAAAAAAAAAAAAAGAAGAAGAAGAAGAGAAAGTGTCCTGAAACGAGAGCATTTCTTCCTCCTCCCCTGCTCAGGTGGCCTTGCAGCAGGTGGCCCGGGGCCCACGGCAGCCCTGAGTGTCCTCTCGGGCTCTGTAAGGTCCAGGAGGACAAAGGATGGTATTGCTTGTTTTGATTTATACTGCCTTAGAGATGGTCCCATTCTGGCAAATGGTCGCTTGGGTCATTTTTCATTATGGGTGTAATTTAGTCAACAAGATCTCTACTGATGAACTGAGGTTATTCTCTCTCTTTTGCCCTCCAAACAGAGCTGTAGTGACTACCTGCATATATATGATTTTGCCTACCTTAGGGATGTGCAGGATTCTAGAAGAGAGGTTGCTGTTGCAAAGAGTACCTTTTATTATTATTATTACTAATATTATTTCTTAAAGAATTTCTAGGCCCCCTTTTAATAAATTGGAGCAGCCTGATTTTGCTCCAGTGAGCAAGGGTATTCTTTTGGGTTGAGGTGCCCTTTCGTATGGGAGCACTGAGGACTCCTTGCCCCGCACAGGCTGCAGCTGCGTGGTGGTCATCCTCTTCTAGGTAACGGCCATCTGCCTTGAGAGTGAGCTCAGGCTCCCCAGAGCTTCCGCAGTACAATAGTATACAGGCCTGATGATGTCCAAGTAAGTCTAGTTGTTGGAAAGCCCCAGAGAAAACTGAGAAGGAGTCTTGTCGCTCAGAGTGAGGCTGTCCCCGCTGAATATGTTTACAGACTGCCGTCTACTTGGCAAAAGAGACAGAAGGTGGTTAGCCTGTAAAGAGTCTGTGATCCAGGAGTCCAGGAGGAAGAAAAAGTAGCCCGGACACTGGCGGGAATTGGCAAGAGCAAGACTGATGTGCCTGTCATTTGTCTTTGGGTTTGGGGCAGAGCTGGTTTGAGGTGTGATAAGGGGACAGCAGATACTTGTAGGGAGAAGCTCAGTTCCTTGGAAGACCTTAGCACTGGCTAGCTCAGAATTCTGTGGGGCGTTTGGAACCCCATTTCTGGCATCTGCCAACCCTAGAGAGCCAGAGTCCTACTTTTTGCAGTGGGCGTGGCGCTGCCAGTGTTACTGTGTTTAGTGAGCTCCTCAGGGTGCCATCTCTTCTGACTGCTCTCCCAACGTGGTCGCTCCTGAAGGAACAGGAAGGAAAGCAGCCAGAAAGAGGCAGATTACCACCACTTCCAGGTCCTTTGCTTAGTACTCTGCAGTACAGATTGAATGTTTCTCAGACTCTACGGAAGGAGGGGCTGTCTCTGTCTTATGGAGGAGAACCCCCAGGCTCAGAGGGGTTAAGCAACCTGTCCACTGCTTCACAGCCAGTAGGAGCAGAGCCAGGTTTCCAGCCTACACCTGTGTGACTCTAGAGCCCGTGCCATGCCATTCACCCTGGCCCAGCTCTGGCGCCAGGGAGTCCAACCCACGTGGAATCTTGGACTCACAGAGTTGTAGAGCTGGAAGGGTCTTTGGCAAATCTGAAGCAGTCCCTTCTTTGCCAGAAGAGTGGAAACTACCACTTTCTGGAGGCAGGTCCCTCCCCCTCCTGCCCTGTGGCTAGTGGGTAAGGAGACTATCAACCGTATCACTTAGCACTAGGTAAGGGCCTAGGCTCAGATCATACCTGGCTTCAAAACCCAGTTCTGCCACTTGCTAGTTGAGTGACCTTGAGCCAGTCACTGACTGTCTACAGTCTCATTTCCTCCCCTGTAAAATGGATACAATGCTGCCTGCCCCTAAGGTAGTAATGGGGATTAGACATGAGGTGTTATTGTCTGTAGCAGGTTCAGCCTAGTGCCTAGTCCGCAATCAGGACCCGGGGGCAGCTCTGACGGGGCCCAGGTAAGCTCTTTGCTGGCGGGTCTGTGAGTGCTGAAAAAGGCATCATGAACCACATTCCAGGTCCCCGGTTCCAATGCTTTGGTGGTCCCCCAGCCCCTCTGGATGCCACCTGGTGAGCAGGAAATTCCTTACAGGCATGTTTGCAAGCTCCCTGAGAGAGCTTAAGTGTGCCTGGAGCGGTGATTTTATGCCGCCCCCCCCCCCCATCTCCTCCTACAGCCTTGTGGCGGCACACGGGCTGGTACATTCAGGGCACTTCCGCACGTGGCCCGTGCCATACCTCCTCGAGTGTGCCCTCTCTGAGGCCCAGCCTCCCTTGGGCCTGTTACTACTCTTAACAATTGTAATGGGTTAAAAAAACTTTTTAGATTTAAAAGAAAGTATTCTTATAGTAGTATATGGCAAAATAGTTAAGCAGCATGGAAGAATATAAAATAAAACTCTCCCTCCCTCCTTAGGCCCCTCATCCTGCCTGGAAGTATCCACTGATAAATTTCTCCTAGAAATTTCCTGTGCATATTAAAAGGTTGTGTATGATCTTTTTTTTTTCTTTACCCAAATAGGATCGTATTATTACAAGTAGTACAAATAGTACAGGTTTTCTTTTTTCTTTCTTTTTTTTTAATACTGTAATATATCGTAGACATCTTTATCAGCAGGTGCCGACCTAGTCTCATAGGCTGCATTATATTCCGTTGGATGGAATGTGATATAGTGAACCAGTCCTTTCTTGGTGGACATTTAGAGTGTTTCCTGTCTCTGTGTGTGTGTGTGTGTGTTTTGATTTTTGTGGTTTTATCTTTTGTGGGTTTTTGCTGCGACATACGGTTCTACAGGGACCCTCATTGAGCACATTTATCTTTGTGAACTTGGCGTGGATATTTCTGTAGGATAAATCCCTTGAATTGGAAAGGCTGAGCCCAGGGCATGTATTTTCCTTTATTTTATTGGCTGTGGTTTATCAGCTGTTTTCTGCACACCTGCCGAGCCCGTTCAGGGGATTCTGAAGTGGACAAGGGCCAGGCCTCGCTCCTAGGAACTCACCCTCTCCTGAGACACAGGCACACAGACATCTGATGAATGTGCCCTCACCATTGCATGTGCTGTCTGCCGGTGGTGGCTCGTGGATCTCAGGATTGGCCCTGGCTGGCCTCTCGGTGGCCCAGCACAGGTGAGATCCATGTGTGGGCCTCCCCTCTGAATGGCTCACCAAGGGGCGCTCTGCTGGCCAACCTGCCATCAGCCTCTGCGACCCTGCCCCTCCAGCCAGCCACAGCCAGCAGCATTTCTGAACTGTTTTGTTCACCATCAAAGTTGTGAAATTTAATTGAATTTAAATTTTTCAAGTTTATTTATTTTGAGAGAGAGACAGTGTGAGCAGGGGTGGGGCAGAGAGAGAGGGACAGAGGGGAATCCCAAGCAGACTTCACACTAACAATGCCCCAACACCAGGCTCGAGCTCACAAACCGTGAGATCATGACCTGAGCCAAAATCCAGAGTCGGACGCTTAGCTGAGCCACCCAGGTGCCCCTGAATCTACTTGCTGATAGAGGCAGGTAAGGAAAAGCCATTGGCTGACCCCAGTCCAAATTGCCTTTCTTACGGGATGATGGTAGTGATTTTTTGCTGTTTAAAAACAGTATAAAGAGAGAATCACGTGTACCTGGGCCTGGCCCGGGCTTTCCCGTCTGTCGCTCTAGAAATCTGGGGTGGAAGGAAGGAAACTTAACATTTGTCGAGTGCCTCCCACACGCTGGCTCCCAGCGGTCCTCAGGGAACCCTGTGCGGGGGCCGTGCTGTCCCTCCCCTGCAGGTTAGGCGCCCGGGGGCGGGGGGACACAGAGGCGCATATTGAGGTTGCACAGCGGACACAAAGGTGGCTCTCAGACCCAGCCAGCCTTCCCGCGGTCACTCACTGTTTTCTCCCTGCGTGGTTGGGGCCATTGTGGGCGGCAAGAACCTGAACCCCACGCGGGACCCCATGGCAGGCCTTGTTCCCTGGCTGAGTCACTGCACAAGGCAAGAACTGATAGTTTGAGCTGAGGATGGGTCCCCTCAGGAGCAGGGCAGGCTGGCCTGAAAGGGGAGGGCTGTCAGGGCAAGGCACAAGGCCCCCCACAGAGCCAAGGGGCCACCAGGAATGTCTCCAAGCCACTGTGCGTGGTCGCTTCCCCGAGCTCCTTCTCTGGGTGGGAGATACCAGAGCAGCACAGCCTGAGAAAGAGCTATTAAGTGTGTCCCTTCCTCCTCTGACACCCACACACAGTGAAGGATTATTTGTTGTCACATCAGCTGCTTCCGGAGGCCCTTGGGAGGGGTGTGCTGCTGGCAGGGCTGGCGCTGCTGCCCTGGGTTCTGCTCTGGTGGCACTCAGAGTGACCGCTGGTGACGCCCTTTGCCCCGTCTGCCGGGACTGGTCTCTCTTCCATTTATTTGTCTTTTCCCTGGAAGGGCCCATGGGCCTGCCTGTGTGCCCAGTCCTGGGGCCTTTCCTCCCACAATCACTCTGGAGCCCAGCATCCTGGCATGGGGCCATTCGCCTCGTCTTTCCCTGCCCAGCCATCATAGAGGCCACAGAGAAGCCCTGTGGGGACTTCCTCAGGGCAGTGGGGTGAAGAGGGACATCACTAATTACGTAATCTCCTGGTGCGTGAATCTGGCCTCCTAAAGGATACCAGACGGGACCTCTGAACTGCAGACACTGGGCTCTCTGTGAGCAGTGGGGCCTTTGGGCCCCCGCTGGCCATCAGGACTGCTGCGCTGGTCACACTGCAGTCCTGCTGGGGAAAGGCGGCGACAGAGGATGGGTCTGGTACGGATGTGCTGAGGGGGAGCAGGCTGGGCACAGGGCCCTCTTTCTGCCCGCCCCTCCCACTTCCCACTGGGCTGAGTCACTTCCTCTCTGGCTGCTGCAGGTACTCTCCCACATGCCCGGAGCAGAACGGGCTTCAGGAGGCGGGGTTCACCCTGGGCAATGAGAGCGAGCTCTGGTGAGAAGCAGCCAGTTCGCACGGTCCCCCCCCTCCCGCCCCCCGGAGGCAGGAAAGCAACGATGTTTAGGGAATGATGTGATGTTATGTATTCTTGACAAACTGGAGCTGTACATATCCTGCGTTTTAGAAATGAGCAAAATCATCACGCTGTTTTGGAACAGTGAAGATGACAGCGCATGCATGAATCTTTGTCATCAGGGAGTCCTGGCTGAAGCCAAGGGATTACTAATCCACCTCCCCATCCCCCAGCTCCATCCTGAGCTCAGAAGCAAATGGCTTCCAGTGGGTTCCTGGAGAGGTTTCTTATAGCCTTCAGGCTCCCAGGGAGAGGGTTCATGCCTACTTCGGGGGTGGCTGCCATTAAAACACAAAGGAAAAGCTGACAAATAGAGCCCCTCGCTCTAGCTAGCAGGAGTAGCAGAGAACAGGTCTCAGGCAGCCTCCTGGGCCCGGTAAGCCAGCCAGGGTCTCTAGGCCTCGGCTGGTCAGCAATTAAAGGGGGGAATCTTTACTTCATCAAGTCGTGAGAAGGAAAGAAAATCTAGGAAGACCTTAAAACGGTTCCTGGCAAGCAGTAGGTGCCCATCAAGTGATAGTTTTAAAAGGAATGCACCCCAAGAGACTTGTCACCAGGGAAATTACCTCCGCTTTGAGCGGGGGACCCTCACCTTCCCCAGCAAAGACCTCGTGACACCGCCAGCCACAGCATTGCATCTCACCCTTTGTGTTTCCTCTTTTACAGATGAGGAAACTGAGGCCCAGAGAGGGTAGCTGACTCTCCCAGAGGACAGGTGACTAGTTCAGGGAAACAAAGCAAGTGAGTGATGGAAGCTGGAATTTGATCCCAGACCTGTCTGACCTCAAAATCCATCTTGCTCTCCCAACTGGCATTTGGGTCCCTGGTCTGTGGTTCAAAACACTTGGTTCCATGGGCTGTGAATTCCTCTGGTTCCCTGAGTTGACTTTGTGGGTGGAGAGCGGGTCTCTCGGGAATTTGGGAGCACTGGTAGCAGCACCTACCCGAGTATAGGGGTGCGGTGGGGGTGGCTTCCAGAATGCTTGGGTCACAGAGGGCCAGGGACACTGCCTTGTTGGCTGTTGGGAGGGTATCTCAGTAACCCCACCTCGACTCGGCCCTTCTCTCTAGAGAGACCTGCTTGGGGGCCGGAGGCACCTCCTTATCCGGCTCCCCAGCAGCTTTCTGGCTGGCAGCTCCGTGATTCCAGGAGATTGCTCATGAGGAAATCCAGAGGGTACCCCCTTCTCTCTGGTTGGCATTCCTAGGACCACAACCATCATCAGGCAGGGAAGGAGCAGCTGAGGAAGCAATGTGGTCAAGTAGGAAGAATATGGGATTCAGAGTTGGAAAGCCCATGTTCACATCCCACCTCTTTCAACAACCAGCCAGGGAACTTTAGGCAGGGCTCAGTATCTCTGAGTTTCAGTTTCTTTTTCTAGAAAATGCTGTGTTTGAGAAGAGGTGGTAGGGATCAGTTAACAATCATGTATTAGAAAGTGCTTTGTAAGCTATAGAGCTCTGTGCAAAAGTTAGTTGCTGTGAGAGTTCATGTGAGGGTGTGGGCCTCCCACATGGGCCCTGAGTCCGAAATTCACCATCCAGGAATGAGCCTGGAGAATTTTCGAGGGAATTGGCAGACCTCTAGTGTGGAGGGGTCTGGTCTATAAAGCAGATCCACAGGTCTTAGTTGGGTCACGTGTTCAGATTTCACACTGCTCACCCCCAGCCTTGGTATTTCTTTCCAGGAGTAGTCAGATAAGATGCAGAGTTGAGCCAGAAGTTCCCTTTTCTGGGGGTAGCAAGAGTGCTAGGAAGTTTTCTGACCAGCAGAAGGACCTTCACACCATGAGCCTAGAGTGACCCAGAGGACCTATCCCTGGTGTGCGGGGGCAGGCCAAACTATCATTGACACGACCCACATCTTGCTGCAGGAAAGCAGATCTTGTCACTGGATTCAGCCAAATGGGGCTAGTCTGTCCCTTTGCCAGTGAGGGGTCAGGCCCAAGCCTCAGGCATACTGTGAATGACTCACTCCTCTGTGGGGTCTGCTCTCCTGCAGCAAACATGGTCTAAGCCCATCCCCCGATGACCAGCCAGCGCAGAACCCTCCCTGCCCCAGGCATCCGGGCATTTCTCACATGGGGCTCTGCCTAGACGAATGGCCCCCAGCACCCTTGCCGCCCAGTTACCTGCAGCTGTGACCCCCTGTCTCCCTGATCCTGGGTTCTGTCTCCTGCCATGAGCTGATGAACCATCCATCCGTACACCCGCTTCCAGTTGGGTCATCCCTGTCCCCGCCCCAGTAAGGTGTTTAATGCATTCTGGGCACCTAGCAAACAGTTCTGCAGTCTACCTTCTCACGCAGCAGCACACCAAGCCCCGGGCAGGTGCTGGAAAGCAGCAGTAAATCGGAGTCGCTCCCTCAGGGGTGGGGGAAGTCAGATACACCACGGTTCCAGGACAGTGGGCGGGGACAGAGGTCTGCTCAGGTGCTCTGGGAGCTGCAGGAGGAAAGGACTCTCAGTGAGGACTGAGGGAGAAGGATGAGCCAACCAGGGAGAAGAGGGCAGGGGAGGGTGTTCGGGAAATTGTGAGTCAGTGGTGTGGGTGGATCTCGGGGGCCTGCTAAGGCAGTGCGGCCAGAGAGGTCGCCTGGGTTTGAGAAGTTAGGGTTTCTTCCTGAAGAGCTGGAGGCCATCAGAGGACCCCCACCACGGAAACAGACAGAAACCCTGCAGGCCCAGGTCCCAGAGCAGAGAATGTGCAAGTTCTAGAATCTGTTAGTCCAAGCCCCTGTTACCCAGGTAGCTGACATGAGGTTTTCGCCCGGAGTCGTTCCTGCATACTTCCTGATCAGCCCCTGAGAGCCGTTTCCCACGTGGTGCACCTGATGCAGTAACCCTTTGCCGGAAGTGTGCTGCAGAAAGACGCCACCAGGTGGCAGACCTGGAGATTGCACAGAAGCCTCCTTTTCCCCCTGAGCTCAGTGTTTGCAGGGGCGGAAGGGGGTCGTTCAAGACTGAACTGTTCATGCCAGCCTGGCTCTGCCCATCAAGGAGGAGACCCCGCATCCTGCCACTGTGGGCCGTGTACCCACAAGAAGTCCCTTTGAATCTGTAAATTGGACAAGATTCCTCCAGAGCCTTGGGAACTATTCCCAACTATTCCAGCGGGTTGCGCTTTCTCCCATCTCTGACCTCAGAGTAAATTGCAGGCATTGTGACCCATCAGCAGCTGTCACCTAAGAGCAAGGGCATTCTCCCAGGCCAGCACAGAGCAGTTTTCAAATTCAGGAAAATTGACATCGATACAGTCCGTATTTAGATGTTGTCAGTTGCCCAGTCATATCCTTTAGATCTTTCCACCCCAGGGTCTCACACTGCATTCACTTTCTTGTCTTTGGTCTCCATGCATCCAGACTGGTCCCTCATTCTTCCCTTAACTGCTAGTCATTGATGTTTTTGAAGCACACAGGCCGTTTTGTCAAATGTCCCTCAATTTGGGTTTGCCTCATGATCACATTCAGGTTATACATTTGGGGCAAAAACTTACATTACAAAAAAATAATGTAAGTTGCGATTGTATCAGGAGTTATGTGATGTCAGTTCTGTTATTGCTGATAGTAACTTTGGCCATGTGGTTAACGTTGCAGCTTGCCTTTTTTTTTTTTTTTTATATATATATATTGAGGTATATTTACACACAGTGAGTCTCACAGATCTTTTAATGATAAAATTCATTCATTTTGACAAATGCACGTCTCGGACTAGAGGCACCAGGTCTCAATTCCAGACTCCTCCCCACCCTCAACTGGATCGTGACACAGGATCCATGTGGGGTGGCCTCATTATCCTGGACAGTCCCTTACTGTGCCCCGGGTTGATAATTGCCAGCTGGTGTTCTAGCCTCTGCTCCCCCGAGACCCAGGAACAGAACAAGACAAGAGCGTGTGATGCTGTGTGCCTCTGGCCTCATCGCTGGGCACCGCGCCCCTCCGCAGCAGCTCGGCCAGCCCCTGGGCCGCCTCCCCTCTCCACGCTGAGTCGAGCATGTCACTGAGGCTGGCCGTCAGACTCCCCTGGCCTGCAGTGCTAGGCCAACAGCCCAATGGCAGGTTCAAGGTCTCTTAAGCCTTCACTCTAGGTACCCTCTTCTGCCTTCTTCCTCCACCACATACACCCATTCAGTGCCCATTTAGTAACAACCTCTTTTGCTTTGGGCAGGAGAGATACAAAGCTACTGTGTTGAAGCCAATAATAGCACAGGTTACCAAATGCTTACAGTATGCTGGTAGGTACTTTCGCTTAATCCTTAGTTATTTTACTTAATCCTTAGACCAACCTCCTAAGGTAGTTGTTGCGCTCTGTATTTTGTAGATGCAAGTGGTGGTGCTGGGGTTTAAACCAGGTTTTACTTACTGCAGAGTAGCTTGCACTGACTCTGAGTTCGCCAGCCAGCGAGGGGATCAAGACGGTGTTCCCTTCAGCTGGAGGGTGACTAAACCAGGCACAGGACAGCTGAGGTCCCCTGTTCTTTCACCCTCAAGTGTCATACAGATGGTTCTGTGTTGTGCTGTGAAAGAGATTGACACACAATGCTCTAACCGTATTATTGTGCCGCCTTCGTGTCCTGTCAGCCGAGACTCTCTTCTCCCTCCCTCCTGGGGTCTGATGTGGGTCTAGACACACAGACCCTTGACACATGTAGCAAATAGGATTGAGGCCAGGGATGGGTGGGAGCTCTGCACTCACTTCTAGGTGCCAGGTGGTCTGACCAGAGGTGTGGAGTCCCTGTCTCCAGTAGACACAGCCAGAGGTAAAGTCTAGAAGGCAGAAGTCTGCACAACTCAGGGAATTTTGATTTGTTTGTTTGGTTCGTTTTGTTTTGACAGAGCCAGGAAACATGGGAATGGGTGTAGGGGCTGCTGACAGGGACAGCTTGAATCTTGACACCGTCGGCTCAGCCTGACCCTGCAGTGTAGACACAGTCCTCTGGCTCCTAGCAGGCACTGGAAACTGCTAACGAACTGTGGCTAGCAGCTGCCATTGTTGTCACAAACACGTGCGCGCGCACACAGCCAGTAGAGCGTCGGGCCAGGGTCTGCTGCTCCTGTGGGGACTGCCCTTGCACTCTGCCTTCACTGGTTTGGTGCTCAGGGTCACCCATCTCTCCAAGAACCCAGAAGTAGCAGAAGAAGCCCAGGACAAGGTGGCGTGCAGAACTCCCCGCACAGTGGGCAGGCTCCATCACTGCCGCTCATGGTCGCAGGGGGGGTGGGAGGTTGCTTCGGCTCAGTGCATGGATGAGGGTCTGCTGCGCAGGGCATCTGCGTGCTTGTGTGGAGGGGATGCCTTTGGGTGTCAGGGATGGGCCCCCCTTGGTTTGGCCAGGCTTCAGCTGCTTCGAAGTAGGTGGAACTCAGGAAAGACTGAGCTGGGGAGGCCTCAGCACCGTCTCTCTTTGCAACCCACCTCCTTTTGGGGTTGAGAGTAGGTATATCCACCATGTTGGACCATGGCCTGCCCGGCCCCGCCCAGCCGTCCTGTGTACTGCCACACTGCACCCCTGGATTTGGCGTCATGGGCCTCAGAATCTTATGTGTTGCTAACGGCTTACATTGCCTTTTGGGAGAGCTGGGCTGACATCCCCCAACAGCTTTAGGGTGGAATGACCTTAACCCCAAATTGACAGGCTAGGGCAGGCATCTCCCTCCCTTGGGCATGCCATGGTGGCTGTCACAGAGCTTTGGCCCTCCGGTGCTGAGCTAAGCAAGTGAACGCCCAGCTCTCAAGACTGAGGCCCACAGCTTGCATATGGTGGGTGCCAGTCTGTTTCTCTTTCAATGCTTGCCTCCCGGCCTCCTCCCCTCACCCCACTGTTGCCTCACTGAGCTTCCCGGTGAGCGCAGGTTCTAAGGGGACCGGTGCTAACTTGGGAGGCTAGCGCATGGAATAGTTGACGGATTGAAAGCTCCAGAGACTTCTAAGCCAGGATTACTGAGTTAACTAGGCAGCTGAGCAGTGGGCCCAGGAAATACCAGGCAAATGGCAGCCCCTTAGGCAGACTGGGCCAGGGCCTTTCACCCCAGCCTGAGGACTAGCGTCTGTGGAGAGGCCTGGCCCCAAGTCCTTCTAGACCAGGGTAGCTAGACCTTTCGCTTCGCAGATCTCACCCAGAAGTCAGGATCCCTCAAAGCAGCCTCCCCCGCAGGAGCATTTGTGGGCAGTTCGCAGGCGTGTCTGTGGAAGTGAACCCATCAGGACGATTGGGGGTGAGGCACGTCCTCCCTGTGCATCGGTGGGGGTGTGGGGGACAGGAGGGTCTATCCCCAGGGGGGTGGTCTTTGCTCACCCCTCCAGGGAGCCTGTTAGCAGCTCCCCGTTTTCCGGGCCCGCCTCTTCACACTGCTTCCTTTGCTCCCCCAGCCCCGGGCGGCAGGCATGGATGTTCGGGAAGGGAAACAGCCCTGCCGCCACTTCCCCTGCCAGCATCTTTTCCCTCTCCCTGCCCGTCTGCTTCCATCCTTCTGTCAGCCTACATTTTGGAGCGGTTCCCAAGCCATTTGCTGGAGCTGAATCCTGAGTGGGGTGGGTGGGGTCAGGCCGAGCCCACTCATTGTCTGCGCTGCAGCTGCTCCCGGCAAACTGTTGTCTAGACCATGCCTGTGTGGAGGCGTCCAGGCAGTGTCTACACAGATATGATGGAGGCTCCGCGGTGCTCTCCAGGGAACCAGGAGGGGAGGGGGGCGAAGACATCGAATGGGAGTGAAGCCAGCTTATCTCCCAGGGCAGGGGCAGGTGCTACACAGGGCTGCTGACCCAGCAAGTACCACCCCCAACTGCAGGGAAGGCGTCCAGCCATCCCTGGAGCATCTGCTGGGCCAGGCGCGGGGGGCGCAGTGGTTTTATATATATGTATATATATAAATACCGAGGTGCTGTGGTTTCATACACACACATGTATAGTGTGTGTGTGTGTGTGTGTGTGTGTGTGTGTGTGTGTGTGGAATGTTTAGTCTGGTGGTGGGGAGAAGACATTAAGCCTATAGACATACAAATAAATACATAGTCACAAAATACGGAAAATGCTGTGAATGAAAATTCCACGACGGAATGCTGGGACCCAGTGGTGGTGGAAATATCAGGGAAGGCTTCTCTGAGGAGGTGATATTTAAACTGAGAAGGATGCATAGAAGTCAGCCAGGCAAAGGGCGAGAACACTGTTCCAGACACATTACTGTCCAGCTTTTGAAGATTTTTCTCATAGCGGTTTCATTTTTCTTGTATTAAATGATTTCGAATCTGCGCCCAGCGTAAGCCTCTTTGGCTTCTGCTCCATCTGGGGGCTCTCAAGGCCTACTGGTTACATGGCCCTAGTTACTCTCAGAATGAAGTCATGGGTCCGTGCCTCAGTGGCAGAGCTCTAAAAACAAATGGGGACTTGATGGGAGGCAAACCTGGTAGATTGGACTAGAGGTGTGAAATTTCCAACTCACTGCCAGAGTCAGTCTCCCGGGGTTTAGAATAAGGGCCAGACAATAAACTATTTGTAAAAAATAAAATTAAATTAAAAATTTAAAAAAAAAATAAAAAGAATAAGGGCCAGAATGGCTGCACGTGAAGATTGAAGCTAACTAGTGAGTGTGTACCTATCCTCAGGTGTGGCCTTCCAGGAGTAACAGCCAAACAAACTACAGGAAAAGAGAGCTATTTGACTACATAAGCATGTCACTTTTTTTTTTCAGCAAAATGTTAAAACATTGAGAAGAACTCCATCCTGTTCAGCTATAATCTTAATATATAAAGAGTTCTCTTGTCTTTTTAAATCTACATCTAGAGGTTAAAGTCTTTTAGAATCTGGCTCCTGTGTCCATCTTTCCTCTTAACCCTGGAGGAGACAGGGATTTCCAGGCACATCCAGGTGCATCCTTTAACTGGCTCTTAAATGCACAATATATGTTTTTCTTAAAAGTCATTAAAGAAAAATTTGAAAATAGGAGAAAGAGAAGAAAAAGTAGCTCCCCCCACTGACAACTTTGGGGTGTTCTTCCAACAGAGAGAACTTAAGAGTCCGGGGAGTTTGAGAGAGGAGGTCCTCGGGGCGGCCATCCTCACACTTGGTGGGCATGAGAGTCCCCGGGCCCCCCTCCATCCCACACCCCAGAGATCAAAGCAGTGGAGATGCAGTGGGACAAAGGATTCAGCACCTCAGGCTACCTGGCTTCAAGTATTTGGGGGAAAGACTTCACTTTGGGAACAGCCGCTTCCAGGCCATCTCTCCTGTCACTCTCTGTGCTGGTCTCTTGGGGACCCCGGTTTGCATCCGCACACAGCCAATGTCCTCTCTGCATTTGATTGGGCCATTTGAGTATGTATGCCGTCTGTAGCCAGTGTATGCTGCTTGGAAGGACATCCCCCTTGAGCCCCTGATTGATGCCAAGGAAAGGAGCTGTGGTTCTTTGTCAC
This sequence comes from Hyaena hyaena, assembly GCF_003009895.1. Taxonomy (NCBI): domain Eukaryota; kingdom Metazoa; phylum Chordata; class Mammalia; order Carnivora; family Hyaenidae; genus Hyaena; species Hyaena hyaena. Next base: position 1,567,103 of record NW_024081028.1, on the reverse strand, counting down.
TGGGAGCCTTCGATGCTCCTCCGGGAGGGGGAGGAGGCGGCGGCGGCAGCAGCAGCAGCTGTGTGACGCATCCCCAAGTCAGAGACTTGCAGGCTGAGTTCGCATGAGGAAACTCGCTGACTTGCTCAGTGAAGGGCTCTTCTCTTTCTTGTCTAGAGCTGAGAATGAAGCGGAGAGCATCGGACAGAGGAGCTGGGGAAACGTCGGCCAGGGCCAAGGCTCTAGGAGGTGGCATTTCCGGAAATAATGCAAAGAGAGCTGGACCATTCATCCTGGGTAAGCCTCTGACCACTGGGTGAGTGGGGTTGTGGGGGCAGGGGGGCCGCAGGTTCAGTTTGACATGGTAAGCGGGGGGGTGGGGGGGGGGACAGGGGGCCTGACTGGTGCATCTTACCTGGTGAGCAGGAAATGTCGCGGGCTGATGCATCTGACCTGGTGAGGGCTGTAGGGGGCAGGCATGTCTGACCTGGTGAACAGGTGGTGTAGGGGGCAGGCGCGTTTGACCTGGTGAGCAGGGGTATGGGGGGCAGGCACGTCTGACCTGGTGAGCAGGGGTATGGGGGGCAGGCACGTCTGACCTGGTGAGCTGGGGTATGGGGGGCAGGTGTGTCTGACCTGGTGAGCAGGGATGTTGGGGGGCAGGCACGTCTGCCCTGGTGAGCAGGGGTGTAGGGGGCAGGCATGTCTGCCCTGGTGAGCAGGGGTGTGGGGGGCAGGCACGTCTGACCTGGTGAGCAGGGGCGTGGGGGGCAGGCACGTCTGCCTTGGTGAGCAGGGGTGTGGGGCAAAGGGCCACACCCACCACAGTGCGGGGCCTGCCGCACCCAGCATGGCCCTAGCTTCCCTGCTCCACATGCAGTCTTTCTGCCCGTGGAAGACGCCGAGCCTTAGGCCACGCCGTACCAACACTGGTCATTTTTGTTGTAGCCTCATGAGCCTTAGACCAACTGCAGCTAGAACTGGGCTGTCTCTTCCCCCATGGGGCCCTGTGTGTGCCCCCGCCCCGTGCCACCCACGGGAGGCACACAAGCTGCCTCTGAACCCTGGGCCCATCATCCCTGGCATTTTTTGGACCATTCTTGGAGGGCACAGTTCATTCCACGAGGCATGTGGTATAGCCCTCCAGAGGCCTTATAACATTGGCACAGAAGTCCTGTGGGGTTGGGGGTTCCCGGTGGTCCAGAGGAGCAGCAGGGCCTTCCTGCGTGATGCTGGAGGCCCAGCCAATCCGGGTTGCTGTGCTCGGCGTCGCAGGAACGAGGTGGGCTCTGAGGACACCGACTCTGCCACTGGCCAGAGACTGGCTGTGAGCTTTGCTTTGGGTTGTGACTTGGACTTACAGGCACAGGACAGTTCGGCCCCAGGGATTGAGCAGATAGTTCCCAGGGCCTCCTATGTGCCAGGCCTGGGCAGTTTGCAGGGCTGCAGCAGTGGACAAGAGAGGCAAGTTTCCGCACTCCCCAAAACTTAATATTCTAGTTGAGAAAAGAAACAGAGCAAACAGCGCACAGATCATCACTGGGTCAGTAAGGGCCTTGAAGAAGAAAACAAGACGATGTGAGAGTGACGGATTTAGAGGGAGGGTATGCAAGGAAGGTTCTGTTTGAGGAAGTGATATTTGGGCTGGCACCCAGGAATGGAAAGGACCAGCTGTATGAGAAGCAGGGGAAGGCATTCTGCACAGAAGGAACAGCAAATGCAAAGGCCCTGAGGCAGGAAGGGGCTTAACAAATTGGTACCTAGGAGCCGGACCATGGTGGTGGGTGGGGAAACGCCATCCATTAGGTGGCCAGGAGCCAAGTCACACAAGACCTGGGAAGCCAAAAGAGACCCTTCAACTGTATGTGAAGAGCAGCGAAGCACCGTTCAGCAACGCTGTGACGTTGTCTGAGTTATGGTCTGAAAGCTCAGGCGGGCTGCCGTCAAGGGACAAGGAGCCGTGTACACCTCCAGAAGCACAGAAGTTCCGCGACCCGGGTGCTCTGACGGGCCAGGCGGCCCCCTCCGACTACTGGGGGACTCGCCAAAGCAATAGTTTCTCACTGATTCAGAGGCTCCAGGTTGCCGCTAGGTTGCCTCTCTTCCAAATGCACGCTTCTCAGACATTCCAGCGCACACCCGCTGCTGAAAGCCCCTCATTTTGAGAAACGTGCCTGTAAAAGCCGACTGTACCTCGGGCAGATGCACACAAAATCCTCCCCTTTGGAGGGAGCCCGTGAGAGCTCTCCCCCAGGAGACGTGGGGACAAACCGAAGAGGAGATCTAGCGGAAAGACGGCCTGGTGCCACGGAGACAGACAGGTAAGCCTGAGGCTGTGTGTGCTGCAGGTCCCCGTCTGGGCAACTCGCCGGTGCCGAGCATCGTACAGTGTTTGGCCAGGAAGGACGGCACGGATGACTTCTATCAGCTGAAGGTGAGTGCCGCACCGGCGGTCGGGGAGGCCTGGGCCCCCCGGGGCCACCCTGCCGCCTGCTTGCCCCTCCTCCAGCCTCACACCCACACCACTAGTAAACAGGAGTAGCACCATTCTCCCCGGGTCGGGTTCATGCAGACTCACTCTGAATGGGCCCGACTTGCAGGGCTCTACCAGAGCAGAAATCACACTTTGAAAACCCCTGCACGTCGTATGTGCGTGTGTGAGTGCGTGTGCAGTGTTGCCCGGCGGGACGTGAGCCCCTGCTCTTCCCGTTGTCACTTGGCTTTGTAAAGTGAGGTCTCTTTTGGGTTTTTGGTCTTTCTGTGCACCTGCCTTCCGAAGATCCTCACCCTTGAGGAGAGGGGGGACCGAGGAATAGAAAGCCAAGAGGAGAGACAGGGCAAGATGCTGTTACACACCGAGTACTCTCTGCTCTCCCTCCTCCACACGCAGGACGGCGTCGTCCACCACCACGGGCTCTTCCAGGTGAGTGACCCAGGGGGCTGCCCGTCCCCGGCTGGCTTCTGGGGCGGGCGCCTGCTGGGGCCGCACAGGTAGCCGGGGCAGCTCACCCACACTGCCACCAGGGGCTGGGGGTGGGCGGGGCGCCCAGGGGCTGGGAGTGCCAGGACTTCCCGGGGTGGGGCGTGGGTGGGGGTCAGGCTGCGGCCACATTAGCTGCGGTGCGCCCCCCCTCCCCCCACCCCGTGGCGGCCATGGCTTCGCGGGATGCACACAGTTCTCTCCACGGAGACCCGCTGTTCCCAGCAGGGAGGAAAGCACGGGGTCAGTTACAGGCCCACGGGCTCTATCCCGGTGCACCGTGTCGGGAGCTGGCCCAGAAGCTGTGCTGGTAGTGAAGGTCCTGTCGCCTGCCCAGGTGTTCCTGTTAGTTCAGCAAGTGTCCCTGAGCCCTGGAGCTCAGATGTTCCAGATCCCTTGGGGAAGTTTACTAATTAGTCGTTGTACCCTGAAAAGAGCCCTCCTCGGGGCAGAACTGAAACTGTGTCTCCAGAAATGAGGAAGGCCCGGTTCAGGGTGCCTGGGGGGCCTCCTGCCCAGGCCCCCAGCACAGCTTCTCAAGAGCCCTCAGCTAGACATGCCAGCCAGGGCCACTCTCGCTAAAGGCACCTGGCCTGGCCTTCGACGGGCAGTGTGGTGGCAGGAAGCACAGACATTTTGGAGTCCCTGGATGCAGGCTGTGTGACCTCGGGCAGGACTACTTCCGCCTACGCTTCATGCTCCTCATCTGTAAGATGGATGTAGTGATGGGCGGTCAGGGAGGTGAATGGGAGTGTGTGCAGCCCAAGCTGTCCCTGCACACGCTCATCATTGGCATTTTCTTGGCAGCTTGATTTCCTGGAGAAAATAAAGGGGAAATGTCCCTCCACCCCCATACATAAACCCACTGAGGTCTTTTCTATTAGTTGTGCAATTAGAGACAGCTCTGAAAACTCAGTGTTTCCCTGAAACATGAAACCTAGTTGAGGGGGGTTGTGTTCCTTTAGTGTTTCATCCCTGATAGCTCCCAAAGCTTGGTCCTGCTTTGTGTCATCTTGGATAATAGAACCTGGGTGATTAGGAGCATTTCTAGAGTCCTCTGTGTTCAGACACTGCTGGGCCTCTGAGGAAGGGTGAACAAGAGGTGCCATCGCACTCGGAAGGATGAATGTGGATATTCAGTCCCCAGGGGCTCCCTGGAGGTAAGCGTCAGTCTGCTGGGGATGACACGGAGGGCCTCCCCAAGCTGACAGAGTGAAAGTCCCCATGTTTTCTGTCTCACTAAATACCCTGTCAGCTCGGGTGCCTGGCTGGCTCAGTTGGTAGAGCATGTAACTCTTGGTTTCAGGATTTTAAGTTCCAGCCCCATGTTGGGTATAGAGATTACTTACAATCTTAAGAAGGGACACCTGGGTGGCTCAGTTGGTTGGGCGTCCAACCGCAGCTCAGGTCATGATCTCGCGGTTCATTGGTTCGAGCCCCGCATCGGGCTCTGACAGCTCAGAGCCTGGAGCCTGCTTCAGATTCTGTCTCCCTCTCTCTCTCTCTGCCCCTCCCCTCTTCTCATGCTCTGTGTCTCTCTCAAAAGTAAATAAACATCAAACAATTTTTAGACAACAATAAACAAAATCTTAAGGAAAAAGAAAAAAGAAAAAGATATACTTTTTCAGCAAGGAAGATGGGCCCAGAACTTGCTACCACATGTTGGTACCAGGACCCACTTACTGAGAGCTGGCATGCATTATCTTTCTCTACAACCTGGGAGGGCAGGGTGCTAGCTCCCTTCGACAGACGAGGGACCAGAGGCTTGGAGAAGTGAGGAGCACTGCCCTGTGGCCCACAGCTGGGACGAGGTTGAGCTGGGGCCTGAACCCAGCCGTCTCCACTGTTCTGTGGCCACCCAGGAGTCCTGCTTCCACATGAAAGCAGTTGTCTGGGACATACAGAACACCTGGCTTCCACCGTCTTGGACCTTGATCACAGCTGGAATCCCAGGGTGTGCCATGGAAGGAAGAATGCCAGGGCCTGGGTTTGCCACCTGCACCCTGGGCTCAGAGGTCTCTGGCATTACATGCCCAGCCCTGATCCAGACCCTTTGCTTTGGGGTCAGAGCACGAGGCCCGAACATGAGCTGCTTTCACCCCAGCCCCTAGCCAGGCCTGGGACTGGCACACAGGAAGCTGGGCATTACCAAGCGGTCTGCTGGTCCAGGCCACCCAGGCCTCAGGCCTTCACCACCACACAAGTGCAGCTCATTCTGGGCTCTCGTGCATGTGTCCACCTCCAGAGGAGAGTCCCAAACCCCCGGGCGTGAACCTGCCGGCCCACAGCCAAGCCCCGGTCTGCCCCCTTGCCCCCCAGGACCGCACCTGTGAAATTGTTGAGGACACAGAATCTAGCCGGATGGTTAAGAAGATGAAGAAGCGCATCTGCCTCGTCCTCGACTGCCTCTGTGCGCACGACTTCAGCGACAAGACCGCCGACCTGATCAACCTGCAGCACTACGTCATCAAGGAGAAGAGGCTCAGCGAGCGGGAGACCGTGGTCATCTTCTACGACGTGGTGCGCGTAGTGGAGGCCCTGCACCAGGTGAGGCCCTGCCCGCGGCCGACCCCTCCTCTGCCCAGTGCATCCTGGGCCCCGGTGACCGAGAGGCCGCCAGGTCCCCTGCCACAGAAGGCACCTGCTCTGCCTGTTGCTGCTGCTGCTCAGTAGAAGCAGTTCTGGTCCCCCCCGCCCCCCACACACACACCCCCGGGTGTGCTTTGCAGCCGGAACGTCTGGAAGAACTGTGACTGGGTGACCCGTGTGCGCAGTGAGGCCCAGGGCCGCAGGCCTCAGCCCAGGTTCCTGGGGCGGTGTTGCCGGCAGCCTGGTGTAGCGCAACATAGCAACTCCCCGGCATCGGGAGGCTGCCCTGCGGTCTCCCAGCAAAGGTGACAACTGTGAGATGCCCCTCAGGTGGCTGCAGCCTGTCTCTGAGTTTTTCCTAGGGCCAAGGTGACAGGTGCCCCGAAGTCCAGGTGAGGAGAGCCTGGGCCCCTCCCAGGCACACAGCTGCCACAGGCTGAGCCCTCACTGCTTGCCCGCCAGCACCGGGAGACTTTGTCCTTGACCGCAGACCCAGGCAGGTGCTTTGTTTTTGCAGTGGCACATTTGCTGGAGGTAGAGAGAGTAGTTTTCCCCACCAGCTACTGCCTTGAGGGGAGAAAGCAGGGGGAGCCAACCTGGGTGGGGCAGAGACTGCCTGGGCCCACCTGTCACCCCATTCCTACCCGTGGTTGTTAAAGCCTTAGAATGGTCCTCATTGGCCTGTGGCTGACAAACCAAGGCATGAGCCTAAAGAGGCGTGTCACAGAGCTTCTCCTGCCTTCCCCAATGCCCGGAGAGCTCACATCTTAGAAGCTGGGTCCACCCATGGCCTTAACCTTCACAGTACAAACCATATGCCTGTTGCTTTTCAGAAAAACATTGTGCATAGAGACCTGAAGCTTGGGAACATGGTGCTCAATAAGAGGTAAGATTCTCTTTTCTTTTGTGATGTAACCTTGGGGTCGGCACAGACCACATGGCAGCCCCCCCAGCGCCCTCCAGCGCCCCCCAGGGCCCCTGTGTTCTGACCCAAAACAACTCCCTTCCTCCAGGACTCCCAGGCGTGGGGAATACAGTGCTTGCTCCTTCTGCCTTTAGCCACATGGGAATATGGCGCTTGCTTGGAAGCGGGGTCTGGGGTGCCCGCCTGGCTCAGTCGGTTCAGCATCTGACCTTAGCCCAGGTCATGATCTCACAGTTGATGATTTTGAGCCCCACTTCAGGCTTGCTGCAAACCTTGGGGGTGCACAGAAATGATTAAAAAATGGACAAATGAGTTGAAGGAATGACAGATGAGCAAAATGACGCCTGTCACAGGTCGGGTTCCCAGGGAAGACTCCAAGATGTGGGTGCAGGAGGGGCGCCCAAGGGAGAGGGCAGAACTGTGGTACAGTCACAGCAGGGCCTCGGCCTGGAAACCACAAGATTGGGGTGGGGGGGCTTCAGATGTCCTGCATCGAGGCAAGGGGGCACGTGGCCCAGCCTGGGAATGAGAGCCATGGCCAGGGCAGTTTCCTTTGGCTAAGGGAGCTTCCAGGAAAGGACGCAGCTCAGTGGTCAGAAGTCACTACTCCCAGCATCAGGGAGAGGGTGGCCCCCTTGGAGGGGCGGTCTGGGCAGCTCACCCTAGCAACCTTGGTCAGTCAGCGGCAGAGGGAGATCGTACCAGGCCCCTGCCTCAGGCTGTCACCCCCTCAGATGGAGGGGCCCCGGGCTTGCAGGGGCTCAGGACTGCCCGCAGGCACCACCACAACCCTGGAAGTATAGGGCCGGGAAGGGCTCCCACCTCCCCTGCTCTCCCCGGGAGTCTCACCCTCACCACCCCCTCACTCCCAGGCGTTGAAGCGGCTCAGGGGGCTCGCAGGTGGCAGGCACCAGTATCAGAGCAGAAGCCGTGTGTGGTGGTGATTGGTTCCACGATGTGGCCACCCTCCCAGGCGTGGGTTCATTGCCCTGTGAAGCATCTAGGGCCATGGAAGTCACAGGGGAAGCTGTAGGGAGATGGGCCTCTGGGGAGGGGGCATGGGGGCACCAGACCCTGCAGTGTCAGCTTGAGATGCCATGGGGAGGATGCTGCCACACCCCTGCAGCCCAGCCCCTCACTGCCCTTCTGCCAACGCCACCCAGCATCTGTGTCACAGACAGACACCGTCCCAGAGTCCCCGTGCCATGGGGCACCAACCAGAAAGCACAGGCGGGGGGCCCGTGGAGGGGGCCACAGACTCTGGCCCTCCGAGTCGGTTCATGAGGGATGAGTTAAGATTTGCCAGCTGGAGAGAGTGAAGCAGTGAAAACCTGACCCTGTCATGCCCTACAGGGAAGAGGGAAGGAAACCGAAATTCTAGGGCTGCTTGAACCCTCACCTGGCGGGGTGAGAGAGCTGGGGGAGCCACAGAGGAGCCAGACTTAGGGGTCGGGCCTGGCTCAGAGCCCAGCACCCCCTCATTGTTACCCTGGAGACCATGGGAATTCATTTGATTACTTATTACTGATTGATTCGCCTGTGTATTGAGAGGCTGCTGCGGTATCAAGCGCTTCTCTGAGCTTCCATCTCTTCCTCTGTGAAAGTGGAGGTGACCAAACCTCCCTGTAGAGATTAGCCTGAGATGTGGAACTCCCTAATGGGGTTGGGCCCGCCGTAAGCTCACCCTGTGCTGTACAGCCTGTGGCTCACTCCCCCCACCAGGAGACGAGGCCAGCCAGGTGTCGAGTGGCTGGGGAGGGCACCAGTGGTGAGCCCGGTGGTGCCCTGGCCCCTGCCCTGAATCGTACTGGGGGGCAGCCCTGAGAGCGGGCCGTCTTCTATGGACTAGAGGCCCTGGCCTGCTGTAGGGTGTCGGCCCAGTCACCAGCCCGCTCTGCACCACGGGCTCACTGCTCACGCAGAGAGGACCTGGTTTTGGGCCACCTGAGTACACCCGGCTGCGGGGCCCGTGTCCTCCCCAGCCTTCCACGCAGCCTTCCACTGGCTCTGAATGAGCATCCCGAGGGGGGCTGTGGGAGGGCGCACTCCTGTGCCACAACCGCAGCAGTTGTCCAGGCCTCTGTGCGTCCAGGGTGGGGCCGCCTCCCCCATCACTTCTGCGGGCTGCCTGGCTCCTGGGAGGAAGTCACACGTCTCTTGAATAACGACAGCACAACTCTAGCCTCTCCTCTGTGTATGTGTCTGTCTGTCTGTCTGTCTGGTCTGCATATGCGTGTGTGCCGGTGTATGTTTTCCTCGGATTGAGGGGCATCAGTACCACACACAGACCCTCTGTCTTGGCTGCATTGCCTTTAATCTAATGATCCCCCTTTTCTGGGTCTTGGGACGGACAGAGGCTCCGGCCACCCGTCACCTCTCATGGAGGGGGGCAGCGTGCAGTGGTGCACAGGGACCCGCTCCGAACACCACCACCTGCCCTGTGCGTGTCTGGGGGCATAGCCCCCCCACCCCCAACGTGCACCCTGGTGAAGTCCAAGGCCGACCTGGAGGAGCTCCAGCCCCCGCCTGCCCAGCAGGCCGGGCCCTGAGTCCAGCTGCAGAGGCAGGGAGCCCGGGAGCTAGGGAGCCGGGGACCTCTGCCGCGGCGGAGTGGAGCGCTCCCAGGGGAGGAGGCAAGGAGAAGTGTTTGCAAGGCAGCTGGAATGCCGAGCTCACCCTGCTTTGGAGAAAAGGCAAGGGTTGGAACCTGAAATCCCCATTTTGGGGTTATATGAGGTCTGCTGTGGGCTCGCTCTCCTTCCTCCTTTCTTTTTGGGTGAGCAAGTTGCACACCAAGTTCCTAGAAAAGGAGAAAAACACTGGTAGCCCAAAGGGCCATAACTAACGAGTGACTCACGCAGAGCAGATCCTGCTGACGCAGAGCGGCCTCCCTTCACCCCCGCTGCCCTCACCCCCCCCTTCCTGCCAGGACGAGCCTGGGGGGTCTGGGACTCCCAGGGATCTGGGCGCCACCCACCGACTTGGGGGGGGGCCGGGGCGGGGAGCATGGCCAAGCTTCAGGAGGTCTCGGAGTTGACAGTGTGGCTTCCTGTGGGCCAGCTCGGCCCTGCCACCCGCCACGCGGAGGTGTCCTCAGGCCCCACCGACCTGGCCCACGCACAGAGGACGGCAAGGCTGGCGGCGGCACAGTCATAGGAAGCGCGGCCTGCCCTGGTTCACACGCTCTGGGGCCTGTGGTCACCGTGTGGCTCCCTTTGCCCACCTCAGACGGGGTCTTTCCTGGGGACCCCATGACAAGTCTCTGCCGGCCGTGCCCACCATCCGAGGAGGAGAGGATAACGCGAGCTGGCAGCTAGTAGTCACATTACCAGTCCCCACGCCCAGGGCTGCGTGCTCTCCCTGGGACGTCTTCTTGTCACTTCCTAACACAGTCCTGGGAGTTGGGTGCTAACATTCTGTCTGACAGATGAGGAAACTGAGGTTTGCTAAGAGATGAAATAATGCACCCAAGGTCTCACAGCCAGGAAATGGCCAAGCTGGGCCTGGCGCTGGGGAATCTAACTCCCCAGCCCACCAGACGCTGCTCTGAGCGGTCCCCTCCCAGTGTCTCATGCCTCAGAGGTCCCCTGTAGGACACGTGTCCAGCTGCCATGCCATCTGAGCAGAGGGGAACACGCAGTGCCTCCGCTCCGCGGGGACTTGCCGATGCACAGCCCCCGATTCGGGGCGGTGACGTGGGCGGTCCAGAGCTGGAGCAATCCGCTTCTGGACGCGCCGTGTCCTCGGCCAGACCCATGGCCTGCACTTTCCAGCTCGAGCCACCCCAGGAGCCACCGGGCAGATTTCTGTGGCATCTGAAGGGCAGGCCCGCATGCAAGAGTTGGAGGTTTCCGTTTGGAATGCAGAGGACAGACTAAGCTTTGTTTCGTACCGAGCCCTTGCCAGCAGAATTCCCCGAGGTAGCTGGAGGGCCCGCAGAGCCTCTTGGTCACAGCTCCCGGGGAATTCCGTGCTCAGCCCCACGGCGTGCACCTCTGAGCCGACCCCCTCTTCACCCTTTGAGACTCATCTAGCGAGCGGCGTCCGGAGGACCCCTTGGGACTCCCCCTCCCGCCATCCTCCTGCTTCTCTGGCTAGCCACCGACACGGAGCCCTGTGCCTCACTGGCCTTCCCCTGCCTACCTGCCCACCCTCACCCTCACCCCCACAGCCCAGGTGTGGGGTAAGGCGTCCTCCCTGGGCCACTTCCTTCTGTGCACACTGTGAGCTTCAGAAAAGGATCAGAGCCCTAAGCTGCTCTCACCCATGATTCTCAGATGGGGGGAGGGGAGTCAGCTCTGTGGTCTTATAGGTCAGAGGAGAGTCTGAAGCACAGGACGAGGTATGGGTTAGCTTTGATGGAACTGAAGGGCAGTTCAGGGGCTGGGCACCGGTCAGGGACACGTGGGTACCAGCTGGTGTCAGTCTAGCGTACAGGCTCTGGAGCCTGACAGATCAGGCTTGGATCCTGCTGTCTAGCCGGGTGACCCTGGGCAAGCCCCTTCGTTTCTCTGCACCTGAACTGCATCATCTGTGGAAACGGGGCAGAGAGAAAGTCGCCCTCGTAGGCTTTTGAGAGGGCTGAATGCAAACCGTCCACGGCAGACGCGCAAGCCAGGGCCCGCATCTGCCGAGGCCTCCAGCAGCATTACTTTTTAGTACTGCCTGTGATGCTGCTGGACAATGACACGGTGATGACCACAGGGATCAGCCAGGGGGGAACAAAGCCAGCACCGTGGGTGGACTCCAGAGCCCTGCCGGACTTACTTCCCTTTGTGCATAAATGAGGGACCGGATGTAAACCTCTGGTCAGTCCAAGCCAGGCAGTAGGTGAGGTTGTTTTGGGAAATCTCTGCAATTGTTGAGTCCTAAACTGTAGCCCCCAGGCTCGGCCAGGACAGCGGGTTCCAGGGAGCACCTCTGGAGCACCCGCCTGGTCAGAGCGACTCATTCCCCTGATCCCAGATGCCGAGGGGCCAGCTCAGGTGGTGGCAACCAAGGGCGACTGGCTGGTATCAGCACCCCCGATCGCATTGCTCACGCAGCCATGGGGAAGGCAGGGGGTGGTGGGCAGGGGAGCAGAAGAGGCTGCGGATAAGAGATGGGGCAGCCGGCGCCCGCAGGTACAGACACTCAGGCTTGTTCTCCCTCTGCCCCCCCCCCCCCCCCGCCCAGGACACATCGGATAACCATCACCAACTTCTGCCTTGGGAAGCATCTCGTGAGCGAGGGGGACCTGCTGAAGGACCAGCGGGGGAGCCCTGCCTACATCAGCCCAGACGTGCTCAGCGGTACGTGCGGTGTGCCAGGCAGTGGCCCGGGGCCCACACCCAGCCAGGGGTCTGTGGGCAGGTCCGCGCGAGGCGCCGGGGCCTCGGTGGCGGTCCAGACCAGTACTCTCCCTCCATGTGCGAAATTTGGGGCCTTATGGGAGAGGAAGATGGCAACCCTCACACCATGCGTGGTTAGTTACTGTCTGAGATCAGTGCTTGGAAGGAATGAAACGTATTTCTGTGAGTGTGAACAATGGGTACTTGAAGGACTTTCCTGAGGAAGTGACATTGGAGCTGCGGTTGGAAGGATACAGGGGGTGTGACTGGGCAGAGGCCACACAGCAAAGCTGGAGGAACTGTTGAGGGCCCCAGGGCTGTGGCTCAGAAAGGGAGCCCGGGTCAGGTGGGGGGTGGGGAGGGGCAGACCAGCAGGGCCCGAGGGAGGCCCTGTGGAGAATATCATCCCGGATTCAAGTGCAAAAGGAAGCCACTGAGCAGGTCTTTGCCACCGTGAGTTTGCATTTCAAAGACGTCTTTCTCTTTGTTCCGTCCCTGCCTTAGTTAGTTGGGTTGGCTCTTCATTTGTTCATTCCTACCTTCCTTCCTTCTGCCCGTATTTACCAAGGGCCTACCACATAGAAGGCCCTGTTCTAGACACTTGGAATACGACATTGAACAGGCAGACAGACATCCCTGCTTCCACGAATGGGTGAGCTGACTTTCTGGTGGGGATGAGGCAGATGACATGGAAAATAAAAAAGCCAGTTGTGTACCGATTGCCTCCCGGTCGTATTGCCAAGTACCAGGCACTGTGCTGAGCACGTGACACGCATTATCTCTTTAGAATCACACAGCTACCCCGTGAGATCGGTGCTCTAAGTCTGTCCTTTACAGATGAGCAAACCAAGGCTAGGAGAGATCAAACCTCTTGTCCACCAGCAGAGCTAATAGTAAGCAGGAGGACTGAGGCTCAACCGGGGCAGCCTCCTGCCCAAGCCCGAGTCCTCACTGGCTTTCTTTCCTTTCCCCGGCATGCTTTGCCACATCCGGTCTCTGATCCTTAGGGAGCCAAGGGCCCTACATCAGCTCCCGTCCCTTCCGCACAGAGCTTCTGAGGTTGCCTCCGGGGCCTTCGTGCCTGGCACACGTGCACGCACACACCCCTCCTCGCGGTGACAGAGCTGCCTCTTCCCAGGCCATTGCGTCCTTGGGGGAGCAGGCTGCTGTCACTTGCCAGAGCCACCTGCCACACCTTGGAGGCCTCTCCCCACCCCGAGGCTCCCCCAGCCTGGACACCCTCCACGAGATCCTCCAAAGCATCCCTGTGGGTGGCAGAGCCAGGGTGACGCACCAGGCCCGTGACGTGGGGCTGCGTCTGTGTGGGCTGCGGGCAGTAGGGCTGGCCCTGGTCAGGCCTGCTCCGCGATGCCAAGCTAGGGAGGCCTCCGTGTGCAGATACTGCCTGTTGCTGCCCGTGGCCTGTCTCTGGCCCCTCCAGATTCATGCCAGTCTTATAGGATGAGAAGGAACCCAGTGCCTCAGAGAGAGCCCTGGACCCAGAGACCAGAGACCCGGCCTTCAGCGCTCTTCTCGGAGCCCCAGTCTCCTCATGGGTTAAAAGCAGACCGCATTGCTGCCTCCCCTTGTGGTTAAGAGGATGGAGCGAGAGGATTAATTAATTACAAGTCCTGCCCTGTGGGCTCCGAGCCAGGGTCTGGCACTTCCTTTATTGTGTATGCTGAGCATAGCCTCAGGCACCGGGTCTGGAGCTGTGAAGGGACAAACATGACCTTGCCCACAGAGAGTTTAGAGTCTGCTTTATAGAGTTTATAGTGTGACCTTGGAAAAGTTACTGACTTCTCTGGACTTCAGTTGCATATCTATCTATAAACCAGGGACGGTATTAGCCCCTAATTCATAAGGTCCTGTGGGATCAAACAAGGCCTTGACTCTGCTGTCTGGCTAATCAGCATTAGCTGCTGTTGTCATTACAGAAAGGAAAACGTGAAGTTCAGTGTTCCGGCAAAAGCGAAAGCTCAGGGAAAGGTCGCCTGGCCCAGGCAGAGCTCCCAGGAGTGCTTGTCTGCTGGAGGGGGCCTTCCATCCCCCGTCCAGGTCAGGGCCCAAGTCCTGGGGCTCAGGCTGAGGGAGCCCACACGCCCTGGCAGCAGAGCCCCTGTGTCCTTGGTCCCCAGTTCTTTTCATGGGTGTCCCGGCAGGAGCCACCTGCGGCTGCTACGGGAGAGCCGGTGCCTTTGTGGAGCCATACTAGGAATAGTAGCACAAATGGGCTCTGCTGGTGACCCCACGTGGTGGAGCAGGGTCCAGAACGGGGTTGCCCTTGAGTTGACCATGGAGTCAGCCACACAAGGTCACCCAGGCTGCCCTTTGGTGCTGTGGGGGTTGGGAGGGGCCGGGGTGACCCAGCCTTGGAGAAAGCATGGCTGAGGCTCACCCCCACACAATTGCCTGCTGTACCAGCCAGCCCAAAAAGAAACTCACTCCCTGAGCAGCCCTGGGAGGTCAGCGGCTTGTCCTCATTTTGCAGTTGAAGTAACAGGCTAGGTGAACAACACTGGTGTGCACATGTGCTGTATACACTCACCAGTCAAGCTGCTTGACCCTCAGTGGGCCGGAGAGACCTTCAGAACCAGTATCTCGCATCCCAAAGGCATCCGTAGCCGCACAGGCAACTTCAGGACCCACAGGAGGGATCCGGGGTGTCCAGGAGCTGCCTGGTGCCCTGGAGCTGACCCTGAGGTGCCTGGCAGCATCTCTTCTGTGCCCTTGGGGGGCTGAGTCACACTCTGGGGCCTGGGCTACTGCCGAGTCTGCCGCCGCACCAGACAGGGTGCTGTCCCAAGGACCGGGTGGACGGGAACTTTGAAAGGGTCTGTTTTGTTTGTGGGAACAAGTCAGGCAGCGACTGGCGCGGGAGGAGTTTGCGCACAGGTGGGTGCTTGGATGGCTTGCCCCGGAAGAGGGAGGAGCAGGGTTTCTGCGGCCCGCCTTGTGGCCTTGAACAAGTGACGGCCCTGGCCTCGTTCTGGAAAAACAGAGAAAATATCTAATTTGTGGAGTTTGATGGAGACGTCATGAAATAAAAGCGTCTCTTCCAGTGCTGTTGCAGTGTGGGGGCTCGGTTAAATGTTTGCTCCCTTCTAGTTTGCAGGGAAGGAAACTAGCACAGAGCGTTAACTGGCTATTCATTTCCTCAGCAAATATTTGCGTCCGTGCTGGCACTGGGGCTCAGCGGTGAGCCAAGCGGAGCGGTGCCTGCATCTGAGAACTTACCCTCCAGTGGGGGAGACAAGGGAGGGGATCCTTACAGATTGGGCTGAGTGCTTTGGGGTGAGGGGATGGTGTGGGGGGATGGCTGACTGCTCCACAACTGGGTAGCTCTTTGTTCTACATGTGCTACTGGCCACCTGCTCTGTGAGCTACTTTGCTGGGTGCTGGGGCCGTGGACCCAGGCCCAGCCCCCAGGAGCCCACAGCCTGGCAGAGCAGGGCCGCCAGGCAGGTGGGTGACCTGCTCAAGGCCAAGGGTAATCCCTTCCATTTGGCGAGTCCATCCTGTGAGGAGGTAGAGGGGGAGAGGGACACTGGAGAGGCGTCCCGTGGGTGGGATTTCAGGCAGGTAGCGGGTAAGCTGAGGGGACCCTGGCACCTAGCTCTTCCCCAGCTCTGGGCTGATTGTGTGTGTGTCCATGTGCCCCACAGGCCGGCCGTACCGGGGCAAGCCTAGCGACATGTGGGCCCTGGGCGTGGTGCTCTTCACCATGCTTTATGGCCAGTTCCCCTTCTACGACAGCATCCCACAGGAGCTCTTCCGCAAGATCAAGGCCGCCGAGTACACCATCCCTGAGTGAGTCCTGCTCCCTGGGGAGGGGAGGGAGGCCCAGCCCTTCAGGCTTGAGGGGCGGAAACAAAAAAGTGAGGCCCTGGGTTGGAGAGACCCAGCACCACCAGCTGCACCATCTGAGCCCTCTCCATCTCCCTCTGCCGCACCAGGGATGGGCGGGTTTCTGAGAACACCGTGTGTCTCATCCGGAAACTGCTTGTCCTCGACCCCCAGCAGCGCCTCGCCGCGGCCGACGTCCTGGAGGCCCTCAGTGCCATCATTGCATCGTGGTAAGCGGACAGGTGGGAGGCTGGGACCTGCCCGTCCTCAGTCACTGCCTATCCCATCCCGAAAAGCAGCCTGCAGTTGGGCCTGCTGCTTTGCCAGACAGAGTCAGATATCCAGATTTTTCCCATGGGCAAGATCGGAAATGTGCCGGCAGAACTCAGGGTCGAACATCTCCTGCATCTCAATCGATGCCAACAATGGAATTGGCATCATCTCACAGCCCATGAGGTAGAGATGTGTCCCCCATTATTGGATGAGAAAACTGAGGCTTGGGAACCAGTCATTCATGTCAAGAATTTGCTGAGCTGCGATGCCCTCAGGCCCGTTGAGTCCGGCCACATCTCAGAGCAGTGGGAACTGGCCTTTCTGGGCTCTGGCCAGCCGGGCCTGGGGAGCAAGGGCCACGGCTGCCTGTGGCCAGCCTGACTTGTCTGCCTCTCTGCAGGCAGTCCTTGTCATCTCTGAGCGGTCCTTTGCAAGTGGTTCCTGACATCGACGACCAGATGAGCAATGCAGACAGCTCCCAGGAGGTGAGTTGGGATGGTCAGATGGGCCATTACCCAGTCTCAAGGGACCAGCGTCCAGGAGGACAGGCATGGCCGGGACAGAGGTGGCAGCTCCCAGAAGGCCACAGGCTGCCTCTGCCTCATCCTTTGACATAGGAAAGGGACACTTCTGTCCTCAGTCTGAGCTGCCCGGGCCTGCCTTACACCGGCTCTGTGGGCTGCCCATAGGCTGCAAGAGGGCGGTGGGGCAGTGGAGGTGGGGGCTGCGCTTGGCCCTCTCTCAGCTTCCTCTTCCTGCCCCAGCTCTGGCTCTACTGTGTGCTGGCCCTTTAAACAGCCCTAGCTCTCTGCCTCTGACTCATAGGGGGCTCTCTCAGCCTTTCTGCTCTTCCCTTTCCAGATGATTCATTTTCTCCCAGTTTTCTCTCATTTCCTGCTCCCTGCACTGGAGAAAGTGCCAGGCCTGGAGTGGGGGCAGAGACCAGGGTGCCAGATAGCCCCAGGCAGGTGATCTTAGGGTGCCCTCTGGAGGTCAGGGCTTGCAGAGCCCCAGGAAGGCTATTGTATGGCTCCTTCCTGCTGTCCCCACCCCCACCCCCACCCCCGGAGGACCCGCCTGGGTCTGCACCAGAGGCTCTTGGCCCTTGAGAAGAAAGTTGCAGGCCCCGCCCCACCTAGATGCCATCCCCAGTGCGTCTCAGTGGGTCCTTACCACAGGCCCGTTTGGCTTTTGTCCTTATCCTCACTTCACAAAAGAGGAAACTCAGGTTCAGAGAGGTGACATAATCTTCCCAGTCACACAGCTCAGAAGTAGTGGAGCTGAGCCTTGACCCTAAGTTCAAGTCCAGAGCCCTGCTCTCCCCGTGTGATGTTTGGCACAGGGACAGACCACTTTAGTTTGCTGCCATCTGCCTGGGCGCTCCAGGCTTACCCAGGGGCTGAGCACCCGGCCCCAGGCCCCTCTTAACACTTGACTTGCACGGGACCCCCCAGCCTCTCGAGAGGGGAGATTACTGCCCCTCTTCACAGCTGAGGAAGGTAATGCCACTTCTCCCAAGGTCAGTGGGTCAGTAACGGGAAGCTCTGGCTCAGATCCCAGCCCTGTGCTTCAGCTGGAGCGACCTCCAGGATAGCCAGTAGACAAGGTCCAGGCTGGCTGGAGGGCTTCGGGGACCCCCACTGCAGGCCATCCGGGGCCCAAGGGGCTGCCGCCCGGGGAGGGCAGCCTCTAGAGCCGAGTCACCTAACACAGGCTCCCTGCTCTTCTCTCCACCTCCACCACTCTCTGTGTCTGTGTCCACCCAAAGGCCAAGGTGACCGAGGAGTGCTCCCAGTACGAGTTTGAGAACTACATGCGGCAGCAGCTGCTGCTGGCCGAGGAGAAGAGCTCCGTGCACGAGGCCCGGAGCTGGGTGCCCAAGCGGCAGTTCGGCAGCGTGCCCCCCGTGCGGCGGCTGGGCCACGACGCGCAGCCCATGAACCCCTTGGACGCGGCCATCCTGGCGCAGCGCTACCTGCGCAAGTAGCCCCCGGGGCAGGGCGCCAGCGCCACCCGCCACCTCTTCCCGGCCCCCCAGCCAGCGGCCCGGACTCTCCCCCGGGCCACAGCGGGGACGGGGCAGGGACAGCGCAGGTCACACATGGGGTCAGCAGAGGTACCACAAAGCTACCTTGGGAATGATTGCTTGATTGTTTGGTTTTTTAATCTGAGAAGCCTAGATAACTAATCTGCTTTTAATCATGACGTTTTAATCTACCTCTGGCTCTTTAACCATGCTGTCTCTGGACTGAGTGAGAGGGAGGAGGAGGGAGCCCGCCCATCGCCCAGCGGCCCCCCGGTCTCCCCCACCCGGGGCAGCCGCTCCCCGCCCAGACAAATAAGCTGACCGTGCAGCTCGCTGCTGGCTCCCAAAACGAGCGCCCACTCCTCACCGCCCTCCCGGCCCCCCACCCCCACCCCCAGTCTGTTTCTATCTCTCCCCTTCTGACCCCAGGCCCCTCAGTCCAAGCTTTGGAAAACCTTCACCTCATCTTAAGCAGAATTCAGATATATTTATTTTTGTACTGAAACCAACTTCTCTCCCGTCTCTAGGTGGCTCTGCCCATGGCCACTCCCTGCCCCCCGGCCTGGTTGCACAGCAGCGAGTCCACCGCCCACAGATGGGCCCCCTCCTCACCCCACCAGGCTCAGAAGCCCCTTCTTGCCAGCCCCTCCCCCTCCAGCCCACCGGTCCCTCCTGTTTCTGGTGATGGGGCGGCCTTTCTAGACTTGGGTCTCTCTCTCTCTCCCATCTCAGTGGCTTCTCTGAGGTGCTGTACACCGTCGCGTTAACCCTGGTTTCCTTCTGCGCCCCTCACCGTGGTACCGAGGTGACGCTGACAGATGTGAAAGGGGTGCCTGATGGTCGGGCAGGGAGGGGCGTGCCAGGCTGGCCGTGAGCACACGGGCCCTGCCCGCACGTCCTCTTGCGCCCCACACCCCTCTGTGTTCACGGAACAGTAGGGACGTCTCCCCTCCTGTTCTTGCCTCAGAATGGATGGGGTGTCTCTCCCAGCAGACCCTGGCCAGGGCCCTTCGTCGGGGGCTGTGGGGCTTGTGGGGAGAGCTGTAGGGATTGGGGGGCCTGCCTGGCTTGAGAACAGCCCTGTAGCCCTTTTTGAGCCGAGATTTTGAAGTGGATGCCCGTCTTGCCAGAACACTGTTCTCACCAGAATGCCCTTCCCTCCCACTCTCCCTCACTGCACTGGGCCTTGCCCAGTGCCAAGCAAAGGCCCCTCCTCTGGCCTGTCCCCTCATCCCCCCCCTCCCCCCGGAAAGGCTGAGTGTGCACCTCCAGGCAGCCCTGGGCCCCTCAGGCCCTTCCTGTCTGTTCTCGTTCCCCAGTGGGAACGTAACCGCGGCCTGTGTGACCTTGTTTCCCAGAGTGCGAGCTGCCCCCTCCCCAAAAGCTGACTCACTGTGAGTGACTTGGGCAAGTTCCCAAACCTCCTTGTGCCTCAGTTTCCCCATCTGGAAAAAATGGGGCCACCTCTTGCCAGCAGTAGCAGGGCTGCCCATGCCCCTTCCTCCCCCATGCCCCCACCCCAGCACTTGGGCGCCTCATGCCTCTGCCTCCGTGGGTCTGTGGGAGCCCGCCTGAGCCCAGCACTTACTCCCCCTGGGCACCCAGCTCTGCCTCCTCCGCTGGCTGAGAGCCGGGGTGCCATGCTGCGGGGGCGGGGGATGTCCTCTTTTCTATATTTATTTCAAAAAGAAGTCTCCCAAGGGAGTAGAAACGCAGTCTGGCCTAGGGCTCCCAGCCCCTGTGACTGTCCTCCTGCGAGGGTCTCAGCCGGGCCCCTGCCCAGCCGCCTGCCCAGACCCTCCGGGCCTCCGGGCCACGTGCGGGCTCGCTCCTCCTTTTCAAAGCAATACCCTCCGGGTCTGCAGAGCCTGGTCAGACAGGCTGGGCCTCCAGGTCAGCCCGTGGGTCTGACTGGGTCCGTGGCAAAGCAAATGGGAGGAGGCTGGGCCGGCCCTCACTGGGCGGGTCACACACTGAGAGGTCCTGTTGTAAAGAGACGAAACAAAACAGAAAAAGTCACAAAAGAGTTTGTATAAAGACATATTTTTGTATTACATGGGGACTCTTCCTGCATGTCAGCAATAAAACTTCCTGACCTGGAGCCCGTGGCCTGTACCGTCTGCTGTTCTTGCCCTTCTCCCCTGCGTGTCCGTGCCTCCCGCCCCAGCCAGGCTTCCTGCAGCTCTGCCCCCAGGGACAGCACCCCACCTCCACCACCAGCCGCCCAGCCAGTGCCACTGCCTTGATGGGGGACCAGAGCTACCCAGTGGTCTCCCCACCTGCTAGTGCACACCCCCACTGAGCGCCCCAGCCTGGGACCCTGGCAGGCAGGAGGCGTCCTAGGGCAGCAGCGGCTGACAGAGCATTGACCTCTCTCCCTGCCAAGCCCCCGTCTGGGGCCAGGAGAACCTGGCCAGCCGGCCTGCCCATCGCCCACATGCCCATTCCGGGCAGCTGGGGTCAGAAGGGCCAGGCAGACCTTTCCCTGCACTGCCCTCCCCCTCCCTCCCTTCCATAGGAAGCCACGGGGCTTCCTTCCTTTCTTCTTTCCTTCGTCTAAATTTAGACTTGGTGGATGGAGCACTGGGGCAGGAGGTGGGCGGCCCCTCCCTCAGCACACCCAGTGCCCCCAAAGACCCATTTTTATGTCAAGGAACCCACACACGGCCCCAGGCCCCAAAAGGGGCAGAGCTCCATGCAGAGAGCCCCGTCCCAGTCAAGAGTGCACACAGCAAGAGCAAGAAGATGCTGGGTCTCTCCAGGCCCCTCGCCCTGACCCTCCACCACACCCACCCAGCAGCCAAGTGGACCCCACCTCCCTCGTCACTCACTCCCAAGTCCATGGGCACATGGACCCACAACTCCACCATCCAGCTGTCATGGTTGGTCGGCCAGAAGGTAGGGGCGCGGCCGGCGCACCACTGCCTCACTCTGGCTCTGCTGGGGCCTCGCCTCCGTGTCCGCCTCCTTTCTGTCCCCTGACCTGATCAGCCTTGGTTCCGTGAACAGGTATCTCCCGGGCACATGCGGGGATTGGGCTTCCCACTCACCAAGCCAGGTGGGGGCTCTGTTTTGCATACTGGGGTGTCCCCCGCCCCCAGAACTGGCTCGGTGTGCAGCTGGCACACAGGAACTGTTGGTTCATTGGTCTAAACTTATTCGATTGCTCCTTGGTTTTTATCGTGAGCCCTGGAAGCCACAGAAGGGGAAAGTACCAGAAAGGTGGGGGGTGATCAACAGCCTCCTATACTCCTGAGAAGTCCAGCAAGAACTGAGAGGTTTCTATCAGTGTTAGCCCCCTCGCGATCTCGGGGTCTTCAGGGAAGGCAGACTGGAGCTGCCCAGCCGTCTGAAGTGGGGGAGGGAGGGAATGGAGTCTCGGTGCCTCACTTAGTTGCTCAGGCTCCAAAGCCAAGTTTGCCTTGACTTCTTGCCCCCTCCCCTCCCACCCCGTGGCCAACCCACTGCTTAATCCTGTCACCAGCCAGGCAGAATCTGACTACATCTCCCAGCCACCCCCCTTGCCTCCTGCTCTCCCCACTCCCACCTTCCCCTACAACGGCCGCATGGCAGCCAGAATGGGCCTTTGGGAAGCCCCCTCCTGCTGACACACCTCTGATGGCCTCCGTCCCACGCAGGATAACATCCAGAGGTCTGCCTGTGTCTTGGAAAGCTCCACACCACAGGGCTCTCCACCTGGCCTCCCTCTCTAACCTGTGGGCCCCCCAACCCCTCCTCACTCCCTGTGCCAGCCACAGGGGGCTCCTTGCTGATCCCCAAGGAGGGTTCCAGCTCCAGGCCTTTGCATGGGCTATTACTTCTGGAGGCTTCTTGCCCCAGATACTTACATGGCTCCTTCCCTGGCTTCCCTCTACTCAAACTGTCACCTCCTCAGAGAGGCTGTTTCTGAACACCTGCCCTCTAGTCCCCTACCCTGCTCTGTGTTTCTCCATTGTGCTTATCGGCCTGGTATTAGATCATATATCCGATTATTGATTGTATCTGTCTTCCCTGCTCAGACACGGAGCTCCATAAGGACAGGACTCTTCTGTGCATCTGTGTGGGGGTGAAGGAGTGGGGGGGGGTGCTTATCACAATGACAGGGGTGCTGGTGGCGTTTGGGGGCGGGGGCAGAGACAGCCCCACAAGGCAGGCAGATTCTACATCCTGCAGGACATGAGTAAAAACTTGTTTACAATGACCAGAGCCAAGAATCTTAACTGCCTTTTATATATAAACACAAAGGACTGGTAGACACATACTCTGAATCTTCTGGGAACGCAACTGCTCTGTAAAAAGGGAGGAAATCTGCCCTCGGTCTTGTTCAGAACTTTACCAAGAGCCCTTCACCGTGTCAGACAGTGACACCACCGCAATGTCCCAGCACCTTAGAGCTGTCTGCACTCAGAGCTGTCCCCTGCCGGCAATTGACCACATCACAAATACATAACATTACCTTTTCTTTCTTTCATATTATGTTGTATTTTTCATTAGATGTGGAGGTGGGTATATTAGCCGTAAATTTCATTTCAGGGCCATAAAAGGAGGAATACAAAGTATCCTAAAAAGGCCACTTTGGGTCTGACTGGGTGGAGAGCCATGACCTTGAATGGCCCCATGGAAGGCTAGTTGGGAGCTTAGGCTCTGAAGTTTGAATCCAGACTCCACCCCTTACAGCCACATGACCACACATACTTGCTTAACCTGAGCCTCACTGTCCTCCTCTGTAAAATGGGAGTCGTGCTACAAACTACACAGGATTACCAGGAGGATCTGAAGGTGAAGCGTGCACATAGCACTTAGCCCAGTACCAGGTACCGGGAGGGCACTCAGTATCGTAACTGTTATTGTTCATTGTGCAGACTTCACTGTGCCCTCTTCCCAGCAGCTGTCCTGGGGCTAAGGGGCATTCAGAGGACTGGGCAGGTCTAAGGAGGCCATGAGTTAGTCACCTTCTCCCCTCCATCTAAGACCTAATCAGCTCCTGAACCCCTCAGTGGGGAGGCCTCCAGTGTCAGGAATAGAGCAGGCAAGGCAACCCCCAGCTTGGCCACTGGGGGAGGGAGCAGAGTCATGTCTTGCATGGGGTTTTGAATATGCCACCCCCCGCCCCGAGATCCCTCCCAGAGGCTCTGGGCCTCTCAGTCCCCTGACCTCCCATCCATACCCATCTTGGGGCGCCTGCGTGGCTCAGTCGGTTAAGCGTCTGACTCTTGATTTCAGTCGGCTCAGGTTATGATCTCACAGATTCGTGAGATGGAGCCCTGCATCAGGCTCTGTGCGAACAGTGAGGAGCCTGCAAGGGATTCTCTCTCTCCCTGTCTGCCCCATCTGTGTACACCCACGTGCCCTCTCTTTCTCTCTCTCTCAAAATAAACATGAAAACAATTTAAAAAGAAAAAAGAAAGACCTGTCTTAAATTCTTTCATCAAGGGGGAAAAAAAAAAAAGACCTGTCTTTCCTGTGTTTCATCTTCAAATCACTCTCTGCGCCTCCCAAGGTGACAAATCTCAAGTGTCACAGGCTGACTTGAAAGCAGTGAGGCACCCAACACGTGGGCAGGTGGGCATGCCTCATGTCAGAGGCCGGCAGACAGGGAGGAAGTCAGCAGGTGGACAAGTGGGATGCAAGCCAGGCAGGCGAGCAACGGATAAGGAGAGATCCAGGCAGCACAACAGGGAGGCGGGCGGCTGGGAATGCCCACAGGCTGGCAGGCAGAGCGGGGCAAGGCAGAAACGCAGATAGGCAGGTGGCCAGGAGGGCATGGGGGCTGCGGGGCGTGGCCTTTGGGCACACCCCCCAGGGCCTCCAGGAGCAGCCCTCGGCCTCTTTTGAACTCTCCAGGGCAAGGCTGCTACTTCTCCCACCTGGCCCGGCTTGGCCACTTGCCTCCCCGCTCGGGAAGGCAGCGCTCCGGGACCAGGAACCATCTCAACCCCCCCGCTCTGCTCCAGCTCAGCCACCAGCTTCACCAGGGCTGGGTCACGCCTGACCCGCTCCAAACACACGTCCCACACCAACCCAGATACAGACCCCTGTGTCCGCAGGTAGCGATCCCCAGAGATCTGGACGGCACAGCCTAACACAAACATACCCCAAATCTGAGAGTGTCCTCACAGATCCAGGAGACGTGTACGTGGAGTCCCATGAAGATGCACGTGCTAACGGAGGCAGCATGTCCTCAACACACAGGGGCGGTCACAGAAGCACTGTGGCTGCACACAGCAGTATTCACGTGGGTGGAGGCCAGTCTACATGTCAGCGCATCCGTGGAAACCCACCGATACCACAGCCAGTGGTTGGATTCTGGCCTCACCCTCGCCCCTGGGCCCTGTGTGACACGGCTAATCTTAGTCCTAGCCTGCTCACCCTCCCACCTCACTGGTCCCTCCTGACTCCTCCTCCTGACAGCCCTAAAGGTTGCAGCTTCAGTGGCTTACTTCTTCCCTCCCTGCCCCAGAGGTGTTCAATCCATCTTCTGTGTTGAGGGCTCTCAAACGCACGTCCGCCCAGACTCCTGGAGGCTTCCAAGATCTGCCACCTCCCCCGGGTGTGGGGGGGACATCTCAGATCTCACAATCTAACGTGAAACTCTGATTCGCCCAAACTTGCTCCCCACACGGGCTGCCCTCCAGTGTTCAGGCCCAACATCAAGCTGTCCTACGTTTTCCTTCTTGTCCACATCCAGTGCAGGGATTGTGAAGACCGCTTGAGGGTGATGCCCTCACCTCCTCCAGGGGGCCTTCCGGGCCAAGCCCTGGGTACTGTTTGATCAGATGGGTGCAGCAGCTCACTGCTCCCCCTGCCCTGGCCCACGCTACACTGAGCCCCCACAGGGATCTCTCCAAAGCACATCAGGAACCATGATGCTCCCCTGAGACTCTCAAGGTTCCCCACCACAATGACAGTAAAGTCCAAGCACCCTCACTGCACCCCAAGGCAGTCTCGCCTCCGAGCTAGCCCTCACTCCTGTCGGGACACTCTCCCCACAAATCCCAGGGGTGGCAGGATTCGGGCCTCCCCTCGGGCGCCCTCCAGGTGTTCACCACCCTCGGAGAGCTTAAGAGACTACCTTTATCATGTAACGTCTGTCTCTCCGCCTTCTCTGTCTCTCCGCCTTCTCCTCCTTTCGATGAAGGCAGGAGATACAACACTAAGGTGGACAGGCACATACACAGGTACGGGCAGAAATGCCTCCAGGCACACACACAAAACACTCAGGAGTCCTCTCCCACTCCCATGGGAGCCAGTCCTCCCTTTCTCCATGGAGATCTGCCCTCGGCTTGAACCCAGTCTCCGGACTGGGAGTGGGGGGGTCTCCAGCCCCGGACAGAGAGAGGGGGGTCACCAGCCCACAGGCCTCAGGCCGAGCCTTCAGCTATGCCTGCAATTTCCTCTCCCCCTTCCTTCCCTCCTCCTCTTGGAGGCTCCCGCCAAGCCAAGAAGGCCTCCCCCTCACCCCAAGCCCCAACACAGGAAGGGGGGCCCGGCAGGGGGGGGCTGAGAGTCTGAGCAGGAAGAAGACCCAGGCTGCGCACACACGCACACGCCGATCACACGGCACATTGCACGCACGCGCCCTGAGCCCAGGCGCACATGGATGCGGGCGCATCGGCAGGTTTATCCCCGAGCCGCATGCATCGCTGCCGCCTGCATCGCTGCCGCCTGCATCGCTGCTGCCTGCTCTGCCGCAGAAGCGCACAGGGGGCCGGAGTTCCAGGCTGCGCTCTGCAAGGCCGGCCGGCGCCTGGCTCCCAGCCCGAGTCCAGCATTCATTAACCCTGTGTGACTAGAGCTCTGCCAGCTGGACACACTCACCCAGCCTGGGCCCTGGGGGGAGGGCGTGAGAGCCCTGTCCGTTGTTGAGGATCCGGGGGAGGATTGGGAAAAGGAGGCAATCCTCCCTGGGCGAGGGGGCCCCCTCGGAGGAAGAGCAAGGTGTAGAGAAGGGGTTGAGAGCTCTAGGGGCAGAGAGCAGTGGATTCAAATCGTGACCGTCTGGGAAAATTATTCAATCTCTCCGTGACACGCTTTACTTATCTGCCAAGTGGCGACAATGGTATTCAGGTTACAGGGTTGTTAGAATTAAATGAAAGACTATTATAAAGGGCGCACACACACACACACACACACACACACAGTGGCACCTAGGCTGAACTCCATCCTATCATTATTTTTGTTATTAGTAGCTTGGGGGCGGGACCCTGCCACCGGCCTCCCCAGCGGTTTCCTGTGCGGGAGCCGACGGCCCCGCGGGCCTCGCTCCCCCTCCTCCCAGGCGCTCGCTCCTCTCCCCTTCCTCTCCCGGCCCTTTTCCTCCCCGCCTCCCCCCGCCCCGCCCCGCCCCGCCCCGCCCCGCCCCTTTCCTCCGAGGAAACTTTCCGCCGGCTGGTCCATCGGCCCGTGTCCGGCCCGCGCTGCCGCGTCCTGGGAGCCGAGACGGGCGGGCGGGGCGGCCGGGACCGGACGGGGCGGGAGCGGCCGGGTCTGGGGTGTATGCGGCGGCCGGACGCGCCGGGGCCGGCGGCGGGGAAGCGGGGCGCTGACGGTGAGCGAGTCGGGGCCTCCGGGCCGGCGGGGAAGCGGGGCGGGCTGGATGGGTGGGGGAGGCGGCCTCCCCTCCCGGGAGCCCGCCCTGGGAGTGGGAAGGCACTCATGTCTCTCTTCTCCATCCCACTACCGGGACGGCGAAACCGGGCCTCATTTGGGGACCCCCGCGCGGGGGCGGAGTCTTCTACGGCCCAGTCCCCTGACCCACCAAGTTAGAGGGGCGTCTGCGCCCTGGGAAAGGACCCCCCAGGCAGGGCCCAGGTCTGTAACAAACTTAGAGAGCTGCTCTCTGCAAGGCCGACCCTAAGGCTGCTCTTCCAGGGAGAGGAGCTGCCCGCAGCAAGCGGGGTCAGGGGCAGCTCCGGGCTGGGGATCGGGATCTGACCTTGCTGACCTCGCAGGCTGACAGGGGGGCTGCCCTTTCGCCCCCGGAGCAGCATGGATGCCCCCCGAAGGGACATGGAGTTGCTCAGCAACAGCCTGGCGGCCTACGCACACATCCGCGGTGAGGGCGGGCCCCCGGGGGGGCGTGGGCTCCTCCCTGCCCCTCTGAGGCCCCACTCCACCCCTTCCCTCTCTACCTCCCTGCCCCCCACTGCCCGAGGGCGGCTACCTACTGTCTTTCAAATACGGAGTACCGTCCTGGGCCCCCAGCTGAGAAGCTGGGGTGCTTCCGAAATGGACCGACTCCCGCCCGTCAGGGAACCGGGGCTCCTGCGTGACTTCTGCCCTCTGACCCCCAGCTAACCCGGAGAGCTTCGGCCTCTACTTCGTGCTGGGAGTCTGCTTTGGCCTGCTGCTAACCCTGTGCCTACTAGTCATCAGCATCTCCTGTGCGCCCCACCCGCGGCCCCGGGCCCCTGCTCCGCGCCGGGACCCCCGCAGCAGCACCCTGGAGCCCGAGGACGACGACGACGACGAAGAGGACACGGTGACGAGGCTGGGCCCCGACGACACGCTGCCAGGCCCGGAGCTGTCCGCTGAGCCCGACGGGACCCTGAGCGTCAACGTCTTCACGTCGGCGGAGGAGCTGGAGCGCGCGCAGCGCCTGGAGGAGCGGGAACGGATCCTGAGGGAGATTTGGCGCACCGGACAGCCGGACCTGCTGGGTACTGGCACGCTGGGACCCAGCTCCACGGCCACAGGCACCCTGGGTCGTATGCACTATTACTGACCAGCCCCGCTCCCGCTGCAAGGCACTCTGAGTATTGGACAGACGCATGAACCCCAGGACGTTGGAACGGCCCCTGCCCACGGTGCTATGGAGGCCCCACCCCCACACCTTCCCCAGTGCTATTGCGCATGGATCCCCACCTTCCGGGGCCCCCAGTCCTGCCCAGAAAGCCCTTGGGGGAGGACAGGACACAGGATCCCCAGCCCCTCTCTGGGACCAGTTAAGAGATGAAATGACCAATGAAAACGGCATTCTCAGTGACTCAGTCTCCCTCTGTTACTCCTGCCCCCAATGTCCTCCAGGCTCTTGCCGTGCGGAGGGGCGGGGCCCAGGGTTGAGACCCCACTCGACTTTTACCAGGCTGACCACCTCCATCTACCCACCCAACACCTCAGCACACATGCTTGCATTCAGTTCGCAGACTGCAAAAACACACACTCCACCACCTCACCGCCTCACGCGCAAAGAACAAGTTATCACTCGCATTCTTTCCTCACAGATGCATTCCTCACCGCCGAAGGCCTGGGCACACTTTGCCCCTGTCCCTACAAATGCTCTGCAATCCTGCATCATTGCAGTCGCACGCGCACGTCCGCACACACACCAGGCCCCAGGACCCCCGACCTTGACGCCAAGGCACTGTTAGCCCCAATGTTAATCATGTGTGCCTGAGCTGGGCTCTGGAGTTCGTGTCTGAGCAGAGGTACGTTTCAGTGAGTCCAGTGGGGCCAACTGGGAGGGGTCAGGGCTCGAAAGCTGTCCCGCCCTGCTCCTCCTCTGGCGCACAGCTGGATTCCGGAATCCGGGCCCGCGGGCAGGGTCCGACCCCGCCTGGGCCCCTCCTGCCGGCCATTTCTCTAGCACCCGGCAGACGTCCGAAGGAGACGCCCCCCACCCACCCCCGCCATCCGGTGGATAAAAATAGCCGCGCGCAGGCCTTGGGAACGGTAATGGGAGCCACATGTTGGCCAGATGTGCCCGGGAGAGACCGCCAGGAATGCGGAGGGCCGGCCGCGCGGCCCCGCCCCCGCCACGCAGGCCCTGCCCCCGCACGGACCAAGCAGGCGCCCCGAGCGCGTACACTGCAGTTTACTTTCTTGTGTTTCCCAAAGTCGTGTGCGAGGACGTGGGTGGCCGGAGTCTGACGTCCCCCCAGGTCCCGCCATTGTCCCCCTCCCGAGCCCACCCTCAGTGCGTCTGCGTCTGCACGTGCATGGTGCCCCAGGTCCGGGACTTCTGGGTCCCCTGCTTCATCTGCGCCTAGTCGGGAGAGGGTGTCAGGAGAGGCGGTCAGGGGAGGGCCCCCCTGCCCTCCCCCACCCCCCGGGATCCGCACCCCACCCACCTCCAGCAACAGGCGCTTCTCCTTCTCGCTCTTCAGTTCCTCCCAGATGTCGGTCAGCTTCCTCCTGCGGACCGAGACCGAGGGGAAGGGGTGGGCTGGGCAGCCTTAGAGCCCCCGCCTCCCTCCCTGCCCTCCCTCTCCCCACTTACTCCAGCTGCACCCCCATCTGCTCCAGCGACCTTCTTAAAGACTCCACCTCGTCCTGTAGCCTCATTATATCGCCTCTGTCACTTCTGCTGCCCGTGAGATTTTGCGGGATCGGGGAAAGTAGGGTGGGAGTCTCTTGGGGGTCCGGAGTCGACTTGATAGGATGAGTATTCTTTTGAACTGCAGCTACCTCTTTGGGGAACTCCTCTTTTAGGGGCACCTCCTCTTTAGGGGGCGCCGCCTCCTTCTGGGTAGCCTCAGGCTGCCCTGGGGCCTCCTGGGCAGGCATGGACTCTGGCTGGGACTCACACTGGAATGGGGGGCCGTCCCTCTGATCCAGAGGGTGTGTCCTCATGCAGAGGTCAGGCTCCTTTAGCATATGGACCTCTTGGGATTGAGCCTCATTGGCCGCAAGAGACTTGAACTTCAGCAGGGCTTGCTCCGGAGAGAAGTGATGGAGCTGAGTGTTATCTCTGGCGCAGGTCTCTTCAGAGAGCGCCTGCTCAGGGGTCAAGACCTTCTCTAGGGTGGGGGCCTCGTCCTCAGGCAGGGCCATCTTTAGGCCAAGGGCTTCATCCTCAGGTGGGACGTCCAGGGCAGGGACTTCATCCACAGAAATCATGTTGTCTGGGCTGGGAGCCTTGTCCAGAGTCAGGCTCTCCTCTGGGGTGGGGTTCTCTGGGGTGGGGCCCTTGAACTCCAGAGTCAATGCCTCCTCTGAGATGGGGACCTTCTCTGGAGTCAGGGTTTCCTCTGGAGTGGAGGCCTTATCTGGAGACAGAGTCTTCTCCGGGCTGGGGGGCTTGTCCAGAGTGGGGGTCTTATTCACAGGGGAGGCCTTTGCTAGGCTGCTCTGCAATTCCTCCTGTGGTGATGGGGGCGAGGTTCCAGCTGAGGGATGGGTACCTGGACAGTTTGAGTCAGGTCCCCCTCGGCCTGGGATCCTTCCCCCATGTACACCACACCCCTGGAAACCAGGCCCTGCCCAGCAGTCCCGCTCTCCTGCGTCTGGGGGCCTCTTACCTGACTGGTGGCAGAGCGCCGCTGGGAAGCCTGGGTTTTCGATCCCTTTCTACCAGGGTGGCCTGGACCCCTGCTGAGGAAGCTGCCACTGGAGCCTATGAGAGCAGAACCTCAGGGGGGCAGGCTCCTCCCACTCTGGGTCTTTCCCCATCTGTCCTTCAGCACAAACCCCCTTCCTTGCCCCACTCCCAATGGAGGGGGCTCTGCGAGGCCTACCTGAGTCGCGGGAGAGGCGGGAGAGGCGCTTCTGACCATCTCCAATGGGTGTCCGAGGTGGCCTGGAACAGACCACCATCAGACCAGGAGGTGGGGGGCAGGGAGCAGCATTTCCTTTGTGCCCTCCTCCCCGCACCCCTACCCTGGCTCCTTACTTGGCTTTGCTGGGCCCAGTGGAGGCTGTCACCAGCTTCTTGACTGTAGGGAGGGCTGCTTTGGGCATCATCGTTTTTGGTTCCTTAATAGGAGCTGTGAGGGAAGAAGGGAGTGTGGCAGCCATTCACTCCCTCATCCATTCATCTAACGGTTGGTGGCCCTGTCCTGTGCACAGGGGACTAGGGACAGGAGATGAACATTTGACTCTGCCTCCTCAGAACTTGGGGGGAGCCTACCACCCTCATGCCACGTGGGCACGGGGAACCAGGGGAGACACCTGAAGGGGCATCAGGCTTAGAAGACAGTTGTCAGGGAAGGCTTTGGAGGGGACATGCTTTCATTTCCTGCCCATTTTTTATCCATACTTTTTTTTTTTTTTTTTTTAAGTAATCTCTGTACCCAACATGGGGCTCAAACTAACCCCAAGATCAAGAGTTGCACGTTCTACTGACTGAGCCGGCCAGGCGCCCCGATCCGTACGTCTCCAAGACCTGTCTCCTGCTCAGTGCCCATGGCTGTCCCCCTGGGTCAGACGACATCCTTTTCTTGGATCACAGCAATCGCCCAATCCAGTCTACCCTCTCTAGAACGTCTCTGTCTTCTCTATCTCACTTACACCTAAGAGACCTCACCCAGTTTGATGAATTCAATTAGCAACAAGCAGCCAATGACTCCCACGTTTTCATCTCTAGCCCCTGAGCTACAGCTTCATATCCAGCTGCCCTCTCTGTTTCCAGCTGGGGAGCTAAGTGGCATCATACACTGAACGTACCCCAAACTGAGCTCTGACTTCTCATCCTCCAAACCCACCTCTTTTCAGTGTCCCCTCACACACTTGCCCACTTGCTCAGATGACAAAATGCGTCATTGCTGACCTCTTTCATTCCCTTATGCTGCAC
The DNA here is from genome assembly GCF_003009895.1 of Hyaena hyaena. NCBI lineage: Eukaryota > Metazoa > Chordata > Mammalia > Carnivora > Hyaenidae > Hyaena > Hyaena hyaena. The sequence continues at coordinate 1,535,645 of NW_024081028.1, read as the reverse complement.
AACCAAACCAGCAGCACATCCCGACTGCTCTACCTTCAAAACATCCTGAATTCAATCACTTGTCACCACGTCTGCCCCTAGCGCTCCAGACCCAGGCATCAACCATCTTCACCCAGACCACAGCAGCAGCCACCACCCTGCACTCTGGCTTGCGCTCCCCCTGCCTGCAGCACCTTCCCACAGCAGAGTGAGCTCAGGTTCCAACGCCTGGGCGGCTCAGTCGGGTAAGCATCTGACGTTGGTTCAGGTCACAATCTAATGTTTTGTGAGTTCGAGTCCCGCACTGGGTGAGCCCTGCTTCTCTCTCTCTGTCCCCTATAGGATACTTTGTGTCTCCCTCACTCTCTTTCTGCCCCTCACTCACTTGCATGCCCCCCTCAAAAAAAATTAGCTCAGTTTCTAGTGGGGAAGCAGACATAAGCAAAAGTAGAATATGCAATGTGTTAGAGAGTTATTAGGTAATACTGAGGAAGAATAAGCAGAGGAGTGTCAATTTTATTTATTATTTTAAGTTTATTTATTTATTTTGAGAGAGAGAGAGAGCATGAGCAGGGGAGGGGCAGAGAGGGAGAGGGAGAGGGAGAGGGAGAGAGAGAGAATCCCAAACAGGCTCTGCACTGTCGGTGTACAGGCTGATGTGGGGCTTGAACCCACGAACCATGAGAGCATGACCTGAGCTGAAACCAAAGGTCAGATTATTAGCGGACTGAGCCATCCAGATGCCCCAGGAATGTCCATTTTAAATGCGGTGGTCGGAGAAGGCTACACTGATGTCATGAAGGTGACATCAGCGTGAACACACACACAGTGACATTCATATTCATGGACACATGACCAGCCACTCTGGCACATGAACACATTCTGGTATTTAGTCACACACGCAGTGTCACACACAGGTACACACACAAACCCCAACATTGTGCAGAGTGGGTTAGAGCGTGGGTCCTGTAGCCAGACACCAGGCTTTGATATCCTGCTCCGTTATGTGCTGGCTGTGTGAAAACTGGGCTACATAACTTAACCTCTCTGCGCCCCACTATCTCGTCCATCCAGTATGCATGCGGTAGGGTTATTGTGAGCTTTGGAGGACTTCATTCACCTGAGGCGCTTAGAAGAGTATTTGGCTTACAGTCAAGGCTCAGTAAATGTCAACTTTGACTTCAGTCCCTCGTACTTTGGCTGATTAGGTGCTTAGTAGGGCCCTCCCACTAGAGAGCAATTATAGGCTCCTTTGGGGCACCTGGGTGGCTCAGTTGGTTGAGCGTCCGACTTAAGCTCAGGTCACGATCTCATGATGTGTGGGTTTGAGCCCCGTGTCGGACTCTGTGCTGACAGCTCAGAGCCTGGAGCCTACTTCAGATGCTGTCTCCCTCTCTCTCTCTGCCCCTCCCCCTCACACTCGGTCTCTCTCTCTCTCTCAAAAATTAAAAAAAAAAAACATTTAAAAATTTTAAAAAAAGATAAAATTTGAGACACTGGTGGAACCCAAAGAGGTGGGGGGGATCCATTAGAAAGGAGGGACCTGAGGCCAGAAAGGTAGGGGGAAGGCAGCACTACTGTGACTACGGAGCCTGTGCCTGTGATGAGCAGATACCCCAGGGTGTCTCCCCAGGATGTGGGTGCCCCCACGCACCCCAAGTTTGGTAGCTACACAGCAGTGAGCCCTTTCTTCTAGAAGGCTGAAGTGATCTCTACTGGTTGGTGCCCTGTAGCTACTGTGGGAGTAGAAGCAAGTCCTGTCTGGAGGAAACCTTCCCCTAACGAGGCATACAGAACTCACTCGGGTTGGGATCGAGTCATGAGCTCACACACGAAGATCATAAAACACACGAGAAAGCGAGCCCCCGGGAATGGGCATCAGCGGCCACACCACACAGCAGATACTGGGGTTGTCGGAGAACATGGTCGTGCAACACGCGCACGAAACAAAGGGATCATCAGGAATAAACAGGCAAATGTGGGAGGGCGGGGAAAGAAAACTGAAACCGCCAGAGATGCAAAACAGCGTTCTTGAAATAAATCCAATGCAATATAGGTTAAATAGCAGACTCAACCCAAACAGCTGGGAGAGCTGGTAAACGGGAAGCACAGTGAGACAAGGAAGAGAAAATCTGCGAGCAGGGGTAAAGGAGCAGGTAATGACAGGGGTCTGAGTGCGGCCGAATGAAGGGGCAGACAAATCCTCGCTTGAAAGGCAACTAGAAAGCTGGACAAAACCACCATTTCCGTGCCCTGGAAATGGACCAAAGGCATGAGGTGATCTGAGAAGCATTTATGCTTGATGGCGTCCTTGCCCACGACCGCACCCGTCCCTGTCCCCTGCCTCTGCGGCGTCGGCAGGCTGCCACGGTTGGCAGCTTCAAGGCCATGATGGAAGGGAGGTCACTCGATTTGGGGTGAAACCTGGGACTTGGCCCTGGTTTCGTAGATACAACACCAAAAGCACAAATAACCAAAGAAAAATAGGGAAGTGAGACTTCATCAAGTTGTAAAACCTTTGTGTATTAAAAGGTACCATTAAGAAAGTACAAAGAGGGGCGCCAGGGTGGCTCAGTCGGTTAAGCGTCTGACTTCAGCTCAGGTCATGATCTCACGGTTCGTGGGTTCGAGCCCCGTGTTGAGCCCCGTGCTGACCGCTCAGAGCCTGGATCCTATCTTTGGATTCTGTGTCTCCCTCTCTCTGACCCTTCCCTGCTCGCTCTCTCGCTCTCTCTCTCTCTCTCTCAAAAATAAAACATTAAAATTAAAAAAAAAAGAAAGTACAAAGAGAGCCAACAGGATGGGAAAAAATATGTGCAAAGTATGTGTCCGATAAGGGACTTCGCTCAAGATACCTATAAACCCCACAGGTTGGGGCAGCTGGATGGCTCTGTAGGTTAAGCATCTGACTCTCGATCTCAGCCCAGAACATGATCTCACAGTTGTGAGATCGAGCCCTGGGTTGGGCTCCATGCTGAGCGAGGCGCCTGCTTGGGCTTCTCTCTGTCTCTGCCCCTACCCACCTCTCTCTCAAAATAAGAAAATAAACATTAAAAAATATAAAACTTCTGTAAGGCAAATAACCCAACTAAAAAATGGGCAAAGGATCCAAACAGTCATTCCTCTGAGAGAAGATATATAAATTGTCAGTAAACATATGAAAAGACAGTCAACATCTAACATGGCAGAGAGAGGTAGAGCAGAACCATAATGAGACACCACGTCACGCGGACCAGGATGATCATCATAAAAAGGACAGTGACAAGTACTGGGGAGGATGCGGAGAAAGTAGGACCCTCGTGCCCTGCTGGTGGGAACAGAAAGTGGGACTAGCGGGAACAGAAGGTGGCAAACAGTCTGACCGTTCTTCCCCACGCTGAACACAGAGCTATCACAGCACCCGGAAATCACCATCCTAGGCATACACCCAAGAGAAAGGGAAACAGGACAACGCAAAAACTAGTACACAGATGCCCGGGCCCCCAAAAGTAAAAACCACCTCAGTGTCCACCAGCGAACACGTGGATGAAACGTGGTACATTCACACAACGGGATATATCGGGCAACCAAAAGGAATGAAGTACAGCACAAACCAGGAAAATGGATGAACCTTGAAAACAAAAGTTACGATAGAAAAGGTGTCTTTTAAGTAGTTGAATATATGAACAAGTCTTGATGAGACTGAACAAGGAAAAAGAGGAAAAACTGATTAGAAATGAAAACAAAGACTAAGTACAGATACAGATTATAAGGGAATATTATGACTTTATGCAAACAACTAGAAAATATTGGTAAAATGGATAATTACAAGTATAAGTCATTGAAACAGATTTAAGAATTTTAGCCAGATTTTTGGTCAGCCATCATTACCCAGGGACCAGGGGATAGAACGCTGTCTGTGCAAGGCTCCTAAAATGCAAGATTTTCTCCCACCTGAGTTTCAAGGTTCAAGCCATTTGAACAGCAGTTAAGCGTCCAACTTCACCTCGGGTCATGATCTCACGGTTTGTGGGTTCAAGCCCCGTGTCAGGCTCCATGCCGACAGCTCAGAGCCTGAAGCCTGCTTTGGATTCTGTGTCTCCTTCTCTCTCTGCCCTTCCCCCACTGGCCCTCTGTCTCTCTCAAAATACCTCTCAAAAATAAATAAAAATTAAAAAAAAACAGAGATGATGTCAAACTCTCTTAAGGCCCTAACCCAATGACTGCTGTTCTTATCAGAAGAGGAAAATTTGGACACAGACACACCGTGCAGAAGACAATGTGAAGACAGGCAGAGAACAGTGATAGACAGATCTAGAAGCAAAGGACTGCCACAGCTGCCAGAAGAATCTAAGAGGCAAGGAAAGATGCTTCCCCTAGAATCTTCACAGAAAGGGGCACCTGGCTGGCTCAGTCTGTGGAACGTGCAACTCTTGATCTTGGGGTTGTGAGTTCAAATCCCACATTGGGTGTAGAGATTACTTAAAAATAGAAATATTTTTTAAAAAATAGAATCTTCACAGAAAACATGGCCATGCCAACATCTTGATTTCAATTTCTATCTCCCAGAACTGTGGGAGATTAAATTTCTGTTGTTTCAAGCCAAACAAAACATAACAAAGAAGGAAAGGAAAGGATTTTAGCCAAACTTCCCTATAACTATTAAAGGAAATTGAAGTAGTTTAAAATCTTCCCATAATAGAGAAAAAAAAGGGCCAGATGCATTTACAGGCAAGTTTTACCAAGTCTCAAGGAATGATGATTTCTATCTTTAAAAAAAAAATCGTTTTAAAGTAAACTCCACCCCCAATGTAGGGCTTGAATCACAACTCCAAGATTGACTTGCATGCTCTACTGACTGAACTGGCCAGGAGCCCACACGATGATTCCCATCTTATAGAAGATCTACCAGATAATTAAAAAACAAAATGTATACCCCTTAACCCATTCATGGGGCCAGTGTAATAGTCATAATCAGATGAGGAAATAAAAATAAATGCAAAAATCTTAAGAAAAATTGGGATAGCATCCCAACAGTGTAAGAAATGATAAAACCATAACCAGTTTGGGGGCGCCTGGGTGGCTCAGATGGTTAAGTGTCCAACTTCCGCATAAGTCATGATATCACAGTTCATGAGTTTGAGCCCCGCGACAGGCTCTGTGCCGGCAGCTCAGAGCCTGGAGCCTGCTTTGGATTCTATGTCTCCCTCTCTCTCTGCCCCACCCCTGCTCACCCTCTGTCTCTCTCAAAAATAAACAAACATTAAAAAAAAAAACGACCAATTTGAATTTATCCCAAGAATGCAAGAGCAGCTTAATATGAGAACATTCTACAAATGTCATGTATCACATTGGCAGATTAAAGGAGAAAACCCAGAGGATCATTTTAAAACATTCATATAAATAATCTGAAAAAACTCAACACATACTTTTTTTATTAAAATAATTTTTTATGCTTATTTATTTTTGAGAGAGAGACAGTGTGAGCGGGGAAGGAGCAGAGAGAGAGGGAGACACAGAATCTGAAGCAGGCTCCAGCTCTGAGCTGTCAGCACAGAGCCCAACACGGGGCTCAAACTCACGAACCGTGAGATCCTGATCGGAGCCAAAGTGGATGTTCCACGGACCAAGCCACCCAGGTGACCCTCAACACATACTCTTGATAAAAATTCTAAATAAACTAGAAATAGAAAAGATCTTTCTTAGCTTGACAAAAAACTATCTAGGAAAAGCTCTAAGTATCGTTGTTAAAGGAGAAAAGTTGGAAACATTCCACTTAAAATCAGAACATGGTAATGATGTTCAACATAACCACTTTTATTCAATAGTGTATTGAGCTGCTAGCCACTATAGTAAAATGAGAAAATAAAATGAAAAGACATAGGAGTAGAAAAGATAGAGCAAAATTGTCATTAGTGACAGATGACATGATTGTCTTCACAGAAGACTTACTAGGAATCCACAGATAAACTATGAGAAATAATAAGAGTTTAGCACCGTGGCTGGCTATAAAATCAATATACAAAAATCAAAGCATTTCTATATTCCTGAAATAAACAGAAGGATATCTAATCTTTTTAAAAGTACAATTAAAAATCTGGGTTATTTAGAAATAAATTTTATAAAAGCTGAGTAAAAATCACATGCAGAAAATAATAAATGATGCTGGAGCAACTCCTTGCCCATATGGAAAAAGCTATAAATGGGTCACTCATTAAAAATCAATGCCACAGAGATGAAGGCACTTACAAACAAAAAGCAATGCTTCAAAGGTTTTAAAGAAACATAAATGAGGGGTGGCTGGATGGCTCAGTTGGTTAAGCGTCCGACTTTGGCTCAGGTCATGATCTCAAGGTTCATGAGTTCGAGCCCCACATCAGGCTCTTTGCTAACAGCGCAAAGCCTGCTGGGGACCATTTCTTTCCCCCTCTCTCTGCCCCTTTCCCACTCACACTTTTTCTCTCTCTCTCTCTCAAAATAAATACAATAAGCTTAAAAAAAAGAAATATCGGGGCGCTTGGGGGACTCGGTTGGGCGTCCAACTTCAGCTCAGGTCATAATCTCGCAGTCCAGTCTGTGGGTTTGAACCCCATGTTGGGCTCTGTGTTGACGGCTAAGAGCCTGGAGCCTGCTTCAGATTCTGTGTCTCCCTCTCTCTCTCTCTCTCTTTGTCCCTCCCCCACTCACACTCTGTCTCTCTCTCTGTCAAAAATAAATAAACATTTAAAAAATATATGTTAAAAAAATTATATGTATAAATGACGGTTTTTCTGAACTTGGAGCAGGAAGGATTTCTTAGACAAGGAAAAACCTGCTAACCATTAAAGACTGATGTTTGCATTAAAATTAAGAACTCCTGCTCATCAAAGAACGGCATTATACAAAAAGAGACAACAAACCACAATGAGAGAAAACATTTGTGAGGCATATAACCCGCAAAAGACAGTTTATATAATGAACTCCAGCTAATTAGAACTAACCAGGAAAATAAAAGCAAATTAAGTCCACAAGGAGATTCTCTTTTTTACCTACTAGATTCACACACACACAAAAGTAAAATCTGATAATCCCTCTGTTGAAGAGGGTTTGTATTAACAGGATCTCATATACCAACAGTGGAATGTTAAAGTGTACAATCGCTTTGAAATCCAAAACGACTTTATGTCATAAACGTTGAACATTGACGCACCCTATAATCTAGAAGTGCCTGTCCTACGTTTATATCCTAGAGAAATGATTGTACCTGCCCGCCAGAACACAGGCTCAGGAATGCTCATGGCCGCCCTGTTTGTTGTAACAAAAACTAGAAATAATAAAAGAGATCAGATACATACATAAACTGTGGTAAAGGCCCTGCAAGGAATATTATACAGCAGAGAAAAATTCGTGAATTTGCATCTACATCAACACAGATTAATCTTAGAAACATTATGTTGGTTGGAAACCACAACTCCCAGACAACTATAAACAAGATATCATTTTTATCAAGCTCATAACAAGTAAAATTAATTAAGCAATACAGGGGCGCCTGGGTGGCTCAGTCGGTTAAGCGTCCGGCTTCAGCTCAGGTCAGGATCTCAGGGTTCATGAGTTCGAGTCCCATGTCAGGCTCTGTGCTGATGGCTCGGAGCCTAGAGCCTTCTTTGCACTCTGTGCCTCCCTTCTCTCTCTGCCCCTCCCCTGCCCACACTCTATGTGTGTGTGTGTGTCTCTCTCTCAAAAATAAACATAAAAATTTTTAAAATAAAATAAATTAAGCAATACATTATTTAGGCACAGACATAGATACAGAGGTAGCCCCTAAGGGGCTATAATTAATACTGAGCCACTGGAGAGCTATGGGTGTTTATGGGCAACTAAACTGGTTAGTTAGTTAGTTAGTTAGTTAGTTAGTTAGTTAGTTTAGTTGCCCATAAACAACGGAGAGCAAAATCCACAGAGAGCAAAATCCACCCAAACCCCATGCTTCCTGGGCACCCACCTGACTCCCGAGATGCCACTTTCCGTGGGATCAGCTTCTTGATCTGTGAGGAAGGAAATTATCAGAATCTGAAGAAAAGTCCCCACGTTTCTAGGTTCACCCTCATTTAGGGGTGACCTAAATGTCCACTGAACACCACAACCCCCAACTTCGTCCCGAGCAGCCTGCCCCCCACCACCTGAGTGCCTGGCTCCATACTCACTGGGGGTGGGGGGAGCACGAAGTTGTCTGGGAAGAGTCCTCTTCTGCCTTGAGACTCTCCTTCCCACCAGCCTTTATCCTCTGTGGTCTGGGAGAGCAAGACGCCATGGGGTGGTGAGCCAGAGCCCCAAGCTCCTTCCTTCCAGGGTGCCCGCGCTTCTCCGCGCACACCGTTCAGGACCACCTCCCCTGTCCTGTGCCTTTCATACCTTCCTCAGTACTTTCACCTCGTCTCCCCTCCGCAGCGCCAACTCATCTGGGGCCTCGGGCTGGTAGTCGAACAGCACCCTGTAGATCTCAGGGCGGGGTACTGAGGGGAGGTCAGTCCACTGAAGCCAACTCCTCTCCCCAGATCAGTCACCCGCTCCCTTCCACATCAGCCTAGTTGGGGTTCCCCCTTCCCCAAGTCAAGATGGCTCTCGGGAGGGGGTTCCGAGGAACCCTTTGGCTGGGTGCTCACCTGTCCGCAGGTAGTCTGGAGGGCTCTCATAGGTCAGGTTGCTCAGCTAATGGAGGAGGGGGAGGGAGGAAGACAGCTGAGCCTCCACCTCCCCAATAGGAACTCACCACTTCTGTGCCCACCGCACCCAGTTTACCTTGGGAGGCCGCTGGGGACCGGGGCTGACTGAAGGCATGTCTGGTTTCCCAAGGCCTGGTGGGGACAGTGAGGTTAGGGGCCTTGCTAATTCAGTTTAGATCATGGGAGAGGTCAAAGGGGTCAGAGGGTCAGGTTGTGTGGATCACAGGCTCGGGCCACTGGGAGGGTCACTGGAGATTGCAGTCTGGTCACAGGGGTTCTCAGGGTCACAGGGCGCAGGTCTCACTTGGGGGCCCACTGTCCAGCAACTCCACAAAGTTGGATGGGAAGGCTCCCAGCTGCCCGTTCTTCTTCCCCAGCCACCAGCCGTCCTCAATCTGGGGAGGAGGAGGACGCAGGACCATCTGGTTCTGCCCCAAGGGTCTCTCGAGAATTCTTCCCCCCTTTTTTCTGCCCCGATTCTGCCCGATGCCCACCTCCTCCTTCGCTCCCTCACTTTCCCATTCCTGCGCCCCTCACCATCCCCATCGCCCACACCCTCACTTCACACATCTCCCCGGGACCCACTCCAGCACCTCCAGCACCTCCAGCACCTGCGTCCAAAGCCTCTCAACATCACCTCGTCCCCTCACCTCCTTTATCACTTCCACAATCTCCCCAGCTTGCAGCTTCAGCTCGTCCGCCTGCTCCGGGCTGTAGTTGAAGTTCACCTTGCACCATCTTTGGGGGCCCCGAGATTTGGCGGGGCGACCTCAGGTCGGACCAGAGAGAGAGAGAGGCCTCTGGAACTGTGCGCCCCAGTTCACTGAGCTGGGAGAGGGGCGGGTCAGGAGCTCCCTAGCAGGCGCTCCAGGCCTCGCCCTAAGGCGGAGCATTGTACCCAAGAACCAATCACAGGCCGCAGAAGGCCGAGTGGCCCCGCCCAGAGCCGCGCCCGTCACGCCCCGCTAGGGGTGGCCGCAGCCGCGCAGGCCCCGCGCACCCGCCCACCCGGCCCGGCGCTTACCTCCGTGGCGCGCGCAGCGCGGTCTCGGCGCCTCTCCGGCGCCGCGCAGAGCCTCGGGGATCTCCTGGAAATGAGGACACGGAGACGTGGGGGCTCTCAGCTCCCGGAGGCGAGCGCTGAGACCCTCCTCCACCCGACCTGCGGCCCGGCCTCACCTGCACCGAGCGCTCGGGGAAGAGGCCACAACGACCCCGTAGCTCTCCGCGCAGCCAGCCCCGTGCGGGCCCCTCACACACCTGCCGGACCACGTCCCCGGGCGCCAGATTCAATTCGTCCTCCTTCTGCGCGCGGTATCCGGCCAGGACCAGCACCTCTGCGGGTGGAGGACCGGGCGGGGGTCTCAGAATGGCCGGTCCGGGCACACTGGCTTAGGCGAGAATCCCGGGCTCCGCGTGGAGGACAACGGGAGAGCGGGTCGGTGGTGTGGGCCATTTCCGCCACCCCAAACCCTCCACACATACCCATAGCTTCCGGGTCGCGCTCCAGAGCCGGCCGCTGGGAGGACAGCAGGAGTTATGGGCCCAGGTAGGGTGGGTGGGACGAGCTGCGAGGTTGTGAAGCGAAGGAGGCGGAGAAGCTAGCCGATAGGTCGGGCCCAGGGTGCTGGGAGTGGGTGTGGGAGAGGGGGCGGCCCGGCCCAGCAGGCTCGGCCCCCAACCCAGGGATGAGGACTCCAGGGTCTCTGGCCAGTGCTGGGGCCACAGCTCCCCCACGTGCTTACCCGGACCTAGTCACTTAAATTCCAGTCTAGCCGCCTCTACTCCCTCTGGCAGCGTAGGCCCTGGGGCTCCCACCCACCATTCGCGCAGAGCCTTCCCTGGCCTATCTTCTCCCCGCTGGCAAACTTTGAGGAGCAGGGGAAGAGGTGGGAGAGGCGCATACCAGGGTGGGGCCGCCAACGGGCTGCAACTGCTCTGAAGCAGGCCCCGGGTGGCAGGGGCGGCTGCTCTAGTGCACACAAAGCTTTAACTAGCATACTCCGAATCTCTGCTGTCCCTGGACCGACCGTTACCCCCACAGCCCCACTCCCAGGCCAAAGGAGGAGGGCAAAGACCCCAGTTTCCCGCCACCCAGTTCCTTTGGCTTCATAAAACACCCCCAGATTCTCCTTGGGAAGGGGCAAGAAAAAAGGAACTTCAGGAGCTTTTAAAGCTCCTGCCCAGAGCCAAGCCCGGAGCTGGTAAGGGCTCAAGTTTAGGGCCAATCTGATGCCAGTCCCACAGGGGCTGGGCTTTCAGGTAATCTTTCTGCTCCTGGCGAACACGGAAGGCTGAACCTGTCATCGACCAGCCCTTACCTTTGCCCCACCACTTTGGAAGCCAAAGTCCTTGCCCTTAACACCACAGTGGAAAAAAACCTGGTTCTCTTGGGATGTCCATGTTACAGGATGATGCAAAACCACTGGGGTGACCAGTTATTAGCCAGCGAAGGGTGGGAGTCTCCTCCCAGAACAACTGGGCATGGAGCTGATGAGACAGTGCAACAGTCTGGGCCCAGCCCTCAGAGACACGTTTTTGTCTTTCAGACTCCCTGAAGCTGCTGTGGCAAGTACCCAACCCCCCCCACACACACCCCCACACACACACACACACACTAAGGGTGACAATGACCAGAGTCCATTTACGTCTGCCTTCTTCATTTATTTTTTTATTTGCAGGAGGAGTTGAAACAAATTTTAAGGGTGTTTTCATTTTTTCCCCCTAAACATGAATCATTCAAGTAAAACCAACTTAACTATAGAAATGTAGCAAAGTAAGGGGAAAGAAGCACAACAACCCAAGAGGCAAAGGTTGGGGGTGGGGGGAAGAAGTGGGTGCAGTCCGCATATAACATATGCATAAATGCCATATGATTCACCTGCTCAGGACCGCCTCCCCAGAAGGCAAGCACAAGGACCCATTTTAAGAGGATGTTTTCCCCCCAAACATCCAAGAATGTTTCAACTTAAAGCTTAAGGTTAAAAGAAAAAAAAAAAGGAAAAGAAAAAAAAACCCCCACAAACCACCCAGCCATAACCACCTTCCTTAATCGATCATAGGAGTTTCTTTTCATTTTATAAAAAGATTAATAAAAAATATTGAAAAAATTATTTTCTCATCTTATATTTGTAAAGATAATAGAATTCAGAAGTTTCTTAGAAAACAGACCAGAAACTGCCGTCCAGTTTCCACCCCTGTTGCTGAGAGGGTCAGCAGGACTACAAAGTTTGGGATACTAGAGCTGCTGGTGGAGAATGGGATGCCCAGCCCAGAAGAAATCAGAAAATATTGGGGTGTGGGGGGACGTGGGGTATGGTTAGCAGCACACCATGGGATACATGGCTGTGCAGAAAAGGGGAACACAAGGTGGTCAGAAAGGCCTTGAACTCCTCCTCGACATACAAAACCGATTTTTACAAAGATCCAAGCAGTTTGGTCCCAAACTGAGGTGAACACTTCAATGTTTATTCACATGCTTTGTTTTCTCTTTGAAGAATCAAAGTTGCCCAAATTAAATCTTTCTGCTATGGTTACTACATATGCCTAAGGGGAAGGAAAAAAAAAAAGGAAGAAGAAGGGTTCTTAAAATCAGGATAAGGGAGAAGAGATTGAAAACCAAATTAGTCCTCTTAGCTCCAAATGAAATTAAGAACAAAACTGTTGGTTTCTAATAGGGAACAAACCAAAATCCAGGTATCGCTCTCCCCTCCCTACCCCAGCCCCCACCCCGCACACCAACAACAAATGAGAAACACAGCTAAAGCCCAATGCGTTGTGTTCTGCTCCAGAGCTGGGCCCAACCCCCCAGGCCCCGCCTGTCCGGTGGGACACAGCGCCAGGGATGCTCCCAGGGATGCTCGATGCTCCGCGGTAGTAGGATTCTGCGTGGCTGGGGAGGTGGGGGGAAGGGCGGGATTTTCGCAATCTTGAGGCTTCTCGGTTTCGCTCCTCACCAGCCATCTTCCCAGCGCCCTCTCTCCCCTGGGCAGGGGCTCCCATCGCAGTGGCCCCTACTCAGTTGTGGGCTGTAAATTGTCCTTCTCTTCTCGGTTCTCTGTCCCACTCTCGTCGTCTTCAATCTCCCCTTCCTCCCCACTGAACTTGTCGTGGGCCCATTTGGGGCTGGTGCTGGACTTCCGGAACATGAACCGGCCTCGACCCCGGGGGAAGGCTCCTCGGCCCCGGCCCCGGCTCACCCACTTCTCGCTGCCTTCGCCTTCACGGTCGTCATGCTGAGAGGAAGGAAAACCACCATCAGCGCCAGAGTGAACAAGCACGGCAGAGCCCTCTTGTCACCCAGATGTGACTCTCAAGCCAACCTATGCCCCATCCACCTTTTTTGTTCCTTTTCTGTCCTCAGCCCTGTCCCCTACTCCAAAAGTGCTACTGATTCAGATCCAAGCGAACCTTCCACTGTGTGCCTCAGGATTCTAAGGCAGCAGCCAGGGCATTTTAATGACGACGCTAAAACGCTCACTGAGCACTGAAAGACCTCCACACCCATGACCTCACTTACCCCTCACATCTACCCTCCTCTCATTATCGCCCGCCACCACGCAAACGAGGAAACGGGCTTAGGAACTTTAGGTGACTCCATGTTGTTTAATACACCATCTCTCAAAGGACAGGTCTGAGAAAGCCAATCACACCAAAACACCAAACTATGTCTGATCTGGGACATCAGGCAGCTACCAGAGAAGTGACACTCAGTAATACCTTGCTGGATGCTAGCGTTTCCCGGCCCTCCCCACCCACAGCCTAGGACAGGTAGCGAGAACAAGGGCAAATGACCTGGTCACGGTCTCAGACCTGTAAGTGGCAGGCAGGACCAGAACCCAGCCTCCCATCTTCTATCCCCCCTTTAATTTCATGCAAAAGGCAGTGTGGCCGAGCAGGAAAAAACCAGCTTGCATCTCAATCCTGCTCTGATGACCTCATGAGAGAGGAGGCAGCTCCAATAAAAGAATGAATGAGAAAGCATTTTGAAAACTAGAAGTTGTCGTTATCTCATGAACCCCAAACCATCACAATCAGGACCTCGGGCTCTGGACCTCGGGCTCCGGGGGTAAACTAAGGGCCAGTTGCTTCTTACCAGGCGGCTTGGTCAAAAGCCTAAACGCATGAGGCCGGCAAAGCTCTTACAGGCAGCAGCTGGAGATGGAGAAAGAAGGGCTCTAGACAGACTTTAATCCTTCCCCTATAGCGGTGCCACTCCAGCACGGATCCCGAGCCACGCCAGCTCCTCCCAGAGAGGGTCCAAGGGTCCTCTAGGAGTCTCCACTCAGCTCCCAGCAGCCCCAGAAAAGAGAAGGTGGCTGTACACAGCCACCTACAAAACCAGTCTCCTGGCTGTGCAGCTGACACTCCACACCAGCACCAGCCCGTCTCGTGGGGGAGGAAGCCTTGCTGCAAGTTTTTCTGGGTTACAACACTCAGAGGCACGTGTGCTTGGACCTAGGCCTGCCAGTGATACAGCGAGGCCGAGAGAACTTTCTCACTGGCAAGGTAATTCAGCCTAGATGAGCCCCAACGTGAGGGAGGCAGGGAAAGCCCGGGAAGCGCCTGCTACCTCTGAGTGACAGGCAACTTAGATGAGAGGAGCCCAGTGACATTTCATTCTGGAGACAGCTCCCTCCCTCAAAAGGACCCTGTGCCATCTTTTCTACCTTGCACGAGGGAGGGAGAGTGCAACTGCAGACTCAGGAGAGGGTTAGGACTCCATCCCCCCTGAATAAAGACTGGAGAGAGGCTGAGGCTGGGTTAGCAAATAAAAAGCTCACAAATAGGGGCGTCTGGGTGGCTCAGTTGGTTAAAGTGTCTGACTCTAAACTTTGGCTCAGGTCATTCACAGTTCTTGAGTTCGAGCCCTGGGTCAGGCTCTGTGCTGGCTGTGCGGAGCCTGCTTGCGATTCTCTCTGCCCCTTCCCTGCACACACTCTCTCTCTCTCTCTCAAAATAAATAAGCTTAAAAAAAAAGAAAGCTCACAGACTAAAAAGGCCAGAGCATGCCTTCTTGTTCTTCCTAGAATCCATAAACCCCTTAAGACGACAGACACTTCTGGGGCCAGGACCAGCTCTCGAGAGAACGCCCATCTTGCCGGCACTGTGCTGTCCCTGAGTACACATCCCCCCCGGTGCGATCCGCCTGCACACGTATTTAATCGCAGTTCTGGACAGACCAATCAAGGCCTCGGTATCAGCTACTGTGTGTGCCAAAGGCCCTCCGGCCCATCCTGGTCATCCCTGACACATACCAGGTAATACTTCTTGCTTTTGGGCGTGTACTCGGGGTCCCACTCCTCCTCGCGGGTTCTCTTTTGAAAATCGTTGTTGCTGTTGTTGTTGTTGTTACCAGAGTAGTTGCCTCTGCCCCAGCCTCTCCCTCTGGCTCGAAATTGCTGTGGCATAAGTGGGGAAAAGGAACAAAGGACTCTGTCAGGAATGGAGAAAAACAACTCCCTACCTTCTGTTCAAATCCTTTTCTGGTGGAGAACAGACAGCCGTCCTCTGGTCCATCTGCTGGTCAACGGGTTTCTAGCTCAAGTCTGGAGCCCATACAGAGGACCACGTGGCACAAGGCCCTCCCTACAGACCCAGCAGGAGTCAAGGTAAGGGAGGGAAATCATGAGGCCAGAAGCCCCAAGAGGCTTTCTAGGTAAATGATTATGAACAGAAACATAATAAAAAGAGAAAGCTTGAGGAAGAGGGGAACCACAGTTCTGGGACCTATAGATCAAGGACAACAAAACTAGTATTTGGATAAACAGAGAAGTGGGAGGAGCAGAGGCTCAGAGACAGGGAGAGCGGGCAGGATCTTACAAAGGTCCCTCGAGCTCTGCCTCCTCTTTCACTTGGACCCACGAAGTCTTTGGTCCCCAGTCTGGACTTGTCAAAGCCTGTGGTGCTCTCTTCCCTCTCCTCCGTCTCTTCGGTGTACTCCTCCGCCTTGTAGGAGTGGGATGACTGGGAGGAGGACGACGACGACCTGGACCGGTCTCGTGCTCTCCGGTGCTTCCTACAGAAACAAAAGAGCCAGGGATTTAAATCACTAAGCTCCAGGGCTGAGCCCTTGGCTGCGGCCTCCCTAGAAAGCAGCACAAGGCAATCAGGAACGTACCCATGATGAAGACACCGAGTAACCTCAAAACACCCAAGTCACCCACCCGGGGTACCTAGGCGGCCTCCTCTCAATTCTGTGGGTCATGTTCAGTGACGCGTCTATGTCTCAGTGTGTGACGAACATGGGACATACACAGAAAGAGGAACAGAACACAGTCCACAGCCCCAGGTAATACGTTTGCACGAACTAGCAAAGCAGAAGGCTGCGATGCAGAGCAAGCCATGATGTGTCTGGTGCTGGGACAGAGGGTTAATATATGACCATTTGTTTTGTGCTTTACTTACTTTTATTTCTCATCAGAAGAACACTACCGGCCTAACTCAGGCCTGTTCTAGAGCCTGAACAAACAATATGCCTCAACACTTTACAATGACATAGCAGGTGTGCAGTGAATGGTGGCTGTGATTATTCAGTATTATTTCTTCCACTTTACAGACCAGAGATTCAGGGTGATGGAGCTGAGCAGAACCGGGGTTCAAACCTAGCTCTAATTATACCACTACCCCCCATGCCACCTCTCACTGAGCTCAAACAAGCTGAGTTATTAAGCACAGGATCTGGCAAAACTCTCCCCAGAGTTACTTCCCTCCCTTCCCTTCATCTAAGAGAAATTACAGACCAGGGCAAATGAGCTTACTACGATGAGTCACTGTCTATGTACTAGAAGTCGGTGCCAGCCCTGCCATGTGCTAATGGGGGTTACTGGCTGCCTTGAAGATGGCAGAAAGGCCAGGCTCCCAGGAGTCGAGGACACTTACAGGGAAACGCCAGCCAAGTGCCGGTAACCTACTGCTGCCCTCCACCCCATCCTCCTCCATCAGGCAAACAAAGCACCCTGCTCGCCCCCACTCACCACACTCCTTGACATCTGAGAAGCTCACAAGTTTAAATATTTAAATCCTAGCTCCTCCTTCTAGCATTTAGTCATAAATAGGTGAAATCTAAGTTATTGTCATAGGATTTTTATAACTCAGACATGTAACCCTGACTCCTAGACATGAGTTCTATTTTAAGAGGTTTTAAAAACAAGACTCCAAAAGACCTCAGACTGGAATCCCAGCACCACTTTTGTTACTTGTGTGTGACCTTGGGTAAGTTGTTCTTCCTTCACACGAGAAACCATTTTTGTAAACTGAATTGTAAACTGAAGAGTGATATTTAACAAGATGAACCACCTTCTTGCCCCGATCACAAAACACTAGGGTTTCAAGATTACACAGCAAGTCAGAGGAAGAGGTGTGTGCTCCAGGGAAAGGAATCAGGATCAATAATCCAAACCCAACCCTGAAAAGTTTCGGGGTCCTGCCTCCTCTGTACCAGAAGCGGCGCGGAGACTGCTGTGCCACTACGCCCACCCCCCGCTGAGGATGATCAGGTCCCTTTGTCAGGGGCCAACCCCTGAAAGAGCCAGGGCTCCCGACGCACAAGGAACACAGTAGAGGGAGAAAAAATGGAACAGAAGATTTGAGTTCTGATGTCAGCTGATAATTACGTCATTTGAGAAAAATCATTATGAGCTCAGGTTATCTTTCAAATGAACAAAATGGGTACCACACCAACTGCCCAACGTATCTCAAAAGATTATCATCAGAAAATGGATAATGAAAACGCTTGCCAAAGTTCAGAAACTGCAAAAGTGGTGCTGCTTCATGTGGGAAAG
This sequence comes from Hyaena hyaena, assembly GCF_003009895.1. Taxonomy (NCBI): domain Eukaryota; kingdom Metazoa; phylum Chordata; class Mammalia; order Carnivora; family Hyaenidae; genus Hyaena; species Hyaena hyaena. Next base: position 1,518,202 of record NW_024081028.1, on the reverse strand, counting down.
TGTAGGGCTTCAACTCTTCTACGTTTAATGAGACATGATTGAAAAGCCATGGAACTTTCACAGACGTAAACAGAAATGACAGGACTTTGGCATGAATGCTGCCCTATGAAGTTCAACAACGCTACCTTTGTTTAAAGAATATTTGGAACACCTTACTTGGAAGTGTCTGTCAAACTAGTTCTTAAAGGGCATTTAAGATCAACAATCTTGGGGCGCCTGCGTGGCTCAGTCGGTTAAGCATTCAACTTTTGATTTCGGCTCAGGGCATGATCTCACGCTTTGTGAGATAGAACCCCGAGAGCCCCGCATCGGGCTCTGTGCTGACAGCACTGAGACTGCTTGGGATTTTCTCTCTCTCTCTCCCCCCCTCAAAATAAACAAACATTAGAAAAAAAAGAAAAAGTTAATGTTCTTTAAAAAAAAAACTAACCATCTTGTCCTATATCTAGTTTCACCCTATGTCTCTGACAACAGCGTTACTACAAAACCAACTTTGAGCCATTTCTAAAACGTAACTTCCCCATGAAAATTTGTGATGAAAAAGAATGTATCAAAGAAAATGTCTAAAATAACCCAAAAGGAATTCCCAACTGATTTTTCCACTCCATCCCTAGAGCTAAACTAAACACCCATCTCCCAGGAGGCCTTCTTTGGACAAGGATCACACCCCTACTTGGATGCAGAGGTTCTGTTTTCAAGCCAGGAACCTTACTTGACAGTTACGTGATATAAAAGAAGAAACTGCTATCATTCTTAGCCCTAAACTAAACTCTGGCCTGGAAGGTCTGGTATATAGCCCAGAAGGAGCGGACAAGAGGCCCCACTCCGAAGTCTGAATGAGGTTAACAGGGGCTTACGTACTTCTGCTTCTTTGATCCTTTATGAGTTTTCTCTGTTTTCTCAGCTGATCTTTCCCTCGAGTGGCTTGAGTCTCGGGAATCCACTGACTCTCTTGATTTACCTCGTTTAAGATCTCTCTCCTTATGTTTTTTACGACGTTCAATATCAAGGCGGAGGTCAACAGGATCATCTTTGTATTTCCCCTCAGCCTGCCAAAAGAGAGATCAAGGTGAAGGTTTTTGGGATTCAGGGCTACCAAGTCAACCACCCCACAAACTGTGGTTTCCACTCCGATGGAGTGTTGCAGAGGAAACACTGGGAGTGTGAAGCACCTCACCCAAGCTTGGGAGGGATACAGGATGTCCCATAGAAGTCCCTTCCTGAGGGTCCCGCACAGAACCCAAACCAGTTTTCTGAAATAATGATGTCTACCTTCTGAAAATGCTAAACATCGATCTTGCCTTGTTTGCTCCCTCTGTGGGCCAGGAATGACTCGGGCTAGCCTACAAGCTGAGAAGGTCGAATTCTGCTTTAAGGGTGGCTGGTTAGGCTGGCTCAGGCCTACAGTCACCACCAAGAGTGGAAATGCCTGTGTCGTGTTGTCCTTCCCTACCTACACTGTGGCAGCCACCATGGGTTGATCCTCTCCTTGGAACTGGCCCTGAGCATGGAGCCCAACAACAGACCATGGGACACTTCGGCTGCCTTCCAAAACGCTTAGTTACACTGAGAAACAGCTTTAGAGAGGAAATATGAAAAACCGTAATGGAAAATTCATGAAGTGACAATACCAGGTCGGAATTCATTTTAAAAAAGAAAAAAGCAGCAACAGAAAAAGGAAAGCAAAACCCCGTTTTTGCTGACTTCCTAAGAAGCCGAAGCCCCAGGACACACGTGCCGCAGACAGAGCAGCAGCAGCATAAGCACTGTGCATCCCAAACCAGGGCGAAGGCTTGACAGCTCTTGGGACACTCAGAGCAAAAGGGCAAGGCAGATTCAGGGACATTAAGCACCAGGACTTGCCCCATGGGAAGTAAAACTTCTCTCAAAGAGGAAGAATTGGGCAGTTGACTCTGTTATTAACATTTCACTTAAACACACTACTAAGCTTTTTGTTGAAATAGTTTAAGTAGGTTTATTCTTATCATGTTGGTTTTTAAGAGGAAAGGAGGCCTCAGCATCCTCCAAAAACAAAAAACAAAACAAAACAAAAAAACAACAAGAAACACCCAAAGAAAAAAGGCAGCCGCTGCTCCCTGAGGCTGTGCACCCACAGCACCTCTATGGGGTTGGCTCAGTGAGGCCTCAAGGACCAGCTCTCTTCTGCTGTTTCAAAGCCTTGCATTTCACATGGTTAGTGCCAAGCTGGAGGTGGGGGGGGGGGGGGATATGAAGAAAAAGAATAGAGGGGGTAGGAGAGAAGACACACTTGTGCCAGAGTGCCTCTCATCACATTCAACTACCAAGACAATTCTGTCCGGAAGACCTGAGGATTAATATCTTTAGAAAAGGTTTCAGCAGCACGGGAAATCTTTAGTTTTAAATTTTAACTGCATATGTGAATGAAGGTCAATAAATACTGAGACTTTAAAAAAAAACCCAAAAAACCCAAACCTATTATTTCATAGTAAAAAGATTGCATACAAGCTTTAACTTCTTAAGAACCATGTTTGCGTGCACATCATTGCAAATGTAGCTGGGCTATCAAAATCATGTTTTGCTTTTAAAGTAACAGTAACCAACAGATGATAAATATGGTACAATGTTAGGAAAAAAAAAAAAAACTGTGGACTAGCTGTTTAAAACAGTCTACCATGTTAAGATATGAATATTTCACTCTCCTCTGACATGCATGTCTTTTTGAAATCATGGTTGGAAATAGTGCATGTAATATAGTTGATTTGATAATACTTACAAGCAGAAAAATATCACAAAAAGTTTCTTCTCTCATCATGGGCACTTGTTCCAAAACTCCTCTCTTTTTTTTCTCAAGCTCACCTCAATAGACTTTGGGGTCATTTACCATATTCTAACCACTTCACAAAGGTTGTTGATACATTTAATAAAAATTAACCCTTTGTAGTTCATTTTTAGAATTATGCCCATCCTTAAAAGAAAAACACAAACTTAAGTAGAGAGTAATTTAAACAAACACATTTCTGTCAAGTTCATGCCCAACGCACTCATTTTGTTGGAATTATGATCAAAGCAACAGTTCACCTTGTAGCCAGGTTCCCGTGGGCTTTTCATTTCATCATGAGCCAAACCATGTTTTCTGAATGTACTGGGAGAAATGTCTATCCTCCTAAAAATTGAAAACAAAAACTACTTGATATCCCACAGCATGAACATAGTAGTGGTTAACATTCTAGTTCATAAGTTGGCCAACAGAATCATAGACATTCCTTTCCATGGTGTTTCACAACTTACACATGTGTGTTATTTACATTCCTTGCTTATATATTCATACTCTCGCATCGGTGTGTCTGTGAGCACACAGGCGCATTCACACGACACAACCTCTCAAACTCAAACCAAAGAAACTTCCCATTCCTTCCCAGAACTGTTACAGCCAGGAAGAAAGACTCACCTACACCCACACTCATAATCTCAAATTCATATCAAGAGTACCCATGCCCTGCTAACCTTGAAGGGCAGTTCCCATCCTGGGAATAAGAATATAATGGCCCATTATTTATCTGTGAGATCCAGTCTAGATGAGACAACAATGGCCTGGCACACACACAGCCCCCAAAGACCCTAAAACAAGAAGACTGTTGCAGAAACAGGGTTCTCCTACCTACAGCAACAGGCTCAAGAGCAGACTATGAAGAAATTAAAGAAACAGCCCAGTTTGTTTCCAGACAAAACCCCTAACTGCTGAATATGCTCCCACAACTGAATGTGATATTCTTTAAACCCACTGGGCTTTTAAACCCTTTGACATCATTCTAGAAGCTCTCCTACCTACTGCAAATTCTTCCCAAGGAACTGATATATGGAACACAGGGGTTGCTTACAGGAACTTAACATTTACTCCACCTATAGAAAGTTCACAGTGGTCTCAGGTTACCATCCGTTAGCTTCCAACAATATAAGGATTCATCTATATCAAAAGGTGGGTCCTCCTCAGGCCCAAAGTTAGAAACTCCGGTCATCAAGGCATGTCCTTTCCACTCAAACAAACGTCCACTGTTACCCTAGAGTCTGAAGAATGTTTAACTAAGCCCTGCCGCTAACACACGTAACATTGACAAAAACAAGAGGAGTTTATTATCTGATGAGCAATCTTTTATGGCCACCTCCAGTGTAAGGCTGAAGTCCTCACCTGTGTATCTCTGGGCTTTTCTTGTTTTTAGCCGCCTCCTGCTCAGTTCCCCTCTTTAGGTACTTAGTAAAGCGCTCATGCAATGTCATTCCTGAGGACCCAAAGTGATGCTCTGTGGGAATTCAAAGAACACGTTATGCCACCAAAGGCAGAGCATTCAACTCTTCTACATGAACCTGTAGCCACAGAGATGTAACTCAAATCGTCAAATACATGTGACAAACGCACTGGAAAGAGGAAGGAAAAACGGCTGGTTGGGACACAATCCAACGCTGGACTGTGTCTGGGCTTCCACTGTGGGACTCTCATGTCTTAGGACATGGACACAAGGAAACCGAGAGCTCACTTCTCTGTGAATCACAGCAGCAACTCCCACTGGAGTTTAAATTTCAGGTAGAACCTGTAACTGGCCCAACCCAGCTTCTTTATCACTTCTCTCAGCCATTCCCCAACCTGCCCACCTCAATTTGCCCAGGAAATGGTAGAATAATGTAGGGAAGAAATTCACATCACAGTCTCTGAGAGACCACTACAGGCTTTCATCTGCTAGAAAGGAAAAGACAGAGATACTGGAAAAGCCACTTTTCCTACTTCCTTCTGCAAGCATTTTAATAATACGTGAAGAATATTTCTATTCTCACGAGCACAAGTTACCAGCATTTTGAAATGTTCAACTCTGTAATTACAAAATGGAGACTCCTCCTTGGAAGGAATTTCCTTCAAGCCAGTCCCTAGCTTCAAAGGCCTTTTTGATGAGATAAGGGGCCCCAAAAGGCTCCCTTAGTCACCCACTCATCCTTCTGCTTGTAGCAGAGGAAGCTAAGCACACAGAAAGGGAGTCTCAAGCAGGCCAGAGTCTGCGCTCACCTTTAACATGGTGAACAATGGTCACTATATGCTGGGCAAACAGTTCAGAGGGGCTCCGCTGAGACTGAGCTGACTGTATGTGCTGGAAAATGGAACGAAATTCCTGTTCCTTTTTGTTGCTATGGACTAGATCCCGACAGAGCTTGCGTTCCTGAGCCAATAAGCCACTGGGTCTGAAAAAGAAACATCAGGAGGCCCCGTTGTAACAAGATATACAGGAAGTCAAAACACCCAAATCTTAAAAACGCAATGCTTTTTTTCCCCAGGAGTTCTAAATTTACCCACAAAGTTTCTTTTTGCTTCCTACCCAAGTTTAAAGTAATTTCAAAGGACCATAACTATGGAAAAGGGTATCCAAAAATCTCTCTTCCCTTCTTTAGTGGGAGTCTTTAACAGGAACAAATGGTCAGGGTAAAGTACTGAACATCAGTTACTGTTTTTGGAGTCGCTACTAGTTTTAACACACACAACAAATAGAAAAGTAATTTAAAAGATCAAATAGCTTGGCCAGCCAGGGCCACTCAGTGAAGTGACACGGGTAAGTGGGAGGTGCCTGGAATGCTGCTCAGGCAGACTTCCAACTGGCTGTGCAGTTTTCACAGCAGGTACGAAACAGAGTCAGCCTGGGCCTTCCCATTCTTTCATAAAGTTCTGCCACACACCCCTCCACCCAAGCCTCAACTTTAAAACTGCTACATTATGTGATGGAGGTCTGTAATAATAGACTCTGGTAACCAGCTAAGAATGGAGAAATGGATTCTGGATGGCTCCACAGGCAAAATCATCTTAAGTACATTTAAGGGGAGAAAATGGGAGGACAGGGGATACGGGGTAAGGTAATGGACAGAGTTTGAGAGGGGACCCGGCACCCAGAGAGCCAGTCACTAAAGACTGAAAAGATGCTTCACCACCCCTGTGACACTGCCCCCAACACACACTTCTCCACTGAAAACAGGTCTATATCAGCTATGAAACTTGGATAGCACAGGAAATACAGGGGAGGCCTGTCCTGGTTCCAGAACATCCTTAGAAAGAGGGGTTAGGAGATGCCCCTTAGACCACTGACACCCTGAGGTTTAAGGACTACATCTCACCTGGCAAGGTCCTCGTCAAAAGAGTCCATCCGGACATTGACCTGGGCCTCTCGAGTAATAGAAAAGGAAGACTTCCCTGAGGAAAAGTCTCCTTTGGCGCCTAGCTTCTCTCGGCTCTCAGAGGTCTTTCTCGGGGGAGGTGATGAGCTTTTCTCCTGGACTGCTTTGTAAGCGGTCACTCGGAAATTCTTTTCAGGCACAAAGCCCCGGTGCCCACTTTCGGTTCTCTTGGGCCCTCCCCGATCCTCCTTTTTGGATCTCTCTGAGAAAGATTCCTCCTCCAGCTCCTCGGTTTTCCTCTGCTTTTCCTTGCCTGGAGGTGCATATACCAGGCCCTCCCATTTGCCGGACTTCTCCTCCTCCTGGTTTTTGCTTGCACCTGCTATAACTTTCGACATGAATTTGGGTTCATCATCAAACTCCGATTCCTTCCTTCCCTTCGCTTTGTCCTTATCTTGATCATCCATGTCCTCCTTATGGAAGTCAGCCATCTTCTTCTCAAAGTCGTCTCGAAGCTTATACCTTTTGGGAGACTGGCTGCCCCGAAAAGACTTTTCAGCATCAGTTTTGGGAGCAAATGAATCAGATTTCATTTTTGCATCACCCAAGCCCGTGTCAGAGAAGCTCCCTTTTTCTTTCATTTTCTCTTTATCAGTATTTGTTTGTTTCTGTTCCTTATCTTTTCCATTCTCGGTCTTCTGCTCTTCTAGGTACCTAGTTATAAAGCACAAGGGAAACACAAACGAGGCTCCTTTAAGCAACCTGATCCAAACAGGCATCATTTGTTTCTTTTAAATTCTCTGAACAAACATGCCTTGTAGATTCCAGTGTTACCAAAGGATTTTCTACTTGGTTACTTTCCAGTACTTTCTAAAAAGTGGCCCTTAACAGATCTATGAACTTGGATGCCATTTAAGAGAAAAATACATGGCCCGTGGAGCTGTGTCTTACAAGAGCAACCAAAAAGGAAACAGCAAAGGTAATTTTTTAGGATACTAAAAAACAAAAACCTACTTACCTGTAAGTGGTCTAGGAAAAAAAAAATTAAGGTCTTATCCAACCTTCACTCAGTCACTTAAAATCTGCTTTCAGCAAAATTAACATAGAATGTTCAACCTTGGAATGTTTTGCTTTTTATACAACTCACATTTGGAAATACAAGTCTCAAAAGAGACTTCATGTTTGCTTCAAGTCACCTAGAAGATCTAAATATGAAATATACTGCGAACACAAATAAAAACAAAATACAAGTTAATTGGGGGAAGAGGGCAAAAACCATCCTACTCGTTCTTATGGAAAAGCAGAGCTCGCGCCCGAGCCTCCTAATGAGACTCCCAGTCCTGGCAAGGAACCACACTTACACTTTAAAGCAGACTCACTGAAGGCTGGAAAGTACAGAGGCTGAACATCTCATTTGTGCCATTAATGAAGGAAGTGTAATCAAGTTACAGCTGCATGAATATGGCAAAGAAGAATCAAAGGACAGCAAGGCACCAAAGAATATGCTACTAACAAAGGGGGAAAAAAGGGAAACCCCCCGCCAGGTTAAGTCCCTCTTGACAACCTGGTCCCAGTGCAACTTCCTTGCTCCGTCTCTGCCATCCCAATCCAGCCAGCACATGGATTCAGGTTCCAACTCTCATCAAGTCCCCCAGAGCAGAAAGACAGAAGCACAGTCATGTCCTCTCCTAAAACACAGCCTGGCTGGCTTCTACTGGGATACACACCCACCTTGTGATTTTAAAACAAGGGCTTACTGGACTAAGCCTCAGGCTTTCCCAATCTGCCCAGTCTCCTCAACTGGAGGGTGTGAGGGTACAAGGTGTAGCTCTTCACCATCATGGGCTGAGGCAGATGGATCACAGCAGATGGTGGGTCCTACAGGGTCTAACATCTCCAATGAACCATTCATTTTGGTAAAGACAGTATTTTTTTGATAGCTGACCCACAAAACTCTACTGCTCTCTGGCTTACATTGGTAGAATCCAAGGCAAATTTTAAATGTGAAAACATCATTGCGGAGCAGTCTAAAGAAACTTTATGCTGCAACACAAATTCAGGAAGGTAGGGAAGCTAGCGTTAAGCTACAGGTTTCCTCGGATGATGCTTTTCAAGTTTCCTAACGCAAAGTTTAGGAAACAGCGATTACCTTATTACCATTAATCAGAGCTCTAACTCCGATCACATTACAATTAAACTGCCAGCTGGCGAGATAAAAACACAAGCAGGCAGAGGAAACAAGATACTTGCCTCTTTGTATAGGCTGCTCCTCCCGAAGCAGCACCCTCCTCCTTCTGAGAAGAGCCATACGTGGAGCCAGTGGCCGGTGGACTCTTACCCACAGGGCTCTTTTTGGATGGACTCAAGGACCCAGAGCTATGATCAAATGGACCTTGGTGTGTCCCAGCCTGGTACCCAGCACCACTCTGCAGAGTTGAGCCCATCTGGGATGTGCTGGAAAGTGGAGGGCTAGGTTTTGGCACAGGGCTAGGACGGGGTGAACGCCGCCTCACCACCACAGACTGGAGCGGGCTTTTGAGAGCAGGGCTTCGCTCCCGGGGACTCAACTCAGAAACTGCAGAGGCCCGTGATGCAGAACCAGCACTGTACGTGGTGGCATCTGGCCATGGTTTCGAGCCGTCAGATGCTTTCGTATCTTGAGAGGTGCCTCCAGAGAACGTCTGCTCCTTGGCCTCATCTCCTTGGTTATCCCCGGCAGCCTGAGATGGCCGGCTATCCTTGGAAGAGGACTTTTTCTCCTTTGCAGACTTGCGCTTAGAAGATTCAACTCGGCTGTGGTTGGAGGAAGAACGAGAGGATGAGGAGCGCCTCGACCTGTCAGAGGAAGACTTATCGGAGTTTCTAGAGTGGCTCCTGGACCTCGGTGAAGGGGACCTTCTCTTTGGGGACCGGGATCGGGAACGGCCCCGACGAGGACTGTAGGCTTGCCGGTAATTCTGCCAATTCGAGCGGTAGTTTCCATAGCCTCCTCGGTTATACTGGCCCCACGGATAAAAGCCTCTGTTGCGCCCACGGAAATAATAGGGCCTTCTATAGCCTCTGTTGTGACCTCGGAAATCCCGATTCTGATATACTCTTGGGTGATTTCTCTCTCTGTTATGAGCTGGAGAATAGGATCTGGAACGAGACCTAGAACTGAAAAGGGGGAAGGGGGAAACATTTGAATTTCTGACACAAGCCTTTTATTTAAGAAATCCCTGCCAAGGAGGTAATAGTTTGAGAGATCCTGTTCTTATATATTTTTTTCAGTTTTGTTTTCAAAGAAAGGGCACAAATTTAAATACTTAATCCCATTGCTGACCCATATGAAGTACAAATATACAGAAACAAATCACTTTAACAATGACACACTGAGACGGCTTCATTAATATTGTAGCACTTTTTATATGGAAACGTATTTCTATGACACCTAAGAGAATAATGCTCTTAATACAGTAAACTAAAAAACCCACTTTAATACAGTGTACACACTGCTTAAGAGTTTCACGTGGGAATTTATAGGCCCCTACACCACTGGAAGCCGGGAAGAACGCAAGCTCGAGTCCGCAGATGCAGGCCCAGACTAGGCAGGTCCCTGGCCCCTACAATGGTATAACACTCTATGCATCCTATTCAGCCCTCTCTATGTAGGACCACTTTCTTAGATTCCACTAAAACCGTGGGTTGTAAACACACAGTCCCAACCAAAGAACACTTAAATAGGAACTGGGAGATGCAACTGCTCAGAGCTTAAAAGAATTCACTGAAATCAGATCAGCAAAAGATACATATACTGTTTATTTTACTGGGAACCTGAGGGCACCTGGGTGGCTGAGTCAGTTAAGCATCTGACTTCAGCCTAGGTCATAATCTTGCCGATTCAGTCTCTCTCTCTCTCTCTCTCTCGGCCCCCGCCCCCACTCACACTCTCTCTCAACAATAAACATTAAAAAAAAAAAAAAAAGTACTGGGGACCTGGAAATGGCTTCATTCCTCAGGTGGTCAAGTTTCTGTTGCTGAGTTACAAGACCCTACCTCGGTGCCACAAGAGGGCACCATCTGACCATAAACAGCCAAGGAGGTTAAGTAAAGAAAACTACAAAACCAACCCGTCTTCAGGCACCACAGCCCACACATCTTTCAAGTTGACCTAAAGCCGAGAGTTGTGTTCTTCATTCAACAATCTGAGACTCTGATTGGGCAAAGAGACATTTCCAGAACCATGGAGATTCAACAGTAACCTCATTTTGTAAAAATTCCATGCTTATGAATGCTAGGCTTGTCAATGACAGGGAGCCGTTTCCATCCAAAAGCCAAAAGCTGTTATCTGTTGGTGTAAAAATCCACAGGGGGTTCTTGGATACCAAATGTGCCTTGTCAACTAGGATACACATTGTTAACATAAAAATATGTAAAATTACTAGAAAAGTCTTCGCAAAAATATTTTCTTTACATATAGTAGAATAGAAACCTTCGGTTAATCAACAGAATTTTTCATAACAGGCCTAACTAAAAACAAATTTTATTTGCCTATTTGTTTTATAAGTAACTCCATTTAGCAAATATGACAGATCGTAACTAAACAAATGGTGTTTTTAAACAGAAACTTACATTTAATTTAATCTACAGAAGATAAAATGGGATTGGTCTTCTGCTACTTACTAACCATGGTTCGGTTTCAGGTTCTTTATCTACCCCAAGAATAACTGTGACCCACAAAAACGTATCATATTGCTGGCTAACAGTTGCTATTTAAGTACAATGAAAAAAAACTTACCTTCCATACTTTTCATTCGAAAACAGTAACAATATAAGAAAAGAAGGAAGAGGCAGATGCAGGCTATGAAACTGAATAGGACCCGATTAAATGGCTATACTTGAGGGAGGTGATGCACCACCAGCACTAAGGAGGGCTTAATTCATGTTCCCATCCTCAGAGGCTACTGCTGCTTCTCTGTCACCAATTACTAGTGCGGGCCCTGTGGCACACTGCATCCAAAACCCGCAGTCACTGCACAGATGCAGGAACATGAGTCTCTGCAGATTGCAAATGAAGGTATTTACGAGAAGTCACTTAAAAGGATACAGTCTGTGAAATACAAGGAAACAATCAATTTTCTCCAATTCTGTAGAATTCAGCAGTTAAGTTAATTTAAAGGCATGGTTTCTCAAACTCTCTGGATAGTATACTTTCCTTGTAGGAGAGGAAAAACAAAAGAAAAAAAATCATGGAACAGATAAGCCAGAAATAAAAAAGTGAACATCCAGTGGCAAATTTATCTGTTTCTAAAAAAACAGAGATGTCAGCCTAGAACTGAGTATAAAAACATGTTTTCTAGTGGAGAAACTCCTTCAAAATAACAATCTTCTCAGTATAAGATAGCACATAAAGTGGCTCCAGTCCTACCCCAGCACATACCACCCGAGTTATTTTTCCCTCGTGTGCCAAGTCAATGACCATGCCAAATAATCTGTAGAATACGAAGAGATCTGTCCAGACAGATCTGCCCGGAATCCCAGCTATTACAAATATTTCAGAGCTGGTTAGCATTTCCCAATTTGGTTTGTGTCTGTTCAATTCTGTCATTCAGTTTGGGTTGTAGCGCCTCTTGTTTTTGAGCCAATTACTTAATTTCTATCTACTAGATCAAGTTGTTAAAAGTGCTACCCTCTTCAGAACCAACCGAACTAAGTTGAAGCTGAAATGGCCCTACTCGGACTCTGGGTGCAAGGCACGAGTTAGTTAGTATGAGTCTCTGCTCAGTCCTATGCCCTGACAGCAACTTCCCAGGGCAGATATATTTGGTGGGTTTCCCTCTTCTTTTTTCGGGGGAGGGGGTGGTGAAAGGTAAAGTTCACTTATATTGACTCTGGCACAATTAAGCCACAGTCTCTAGCCTAGGGCTTGAACAAAGTCTGGCATAAAAAAATGCATGTCCAAAAAACACAGAAGAGAAGGGGAGAGGCTAGGACTCATTACCCTCAAGGTGCAATATTATCTTTTAAAAAAAATCTACTGTTTCTTCTGTTTGAGGAAGAGACGCCATATATTCTAACTTCTATCCCAATCATTAATATTTACGCACACTGACTTTCTGTTCCCCCTCTGGTCTGAAATCAATCTGTCCAGGCAGGCCTCTCACAGATTCCATGTAAGACGCTGGGAAGAAAAACAAATCCCACCAACCATCTCCTTAAAACGTTTTAGAAGTACCACACAGGACGGTGGAAATAAAGAACACAGCTTAATAACTACTTTTCCTGAGGTCTATTTTAAATTCTATAATCAATTCATTTAACAAGCGAATGAGCAGAGGGCAGGGTTCCAAGTGGTGAGGCTGAGGAACCACTTCCTTGCCTGGTACCTGATTCTGACAATAAGAACGAAGCTGTGCAAATATCCCCCTTTGGTATTTAAATACACTGATATTCACGTGTAGAACCTCATCTCTACAAAAACGTTCTTGTCTGCTCACAAGAGAAAATTAAAAGTTGTGAAGAATGAAAAACTCAACTCACAACATGTTAAAAGAGGAAAGGAGCTGGTGGCTTAGCACCCTATCTAATACATAACTGAAACGTGGACATTCACTGAAAGATGTGAAACCTGACTGAATTAAAAAATACTGGCAATAAATTCAAAAGAATTATTTGTACACTTAGGCACAGAGATATCTAAAAGGGTGATTTTTAGATGGTTTCGCGGTGTTTTACTAAACAGACACAGCTTGTTAGAACTGGCACATTAGGTGTAACAAATGACTCCTGTTAAGTTTTTGTGGTTTAATTATGTTATTGAATTAATAAGGCTTCTTTCTTCGCAACGTTGCTCATACTATTAATCCCCTTAGCTATCTTTTCTTTGCTGATGATACATATAACCTTTGGTCCAAAGCCTCCAAAAGTACTTCAGGAATAAATCAATCAGGTGTAGAGATTTGAAGCAAGCAGCTCAAATAAAAACAAAATGCTCTTTCTTCCAAAGTAGATGAGAGACAGTGCGTGCTGGCAGAGGAAAAAAGGAATTAGGCAAACAGTATGGCAATCTAAGGTGGTTTGGATTCGCAGTGTTTGCAGAGACCTGTACTATCTTACAGCCCAACCTTCCACCTCAGCCAACCCCCTACTCCATTTGACACTCTTGAGAGATCCCCCCTGACCGATATAACAGCTACCCTGATATACAACACATGCCCTTACCTCAGCCTGCGCTTTCTTGAACGAGAGACAGATCGACTTCTGGACCGAGACTTCGAAAATGAACGAGAACGAGATCTTGATGCAGATCTTGAGCGAGAAGAGCGAGATCCAGACTTGGATTTGTTGGTTTTTGACATCTCTGAAGAGAGGGTCACTTTTCAATTACACCTAAAGTAAAAAACAGATTCAAACAAATGAGGGAATACCTCTGCAAACTTGAACTTCTCTGGACACTTAACAAACAATTCCTTTTTTCAAACAGATGAAATGACTGATTAAAAACACTCTCTGCCCTTTTATCAAGAGGGATTTCTATGGTATTCATACTTCACTAAAATAAAAAAAATTTTTTTTTAGGGGCAGGTGGTAGCTCAGTCGGTTAAGCATCTGACTCTTGATCTCAGTTCAGGTCTTTATTTTCAGGGTCATGAGTTCAAGCCCCATGTTGGGCTCTGCACTGGGCATGAAGCTTACGTAAAAAATAAAAATAAAAATTTGGGGGGTGCCTGGCTGGCTCAGTCAGTAGAGCATGCAAACTGATCTCAGGGTTGTGGGACTGAGCCCCGTGTGGACATGGAGCTTACTTTAAAAGACGGGGAGAAGGGAGAAGGGGATCTCTGGGGGACTCAGTCTGGTTAAGCACCCAGGTCATAATCTCATGGTTCATGAGTTTGAGCCCCTCATCAGGCTCTGTGCTGACAGCCTGGAGCCTGGAGCCTGCTTTGGATTCTGTGTTTCCCTCTCTTTTTGCCCTTTCCACAACTCGTACTCTGTCTGTTGTTTCTCAAATATAAATAAACCTTAAAATTTTTTTTTTAATTTTTCAGGATGAGATTTCTAAGCTGCACAATCCCCAAAAGACAAGCCACAGTAGCAAATGGAAAATCTGACCTGTAACTGTGACTTGGAAACACAATAAACCACTTACAAAGTGAGAGGAGCTACCAATGATTTGGTACACGTAATAAGCAGCCAAGTTTTTCAGACTAAGTCGGCTGTTAAAAGTATTGAGAAGACCTGGGACAGGTTTCCCAATTTTTTTTTTTTTATTTCTTACTGTTTATATTTGAGAGAGAGAGAGAGAGAGAGAGAGGGAGGGAGGGAGGGAGAGGGGCAGAGAGAGAGGGAAACACTGAATTCGAAGCAGGCTCTAGGCTCAGAGCTGTCAGTACAGTAGAGCCCGATACAGGGCTCGAACTCATGAGCTGTGAGATCATGACGTGAGCTGAAGTCAGATGCTTAACCAACTGAGCCACCCAGGAGCCCCTGGGTTTCCCACTTCTCAAAAAAGAAACTCCATGCAATGATGGCTTGATACTGAGTATATGGCAACATCTGACCACTTCTCTACTCCCTAGGCCTTAAAGCCATGAGGCAAATCCTTAATATTTCATTCTAAGAAAAAGGTTTAAAAATATAAGAGAACACCACAAAACGGTGTTGGGAAAACCGAACAGCTACATGCAAAAGAATGAAACTGAATGACTTTCTTATACCATACACAAAAATAAACTCAAAATGGTTAAAAGATCTCAATATGAGACCTGTAACCGTAAAAATCCTAGAAGAGAGCACAGGTAGTAACTTCTCTGACGTTGGCTATAGCAACATTTTTCTAGATAGGTCTCATGAGACAGGGGAAACAAAAGTAAAAATAAACTATTGGGACTACATCAAAATAAAAAACTTCTGCATAGTGGGGTGCCTGGGTGGCTCGGTCAGTTGAGTGTCCATCTCTCGATTCTGGCTCAGGTCATGATCTCAGGCTTGCAGGACCGAGCCCCATGTCAGGCTCTGTGCTGAGTCTGGAGCCTGCTTGGGATTCTCTCTCTCTCTCCCCGTCTACCCTGCTCACACTCTCTCTAAATTAAAAATTAAAATAAATGTGTTTTAAATAAAGCTTCTGCACAGTGAGGGAAGCAATCAGTAAAACAAAAAGACAACCTATTGAATGGGAGAAGATACTTGCAAATGATACATGCGATTAAGGGGTTAGTACTCAAAATATATAAGGAACTCATACAACTTAACACCAAAAACAACAAATAATCCAATTAAAAAATGGGCAGAAGACACAGACATTTCTCTTCAAACAGGACATACATAGATGGCTAACAGACACACGAAAAGATCCTCAACATCACTCATCATCAGTGAAAGGGAAATCAAAACCACAATGAGTTATCACCTCACGCCGGTCAGAGGAGCTAGAATCAAAAACACAAGAAACAACAAGTGTTGGTGAGGATGTAGAGAAAAAGGAATCCCCGTGCAAGGATGGTAGAGATGCAAAATGGTATGACCACCATGGAAAAAGAGTATGGAGGTCCCTCAAAAAAATGAAAAATAGAACTACGCTATGATCCAGTAATTCTACTACTGGGTTTCTGCACAAAGAATTTGAAAAGACAGATGCATCCCTCTATTTACTGCAGCATTACTTACAGTAGCCAAAATGCAGAAGCAGCTCAAGAGTCCACCAACAGTGAATGGATAAAGTAGATGTGGTGGAATAGAGTATCACTCAGCCATAAAAACGAGTCAATTTTTGCCATTTGCAACAACATGGATGGATCTAGTGGGTATAATGCTAAGTAAAATAAGTCAGAGAAAGACAAATACCCTATGATTTCACTCATATGTGAGATTTAAGAAACTAAAACAAGTAAGGGCGCCTGGGTGGCTCAGCTGGTTAAGCATCTGATTTTGGCTCAGGTCAAGATGATCCCACGGTTCCTGCTTTCAAGCACTCTGCTGTCAGCGCAGAGTTTGCTTTGGAGCCTGTCTCCCCATCTATCTGCCCCTCTCCTGCTCGTGCTCACTCTCTCTGCCTCAAATATAAACTTTGAAAAAAGAATTTAAAAAAAGAGTAAGAGGGAAAAAAAAAGATATAAACAAAAAAAAGACTCTTAATTATAGAGAACTGATGATTACCAGAGCGAGGCGGAGGCAGGTATGGGTAAAACAGGTGACAGGGATTAAGGGCACGTTTATCCTGAAGAGCACTGAGTAATGTAGAGAACTGTTAGATCCCTATGATGTATATCTGAAACTAATGTAACACTGTAGGTTAATTATACTGGAATTTTTTTTTTAATGTGAGAGTATTCTAAAATACTCTAATACCATAGTGGCATGTACTATGTACTGTAAGATATAGGATATTAATTCATAAACATAGTCCTAAGGTAATTTAAAAAGTGAAGAACTGTCACTTTCTTTTAGCTCTTCTTTAGCATCAAGAATCAACTTTTTTTTGTGGTCATTTTCCCATGAAAAAACAAAATCGTCTTTTTCCTTTTCTTTCCTCCCCCGCAGGAATGAATGGATGGAGAGCCTCAGAGCTGCCTGACAAGCTTGCTGCGTTTGGTCAGCAAGGTGCACTCTATCAAGCTGTCTCGCTTACTCTCCATTATACTCTACTACTACAACTGAGGACACATCCAAGGAAAGGTGAAGTGCTATATAGCACGTGTAAACAAGGGACCAGTCAAAAACCACAAAGCTAGTTAACAGCCAAACCAGGCCAAAATTCTAGGGCTTATTCTATCACACCTCACTGCTTCACTGCTTTGCTGTGCTGACCCTGGCTTGTGAAGGGAAAATGATAATCAACAAACATTTCACCCTCCCCTACCTCTCAGATTTTGTTATTCAGAACTCAGCTCAAAAGCCATCTCCTCAGGCGCGCCTTGCTGGCTCAGTCTGTTAAGTGGCCAACTCCTGGTTTCGGCTCAGGTCATGATCTCATAGCAGGTAAATTCAAGTTCAAGTTCACTCCAGTCTCTAATTATTACACTCAAGGTTTAGATACAATTTTTAAGGGCTTTTAGAAAGGAAAGGAAGTCCAGGAAGCTGCTATCACTCTAGATCACAGGGGAAATAACTATAACCATAAAAAAGGTTTAGAGGACGGAAAACTGCTAGGAAGCCAGAGAGACAAAGTATCATAAGTAAGAGATCGCTAAATGAGGGCACCAAAGACGTGGAGTCTAGTTCTTGCCAAAGGGATGGAACTATTGTGTGCTCCAGCAAGGTCAAAGAGATTTCCATTTGAAGCCGATTTTTGGCAATAGTGTCGCTGTACAAAGCCAAGGCTGAGAACTAAGTTAGTTTATTCAGGGATGATGAGGAGGTGGATGTGTAACTGAGCAATTTACAGGAAATGAATATTGAAAATGCATTTTGTTTTTCTGGTTGCCCTTCAGCATATTTTGGGTTTAGTCGTGCTGATTGGCTTTATTTCTGTCACAAGTTTAGGGCTATTTTTGCCTTGTAATATCTCTGCCCAATCTTCAAGTTTAGCTTAAGTCAGAAAGAAAAATCCTTTCAGATCACTGGTATTGTCCACCTGTTGTGGACAATACCAAACTTTGAAAGAAAAAAAAAAAAAAGAGCGGCAAGTGAGTGTTGAAATATTCATTTCGCCCCCAGAAACTGGAAAATTACAAAGCTAACTTTCATTAGGAGGAAGAAAAACTTGTCGTCTAAACAGAGATAAAGCCAAACCTAACATCCAAACTTAACATTTCTAAATATAACCTTTTACTAGAATTGACAAGTATGCTTAAGAGTCACAATACTGTGATACCACCCTTACTCCTACTCCTGGAACTCTTTAAATGTGAATTGAAAATAACTTTAAAAACATTATACTCTGAGAAATAAGTGCAGTGACTTTGGATGATACGAAACCACAGCTGGAGATAAGCCAATGAATCACTTAACTCATTTGAGAGGATGCTAGATAAGTGGATAAACAGCTAAATTAAAATTTAAGCAGACTTGATTCTGGCCTTCATGGAGCTTTTGGTCTAGAGGTGCTAAAAGACAAATAAGGAAGTGAGCAAAGATGTAATTACAAATTTTGGTAGGTACCAAAAGGCAAAGACCACATAACATTAGTAAACTTATACAGAGTAGTACTGACTTATTTTATTTAGAGAAGATGGTGGAAAGTTGGCATTTAAGCTGTCACCTGAAGAATAACAAACAGCAAATTACAAGAAGAAAAGGGAAAGGAAGTGTCCAAAAGACATGAAGTTTTTTCTCTCGATATCCATAAATACATATATATAAAGATACCCTTTCCAGTATAAAGTATGGACAAACATTAAGTAAAACCATTTGATCAAATTAGGAAGAGTTCATTCAAAACCACTCTCGATTCTATTTTGAAGACTTTTAGACTTCACGTGATTACACACAACTTTTCCTGTTTCTACCATTTCTTCTGTGTCCATGTTCTACAAATATACTGGGAAATAAGACAAACATCACCTTGGAAATCAATTTGGCACCTTTCTACACGTTACAAACTCCTAGCACTTGATTTCTGTTCAAACTAAAATTTCCCCAAAGGGAAGTTTTGCTTCTTCAACAAAGCGCACTGTTCCTGGAGGCTGTTTCATTTAGAATATTATGAAAGAGTCCAGTCCTTACAGAAGAACTATGGCTTAATATGACAGCTCATGGCTATGAAATGTGGCTCAGGTAAAAACATATCCCCTCAAACACAATATGGGTAAAAAACTTCTCCCAGTGAAGGTAAGGAGGTGCAGTCCCTCCACCAGCTTTACAAAAAAACCCACCAAGGGACAAGTGGCAATCAACACTTACTATCCATGATGTGCCTGGCACGTTAAGGATGCGGAAGCACAGGACCTGGGTCCTAAACTCCTGTAGTTAAGGGCCTGGTAAAACTCAAAAATCCTCAACTTTCCAACATTCTTCAGACGATGTGGTATCATGTCCACCTTACTACTTTGCCCCTGAACCAGTTTGTCTTCCTTCACTGGGAAACTCAGAACTTAAAGGAATTCTCCAAATGTGGCCTAATACAGAACTCTTTAGATACGATTAATGCATTTGAAAAAGTCTCTTCCTGGGAAGCCATCCCACACACATGTGGATTTGGAGCAGGTCCCAATGTCTTCTCTCAGACACCATTCTGCAGCTGCAAGATCTCTTCCTCCTCCATCTTGGGTTTATCCAACTACTGTTCTTTTTTTTCCTACCTTTTCTTTAAAAAAAAAAAAAAAAAAACCCAAGAGAAGAATTTCAAACAGCCTTTCTGAAATCATTTCAGATACAATTCTGTCACTTGGAGCAAGGGTTCACTTTCAAACTGTTCCCACAGAGCCACTTGAGAGCACAGTCCCTCAAGCCTTCCCCACCCAAACCACTCCCTCCTCTAATTACCAAGCAGATCAACAGGCCCTGAGAGAACACATGCATTTTACTTAAAATGAAGGTCTTAAGATATATATCACTTTTGTATCATTAAAAAACACATCTTATTATTCAACTCCAAGAAAAAGAAGTAATATTGGCAGACAAAGCCAAAACAAACTTCTCTAAATCAAAAACTCTCAAAGATAAGGACGAATTAAGTGATTTCTTTTCCCTTCTCACCTCAGATTAGTAAGCTTCTTCTCAGTGATCCCTAAGTGATGATACCAGCATTATCTTGGCCAAGTTCTGCTGAATTCACCAGAATAAACATGGGAGTATTTACCCCATGGCTGGAACCCTGCAGGTAGCTTACTGAGAAGTTGTATCTGGCAAGAGCAGAACCAAGTACACACCAAGGCCTAATCACTCCTGCTAAACGAGAAGCTGAGATCATTCTTTCTTGTCCCTTCGACATCTTACTCCAAGGTGCAGAAGGCCAAACTCACTTCAGTGTTAGGGAGACACTCACACTTCATTTATTAGTGAGAGGTTACAGTAAAACGCCAGTGCCAAGAGAGCCATGCTTTTGGGGCACCTGCGTGGCTCATTCAGTTAAGCATCTGACTCTTAATCTCAGCTCAGGTCATAATCTCA
The DNA here is from genome assembly GCF_003009895.1 of Hyaena hyaena. Classification (NCBI taxonomy): domain Eukaryota; kingdom Metazoa; phylum Chordata; class Mammalia; order Carnivora; family Hyaenidae; genus Hyaena; species Hyaena hyaena. The sequence continues at coordinate 1,498,045 of NW_024081028.1, read as the reverse complement.
AGGTTCCTGGGATCAAGTCCCATATCGGGGTATGCTCTGACAACACGGAGTCTGCTCAGGATTCTCTCTCCCCCTCCAATGCTCATGCACGTGGTCGCTCACTCTCTCTCTCTCCCAAAACAATAAATTTTAAAAAGCCATGCTTTTAACAGTCATTACTTTAAGAAGTAGAAAAATCTTGGTGAACAAGACACAAAATGACTAAGATAAAGAAAAGACAGATGTAAAAATACCAAGAAAGAAATTCACCATTCATAAAAGGCTGTGGACAAAGCAATGGCCTGACTTGTGCTTTGTAAGCCTCTGGATAGTTCCAGCTATCTGAGCAGAGCACAGGTGAAACATTACACATGTTTACTATTTTATGCTTTTCTCTGGAGATTATCCCTCTCCTGAGAGCGAGAGAGAGAAACAGAATCAAGAGCAGCTGGGGGTATCTCTAGGGTAAGACTTTGCTAAAGCTTCGCACCCCACCCACATCCCAGAAGAAACTGAACTCAGGTGGGGGAGGGGCCTTTGGGGAGAATGACAATGATCAGATGAAATCTGAGCTGATTTCAATTCAGAACTGAAATGTGTATTATATTTATAGATTTAATAACTAACTCTATTAACTGGCTCTCTTAAATTATTAAGTAAGCCAATAAATATAATACTAATTTCAATTCTGAGGTCCTAAAACTTACAGAGAATAATCACACGTGCATTAAGCACCCTCCTAAAGGTGGGAAAGGGCCTCTGGGGAGAATGGCAATTTTATTGCTTAAACAACCTAAAGGCATAATAACAGACTTGGCCTTGCCTAGGTTATAAAATCAAAATTATTCTGGGGGCACCTGGCTGGCTCAGTCAGTAGAACATGACTCTTGATCTTGGGGTTGTAAATTCAAGCCCCACGTTGGGTATAGAGCTTACTTTTTTAAAAAAATCTGTTCTGGGGTCGCCTGGGTGGCTCAGTCCATTAAGCATCCAACTTGGCTCAGGTCATGATCTCACGGTTTGTGGGTTCAAGCCCCGCACTGGGCTCTGTGCTGACATGACAGCTTAGAGCCTGGAGCCTGCTTCAGATTCTGTGTCTCCCTCTCTCTCTGCCCCTTCCCCACTTGCACTGTCTCTCTCAAAAATGAATAAACACTGAAAAAAAATTTTTTTAATCTATTCTGAAGTTTAGTGCTGAGATTCTTAAACTTTAAATACTGAATTCTATGGAATTTGGTAGAACTTACTTTAAAAATGTGTAATGTATGGTGCAGATGTACACATAAGACATACCTACATAAGCACATGTAACAAACTGTTAAGAGCGGTTACCTCTGCAGAGCAGGAAGGAAGATTTAGAGAGGAAGCCAACAGGAGAAGGGAGACACACAAAATAGGGTAGACAGGATGCAGCTTCTCACTTTACATATAAATCTCTTAGCTGGTCATTTTACAGATGACTTCCCCCCATTATTCTAAAAACAAAACTTGTTAACATTCTGGAGTTAATGGGTTGATTCTTCTATCTTTAATGTGGAATCAACATCTATCTACCTTCTTCTGAGATATTTTTAAAAATCTAAGATAGTAATTTCCATGACCCTAAATAAATAAAGCTGCACTGTAATTACTCGAAGTCCATTTGAGAAAGTCTTATCACAGTGGAATTGTATTATTCTTTTAGGATTTAAAAGAGGGTTAGGAAAGGCCTGCCTTATAGCCAACTGGGTTCTATTTCTTTAAAATGTTTTTATTATGGAAGTGTTGATTCATATACAAAAATAGAACAGTGTAAGGAACTCAAGCGTACCTATGATACAGCTTCAAAACCTATCCATTCTCTGCCAGTAGGCTCTATTCTGGTCAAAATGCTAACAAGTGTGGGTGAATCTGCAGCTATTTTCCTGTATCTTTTCCCTTAAAATAAAAACATAAAACGAAAAACAAAAGAACAAAAAAAGAGACTCCTTACATTAAAAAAAAATATATATATATATATATATAAATATCAAATCATTATGTTGTATGTACCCTTGAAATTGGTTTGTCAATTATACCTCAATAAAAAAAACAAACAAACCCAGGATGCCTGGCTGGCTCAGTCAGTAGATTATGTGACTCTTGATCTTGGGGTTATAAGTATGAGCTCCCCATTAAGTGCAGACATTACTTAGAAATAAAATCTTTAAAAAGAAAAAAATCAAACTCAGATACGCAATGAAGTGACCCAAATCGCTCACTTCTACGTTTCTCCATGTGTGCTCTGCAAACAAGTCTAAAAGGAGAATCATTTATCAGCAAATAACAATCGCTCTTATTTAAGTTCAAACGCATCTAAAGCAAATTCCAAAGTGCAACCCTAAACTATTTCCTAATTCCAGGACATGAGTAGTCCAAAATACCGTTCCCATTGTGTGCTATTTCATCAACTTGTTTTTAGAAGTGTGAATACTTCATAACAGTTGAGAAAATCACGATGAGAAAGTAGAAAATACATTATTAATAAACTGTATGTTTGATGAGCAAGCCAAAAGCAACAAACTTAAGATTTCTAATTCTACGGAGTCCAAAATCCATTGTAAAAATGGTGAGTTCACTACAAATGTTTGGTATTTAGGAAAATACAAGACACCGTCATTTTTTTTTCCCCAATGTGTTTTTTATGTCAGCCTTACTATCAACTTCCCTAAAAATAACTTTTACTAATGAAAGCATATATTTTAGTTCACTTAGGCTAACAATGGACCTGCTTACAAAACAAATTCCCAACTTTCCTAACTGTCGTTGTTGGGCTAGAAAGAGAATTCAGAGGAACCAGCTTGGCAACCTTCACAGAAACCGTTCAGTCTGTACCCAGAAACTGGAGGGGTGAAAGCCAGCCAGCAAAGCCCACACCCTCAGAGAAACTGTATCTGGTACTTGTGTCATGGTTAACTGCAGAAACAGAGGCCCAACTCCGTGTACTGTTTTCATGACATAAAAAAATAACATGTTAGTTATCCATAAACACATGGGTAATTTTTCTAAGTGAGCATTAAGAAGTTTCCCTGAGGGTGAGCCCTGAAGCCGTTTATAAGTAGAGCAATTAAGGAATGGCAAGTCTAGCATAAAACTACCCAGAGATTATTTATAATAATAAGACCTTTCTCTCCCTAGAAGAACACTGCCTATGTGGGAAATACTAGGCCAGCTTTTTTCCGTAAAAGTTCGATTCCAAGTGCTCAAAAAATCAATCTGTTCTCTCTTTTCTACCCCTAGTATTTCTTTGGATGGCAAACGGGAACTCCAAGGTCAAGGTAACAGTCTCTTAGAAAATCCATACCCAAGACTACATTGTATGTTAACTAACTTGAGAATTTAAAAAATAATAAACGATTGGGGCGCCTGGGTGGCTTAGTCGGTTGAGCGTCCGACTTTCGCTTAGGTCATGATCTCGCGGTTCGTGGGTTCGAGCCCCGCGTCGGGCTCTGTGCTGACTGCTGGCTCAGAGCCTGGAGCCTGTTTCAGTCTGTGACTCCCTCTCTCTCTGACCCTCCCCTGCTCACGCTGTCTCTCTCTCTCTCTCCTAGAAATAAAATAAAAATATTAAAAAAAAAAAATTTAAAAAAAAAAAATAAATAATAATAAACGATTTTTTAAAAATCCATACCAAGCTGCCCAGGAAATAAAGATGTGACTTTTTGCTGTCGCTTCACACTTGAGGGAGATGGGGAATTCCTTTCTATCAGCTATTACGATTTACTTTGGATGCTTTGGGCTGTCCTGACCTATTCCGACAAAACTCATCTCCAAAAGCCACCAGAGGATCTGTAACAGATTCTGTGAGTGTACCCAGCAGGGAGCCCATCCTACCTCAGAAAGAGTCTTAACTTCCCTCCGTTCAAGCCCACGCACCAGTCATCAGCTAATAAACAAGAGACTGTTCTCTAGTCCCCTGTTGGGCTATTTGCAAACTGCTTTCTTCCCTCCCCCCAAAATATCAGGACCCTCAGAAGAGGGCAGAACTGATCTTTTTCACTGCACTGGTGAGTAATGAAAGGCTGGAAAAAAATAACTGGCACCAAGCAAGTGCACAAGCACCTTAAATGAGAGAAATTTACCAAAACCAAACTAATGCTAATAAACCCAGAAACCCTTATATGGGGCAAGTATTTTTACCTCTCTCTGCCTATTTTTTCTCATAAAATGATTTGGAACCGTTTCCAAACACGGTCAAAACACTTGAAAATTTATACACACTTAGGAGGTCATTCCTCATTCTTACTTCAGGCACGTCTTACAAGTGGAATTAGGGACGCCTGGGTGGCTCACCCAGTTAAGGTTCTGACTCCTGATTTCAGATTAGGTAATGATCTCAGGGTCGAGATCAAGCCCCACATAGGGTTCTGTGCTAATAGCACAATGCTTGGGATTGTCTCTCTGCCCCTCCCCCACGCTGCCTCCCCCTCAAAATAAACTTAAAAAAAAAAAAAACCTGGAATTCAATGGAATAGCTTAACGTTTCAGCTTTTAAAAAAGAATCATCCTTCCATCAACTCTGAAATTTACTGTAGAAGAAATCATTTAAGATTCACATCATATTCTACTCCTTTATAAAAACTAGCCAATCTGCCTGAAACCACTTACCTTCTAACTGTATTTAAAAACATATCACCTGCATCGAGGAGAAGCCACCTATACCAAATTCAGGCAGCACCAACCTCACTTGATAAAGAGTTCCCAGAATCCAGGCTCCATTCCAGAATCCTGTCCGGGTGAGGGACAGTGCTGCTAGCTGTTTTCCATCGCAAAGCCTGCAAGAGGTCATATTTCCTTCTTCCTCTTCAGTGACTGAATTCACTTCTTGTCCCAATGACATGGCAAACTCCAACCCTCCATCTTTCACTTTTTAAAGGAACAGGACCATATTACTTCTGAATAACTTGGAAAGTTAGGAGAAATTCAATGATATGTATTTCCATAGTACACAGAATACAGCAGGCAGAGAGGCACTAATTATTATTTCAAGCCTGATTTCCATACAGGGTGCTTGTTTGCCTGCTATGACATCACAGAAAATATTAATTTAAGATCACAATGATAAATCTTTGCTAGGAAACACCTTTGTTCACTCTTTTTAGTCAAACGGCTATTTCTCCTTCAATGAGAAATTAAAACATATGGAAGTCTTAACTAGTGGATATTCATTCACAGAAAGCAACATAATCATTAAATGCCTGAAAATTCTGAAAAATGCACACAAATAATGAACTTGGGTCCCAAGTCACCAGCTTGAAAAAAAGTTAGTAAAATAAAATGCACACAAAAAGTTTTACACACTAATTGGTTTTATTATAAGCATATATAAGACATGTATATATGCTTATGGAAGCATGGAAGCATATATATGCTTATAAGGCATAAGTATGCCTCTTAAAGGTATTCTGAAGGAATAACAAGTGTGTAAGTTATAAGCAACTTTATTTGCCAGCATCCTGTGTAGTTAAGTTCACTGTATGGTTTATCTAATAATGTCGTAGCAAAAGGAAGGGACTTGGATAGGAGAGGAGTTCTGGGGAACTTTAAGAAAGTAATAATCTCTGTAGATTTTAGTTTATTCTTTTGTGAAATGTGGGTAATACTGGGCATATAACTTCTAAGGTTTCAGGACAGGCGGCATGCTGGGCTTTACAAACACAAATAGGACACTACATTAAGAGATGCTTAGTAGAAAGGTAAATACACCATCACTTCATAATTTAAAAATTAGTCTTGCTTTCTCTTTAAAGCAAGTTTCACAATCTCTGTACACAGGCATACAATGGGAGATCCTGCAGGTCTGGTTCCAGACCAAGGCAAGAGAGCGAGTCAAACGTTTTGGTTTAAAATCTATGTTTACACTATCCTGTAGTCTATTAAGTGTGCAAGAGCATTATGTCTAAAGAAATGTACACATCTTAAATGTACACATCTTAAAAAATACTGCTAAAAAATGCTAACCATTATCTGAACTTTCAGCGAGTTGTAATCCCTAATCATAGATAATAACAAATATAATTTAAAAAATCTGAAATACTGCGTCACCAAAATGTGACACAGACACGAAGCAAGCAAAAACTGTTGGAGACATGGGCCAACAGACTAGCTTGATGCACTGCATTCGATTTGTGAAAACAAAATACAAAGTATCTACAAAGTGCAATAAAGTGAAGTACAACAAAAAGTAGGTATGCTACAGTTACTTTGGTTAAGACAGGTGTCTATATTCCCCCCAAAACCACCGTCCAGCTAAAACCAGGACATTCTGTTCATTCTATGAGAATTCACTGAACACGAACTCCCATGTTATAGGAGTTTATACACAGAAAAGTATTTTGGGGAGCGCCTGGGTGTCAGTCGCTTGAGCATCCGTCTCTAGACTTCAGCTCAGGTGACAATCCCGGGGTCATAGGATCAAGCCCCGCATTGAGCATAGAACCTGCTCAGGATTAAAATTAAAAAATAATAATAATAAATAAAATCAAAACCATAGCTTTAAAAAAAAAAAAAGTAGAGGTGCCTGGATAGCTTAGTTGGTTAAGCATCTGAGGGTTTGTTGAGTTTCAGCCCCGTGTCAGGCATGCTGCTGTCAGTGAGATCCTCAGTCCTCCTCCATGCCCTTCCCCCGCTCATGCGCCAAGTCTCTCTCTCAAAAATAAACTTTTTTTAAGAAGTATTCTTCACGATCTCTTCAGATTCACAACGTGACACTGGGGAGTTTTCTTTTGCGTGCACCAGTGCAAAGTCAGAAAGGGGGTCACTGGTTGTGCTTTTTCCAGTCACATCTTTTCTTTGAACTAAAGTTTTCTCAGTCATTAAAAACAGGGATAATACTTTAATTGTTAATAATGTACCATTATTAGTTCATTAATTGTGCCAAATGTACCATACTGATGTTACGTGTTAATAAAAGAGGAAATTAGGGGATGCCTGGGTGGCTCAGTCGGTTGAGCATCCCGACTTCAGCTTGAGTCATGATCTCACAGTTCTTGAGTTCAAGCCCCATGCCGGGCTCTGTGCTGACAGCTCGGAACCTGGAGCCTACTTCAAACTTTGTCTCTGTCTCTGTCTCTGTCTCTCTCCGTCCCTCCCCTGCTTGCACACCCACGCACTCTCACTCTCTCCAAAATAAACACTGAGGGGCACCTGGGTGGCTCAGTCAGTTAAGTGTCCAATTTCAGCTCAGGTCATGATCTCACGGTCGTGGGTTCAAGGCCTGCATCGGGCTCTGTGCTGAACTCTTACTCAGAACCTGGAGCCTGCTTTGGATTCTGTGTCTCCTTCTCTCTCTGCCCCTCCCCTGCTCACACTGTCTCACTCTGTCTTTCAAAAATAAACATAAAAAATTTTTTAATAAAAAAAAAAAATAGGGGCACCTGGGTGGCTCAGTCGGTTCAGCGTCCGACTTCAGCTCAGGTCATGATCTCACGGTTTGTGGGTTCGAGCCTCGCGTCGGGCTCTGTGCTGGCAGCTAGCTCAGCCTGTTTCAGATTCTATGTCTCCCTCTCTCTCTGACCCTCCCCTGTTCACGTTCTTTCTCTCAGAAATAAACTTAAAAACAAAAATATCAAAAAAAATTTTTAAATAAAACATTAAAAAATTTTTAATAAAAAATAAAATTTTAAAAAATTTTTAAAAAACCATTGGAAAGAAATTTTTAAAAAAATAAGAGGGGAAACTTGGCATGGGGAATGTTAAGAACTACTATGAGTTGAATTATTTACCCTCACCCCCAAAATTTATTTGTTGAAGTCCTAACCCCAAGTACCTTGGAATGGGACCTCATCTGGGAGATAGGACCTCTATAGAGGTATAGGACTGTTGTCCTTAAAAAAAGAGGAAATCTGGGGGCACCTGGGTGGCTCAGTCGGTTGAGCGTCTCACTTCGGCTCAGGTCATGATCTCACGGTTCGTGGGTTCAAGCCCCGCATCAGGCTCTGTGCTGACAGCTAGCTCGGAGCCTGGAGCCTGTTTCGGATTCTGTGTCTCCCTCTCTCTCTGACCCTCCCCCGCTCACGCTGTCTGTCTCTCAAAAATAAATTAAAAACATTAAAAAAAAAAAAAAGAGGAAATCTGGACACAGGGATCCTCAGAGGAAAGACAAGGTGAAGAGACACAGGAAGAAGAGAGCAGCCTACATGCCAAGCAAGCAACCCTGCCAACACCTTGATGTTTTTACCTTTGAGCCTCCAGATCTGCAGGGCAATAAACTGCTCTGTGTAAGCACCTAGTCTGTACTTTCTCTCGGCAGCCCGAGCAAACTCATACAGGGATTCTGTACCCTGTCTAAACCTATCCTCAAACAAAAACCTTATTGAACAAACAAAAAAAGGCAGAGGATCTGGTGCCCCTTTCTCATAGTTACGAAGACCAAAGTAGATGATGACTGGGAAATTCTTGTTCAATGGCAAGGGAACCCCTAATAACCCCAACACACAGCAAGCAACCAAGCTAGGACTAGAACCCAGGTTTCATTCGGTGTTTTCCACGATCTAAGCTTGCTTCAAGATGCGCATAAAGGTGGATGTAAGTGAGAGATCTGCTGAAGTAAATTATCAATCTCAAATGTCCTGTCTCAAATGGACAGCACCCCTCAGAGCCATTTTCTTTCTTTTTTTTTTTTTTCCTGAGAGCCACTTTCTAATACAGGACCAGGTTGCATGGCTCTGGCACCAAAAAATAACTAGCTTCCCGTGCTGGCTGCTCCATTCATTAGCTGAGTAAGGTATTTTCCCAATCTTCCAAAAGTGACCTACCACTCACGAAAACACCGTGGAACTAAGCAAGCACACATAAACTGCCGGGCACACAGCGGATGACTTCACACCGCAAGCTCTGTTCAGCTACAACCCCAGAGTGGTGAGAGGGAGACACTGAGGAACTTTCTCTGACAGCAAACAGATTTCACCACTGAATTCTATTTTCTTGTTATTATTGATAAGTAACCAAGTATCTTCCTACACAGAACAATAAAGTGCATTACACCTTTACTAGCTAAATCAGCATGTATGGCACTGAGAGGTATACAGAAGAAAAGGTCATATTCTAAAGTCATGACCTTTGGAGAACAAATCCCTTTGCTGCTAGATGTCAGCAGAGAAAATCAATGGCAAGCTGGGGGTGGGGCGGGGGGGGGATACATTTGGACCTTGTTCATCACAACATTCCCCAGTGTAAGTAACCTGTGGTATTTTCTCTTGAGAATTTGCAAAGTTCAATGGGTTATCTACTAAGCTCAGGATCTTCTATGCAATTAATCTTTCATCATTAGAGAAACAGAATGAACAGTATAGCATAGTCAGTAACTTAAATAATCTTCAATTAACCCCAGAGGCTGTTTCCCTCTATCTCTAGAGGAGGGGAACAGCAATTTTACTTACCACTGGGGAATATCTCATTTTTTAAAGAAAAATCTCAGCTTTTCCAACTTAATAAAAGCACTATAGCCTATGTTAACTAATGACCTATGGCTTCCTTCCAGCTTTCATTATGGTAAACCTTTTTAAAGACTAAATTAAACAGCCAATCATAACACAACTCTTTTTTAAAAAATGTTTATTTATTTTGAAAAAGAGAGAGAGAGAGAGAGGAGAGCGAGTGTATGAGCAGGAGGAGGGGCAGAGAGAAAGGAGAGAATCCCAAGCAGGCTCTGCGCTGCCAGCACAGAGCCCAACACAGAACTCGATCTCAGGAAGCACGAGATCATGACCTGAGCCAAAATCAAGAGTTGGGCATTGAACCAACTGAGCCACCCAGGCACCCCGACACTTAACTATTTCCTAAAATGAAATTATTATGGGGCACATGGGTGGCTCGGTCAGTTAAGGTGACTCTTGATTTTGGCTCTGATTGTGATCTCGCAGTTGTGAGCCCACGTCAGGCATTGGGCTCTACGCTGAGCATGAACCCTGGCTGGGATTCTCTCCTTCCCTCTCTCTCTCTGCCCCTTCCCTGCTCGCATGCACACTCCCTCAAAAGTAAACATTTTTTAAAAAATGAAGTTATTACTACTAATAGCTTGGGCTTAACCAGTAGTGCATACTGCAATCACCTTTAGAGCTTTAAGTCCATTAATCAAAGATACTAATTTTTTTTTTTTTATGTTTACTTATTTTTGAGAGAGACAGCAAGCGGTGAGGAGCAGACAGAGGGGAAGACAGAATCCCAAGCAGGCGCTATGCCCTCAGTGCAGAGCCCAACGCTGGGCTCGAACTCACAAACCGAGAGGTCATGACCTGAGCTGAGATCAAGAGTTAGACGCTCAACCTACTGAGCTACCCAGGCGCCCCATGGAAGGTTCTTATTGAGGAAACCTGGAAAGGGATTCAGAACCACCGGCATATGGACACTGCGGATTCCAAACCACTGGCATATGGACACTGCGGATTCCAAGGAGTAGATGGACTGTGGTCTCCCTTCATCAAGTTATCATCCCACCCCTGATGCACAGCCACCATTTACAAGTCTACATCAAGCTCGTTTATAACTCTTATTAGGAGTTGTTTGATATCTTTTATAAATATTGGTCTTTTTAGGATCAAATCATCTTCTCCAAACAAGTTTATCACACAGTGGTTTAGAGGGGAAAATAATACATGTGTGTTCAAGTCTGTTTCATTATATGTTAATCTTTCATTGCTTTAAATGGTATTTCAAATATGGGCTGTATTATTCAATAAGTAAATTGTATTAATTTTCCTGTTCCTTCAGGCATATGAGCCCTCAGAACTGCACTGTCCAACACACAGATGGCTACTATGGTCTTGCAATGTCCTTGGTCTGGACTGGGATGAGCCACAAGTATAAAACATAGGATTTCAAAGACTTAGAACAAAAAAAATCAAAATGTAAACTACCTCACTAGCTATTTTTTATATTACATATTGAAATGAGAATGTGTTGGATATATTACATAAAATATATCATTAATTTCATTTGCTTTTTTTTTTAATGTGGCTGCTAGAAAATCCAAAATTACATATGGCTCCCACCAGACTTCTCTTTAACAGTGCTGTCCTAAGGGACAACAATGACTATGTATTTTCAAATGGTCAAGCATTATTTAGTCACTTTTATTTTTAAGCAAACTCTATGCCCAATGTGGGGCTCAAACTCAACAATCCCAAGATCAAGAGTTGCATGTATGTTCTACCGACTGAGCCAGCCATGCACCCCTATTTTAAGTGACTTATAAATTCATATTAATTTTGTAGTTTACAGTCTCTATCCACTAAGATTTTCCTGTCGATATAACGAACTGATAGCTTTCCGTTTATAATTGCACTTTACCAGGTAAGTTGAGGGGAAAAAAAAGAGAAATGTCTTGGGGTGCCTGGGACTCAGTCAAGTTAAGCATCCGACTCTTGGGTTTCAGCTCAGGTTATGATCTCATAGCTTTTTGGGTTCGAGACTCACAATGGACCCTGTGGGGGCAGCACGGAGCCTGCCTGGGATTCTCTTTCTCCCTCTCTGACTCTCTCCTACTTGTGCTGTCTCTCTCAAAACAAATAAACTTAAAAAAAAGAGAGGAAGAGAGAAATGTCTTAAATACACACAAAACTCTACATAAGAAACTAAAAATGACTACATTTTGGATTTTATCAGTCACCTGAGTCTACAAAAGGAAGCAAGAACCCAACCCACTGCTTCCATTAAAATGAATTAAGGCACTATTCGAAGTATCTAAATTTAAAGAGAACACAAGAACTACCCCAACCCCAGTTAGATCCAAACACCCAACCAGAACTGCGTTCAGATATTATGTGATCAATGCAGCTCCTCTCTCTGGGATTTCCTTTAGGAACGGCATATAAACTAACTATAGAAGTTTCTTTATAGAAGGTCTACAGACCTGTAGAAGGTCTATTTATTTCCTAGAACATCATGTATTTAGTTTTTTAATTAAGTAACAAAACTGAATTCATCAGATTTCGGTATGAAAGATTGGGTTTGCCATACTTCCAAAATACTAAGTGATGTAGCCCCTGCCTACTTGCCCAACACCATCCCAAACCACTCTCTCTGAGGTACAATGGCCTCCTTTCTATTCCTTGAACAACGCGAGCATTTACAGCCTCAGCACCTTTCCACTTGCCATTGTCTCCAAATGAACTCTTCAGTCTCTAGCATGGCTGGCTCCCTTCCCATCCTGCTGATCTCAGCTACTTGAAAAGGCCTTCCTTTAGTATATTACCTAAATGAAACCTCACCGCCCCCCCACCCCCAATTTATCTGGCTCTCCTATGTCCTTCCTAACACTTAGGAATATCTGAAATTATCTTACCTGCCTCCCCAGACTAGAAAGTAAGCTCCCCAGGAACACGAGTCCTGTCTGTCTTGCTCACTGCTGGAAGCTCCAGCACAGAGGGGAGGTACAGTAACAAGGGCTCAAGGGTCTACTGACTGAATGAATCAAAAAAATCATTTTAAGGTTAAAATCCCGTATGTTTATTTGAAAAATTGTACAACTGGCTTCCTACGTACATACCCTTTGAGTCTTTATTTTCTAATTCTCAATACTTCAGTCTCTTCAAGAACTGCTATATTTTTATATGGACAGAAATATGAAATATGGAAATAATTATACTTTATTTGCTGAGGGTGGAGAGGGAAGAAAGGACTGCATCACTAACTAAAAGATGAAATAAGGCTACAATAATACAAACACTATCAGTACAAGATTAGAGAAACAAATGGAACAAAATACAAAGTTTCAGGGTGCCTGGATAGCACAGTCAGTGCTACCAACTCTTTATCTCAGTTCAGGTCATGATCTCACAGTTTGTGAGCTCGAGCCCTTTGGGATTCTGTCTCTCTTCCTCCCCTGCTTGTACATGCTCTCTTTGAAAATAAACAAACAAACAAACAAAAAAAAGGTTTAGAAACATACCCTGCCAGACACCCTTTACAAAGGTAGCTTTTCAAATCACTACATAAAAAGGATAAATCAGTAGTCAAGACAGCTTATTAACAATTTGGCACAAAAAGTTAGATTCCTTCTTCTTCTTAACACAAAAATAAAATTCCTGATATAGTATAAAAATGTTAAAAAGCCATTAGAAAAGAAAATGTTAGTGTCTATTTGATAGGCCTATGTAAGCCTATTTATTAGTTTTCTCAGAGATAAAAGATATGCATCATAAAAGGATGGGAATGTAGTAATAATAATTAAAAAAAAATACCAGGCACTTCTCTAAATGCTTCACATACATTCACTTAACTTACAACACTGCTATGAGGTACACACTATTTATTATCACTCACATTTTACACATGTGGAGACTACCCACTATCTTAAATACTATACTATTTCATCTCTGCTGCAGAGAACAAAAGGGAATCTTGAAAACTAAACATAAAAGAATATACATTCAGCAATCCCACTTCCAGGTATTTATCCAGAAGTGAAATCTAGACCTCAAAGAGATGTCAGCACTCCCACATTCACTGACGCTTTACTCACAATAGCCCAAGATGCGGAAAGAATCGAAATGTTCATCAACAGATGAATGGATAAAGAAGACGTGGTATATGCATACGATGGAATACTATTCAGCCTTGTGTGGAATACTATTCTGCAATGTGTGCCAATGTGGCTGACCTCTGAGGACATTAGGCTACATAAAATAAGCCAGCCACAAAAAGGCAAATACTGCCTGATTCCACATATATGAGGTATCTAAAATAGACAAACTCACTGATTCAGAGCAGAATGGCTGTTGTCAGAGGGCTGGGGGCAGCGGGAAATGGGCACTTACTAGTCAAGCACACCAAGTTCCAGTTACACAAGATAAAGAACCTTAGAGATCTGCAGTACAACACTATCCATGGTCCCCAACAATGTACTGTACACTTAAAAATTTAAAAGGACACATATCCTCTTAAATGTTCTTACCACCATAACATAAATAAATATTATCATCCATGATGTCAGTAAATTGAAAAACCTTCATAAGAGTTGGGGAGGAAGAGGCTTGTAATTCACTGCCAACTGGAATCCCTGACTCGCATGGAACAATTTAAGAACTAAACACTGCCGGGGTGCCCAGGTGGCTCAGTCTGGTTAAGCATCTGACTCTGGATTTCGGTTCAGATCTTGACCTCACAGTTTGTGAGATCAAGCCCCACTTTGGGCTCTGTGCTGACAGTACAGAGCCTGCTTGAATCTGGATTCTCTCTGCCCCTCCCAACTCTCTCAAAATAAACAAACAAATAAATAAAAAAGAACTATAGCCCAGTTTGTCTTGGCAGCTAAAGAAGGCACAAGCTTCTGCATAAGTACGAAGGGCATAAACTATATTCTTGTCGTGACTCTGGCTGTTTGGAGTTGTATGAAGAAGAACTGAGTACATAAAAATGTTGATGAATATGGAGGTGCCTGGCAGGCTCAGTACAGCAACTCTTGATCTTGGGGTTGTGAGTTCAAGCCCCATGCTAGACAGAGATTACTTTTTTAAAAAGTTGACAAGGGGCACCTGGGTGGCTCAGTCTATCAAGTTTCCAACTCTTGATTTCAGCTCAGGTCATGATCCCAGGATCATGGGATCAAGCTCCATGTGGGGCTCCGTGCTGAGCATGGAGCCTGCTTAAGATTTTCATTCTCTCTCTCTCCCCCCCTCATTCCCTCCCTGCCTCCCTCCCTCCACCTCTGCCCCACTCGTGCACTCTCTCTCTCAACAATAAAGTTCGTGAATATAAATATAAATATATATATATGAACCTAAGTGATAAAAACAACAAAGGCTAGAAAATGCAACCCAGAAAATAAACAGAGATGGAAACAGAAAAAAGATACTTAACAGGATTAGTCCAAAAGATACAACATCCAATTCCACAGAATACAGGAGCAAAAATAAAGGGGAGAAAAAGCAACAACAGAATTCCTGAAAATCTCCCGGAATTGGGGGACTTCAGTCCATTAAGGGACCAGCACATTAGATGAAAACAGCCAAACCAAGAACACTGTCATAAAATGTCAGAAAGCTGGGAAAGAGAAGTGCTAAAGCTTCAGAGGTCAAAGGTAACTTACATCTCATCAACAGGGAAAGACAAAGGGCAACAGAACAGGATCTTAAAAATTCTGAAGTAAAATTATGTTCAAACTAGAATTCTATACCCAGCCAAACTAATAATCAATAATAAAGGCATTTTTAGACATGTATGTCTGAACAATTTGCCTCCTGTGTACCCTTTTCTCAGAAAGCCAATGGAGAACGAGACTCACTCAGGAAGGAGAGGACATGGGAAAAGATAATGGAACCCAGCACAAGAGACGCAGGAAACTCATGAGGATGATGACGCTGAGACAGCAAGCATGATGGCTGGGCAGCTACCTTGAGAATACTCAGGATGGAGCATACCAGCAGGTATCGCCAGGAAGATAAAATCTGTAATACAGCTAAAACGTTTACAGTGTTGAGGAAGATTTACATTGTTGGGTAGAGTTTAAAGAGGAATTGCTGATGAAAAATAGAAATTAAGAAAACAGACCAAAAAAAAGATCTTTATTAACTACAGAGAGAAAATAAAAGTTACGCAGAACAGGAAAATTATCCAGAGCATGTAACATTGATTTGGCTGTAAGTTATACAAACCATAATATTGTCAACAGTGAATACTAGCCAAATCAGGATTGTACCAGAAACCACTACTATTCAATGTGGGAAGTTAACACTTAACACCAAAAACTAGAAAATCAGTAAGTACCAAAATAAGCTTATTATTTAGAGGCAATATGAAAAGAAACAGGAGACTTGGAAGTGACTGCTTCTAGGGACTAGAAAGGGATTCTGTACTTTAATAAAAAGTACAAGAAAAGTTAAGAAAATCAAATGTATTCATGAATTTACTCATGTCCATTACATAGTTATCCAAGACAGGGAAAAATGCGAGAAAAGCCTAAATGTCTACCAGAAAGGAACTAGCTCGGTAATTTTAAGTTATATGGCACATCCATGATGAAATGCCATGAGTCATTTAAAAGTGCAAACAGGGAAAAACTTGCTCTTGTTAACAAGAACCAGGGGAGTCAAAGAAGTCCAGCCCTGATTTTGTTAAACACACACATCCAAATAACACAAGCATGAAAAGAGACTATTCACCAAATATTAACAAGGATTATATACATATGTCATTAACGGATGATCTTTTGCAATATTTCCTAATGAACAAACATGTGTTATTAAACGACTCAAATTAATTAAAATAAAAAAGGTAACTGTCGCGTCTATAACTTAGAATAGAATCGGAGAGGAGAGCAGAGCTATTTTAGAACCTTGTTTCAGTTTATTAAGCTGAAAACTAAGCACTGCTTAATAAGAACCCAGGACTTCCATTAAGGAATCTTCTGGATAAACAACTCTTAACACAAGACTGGTTTTATATGGCAGTGAAGTTATTATTAGTTCCTTTTACCACCATGCATTTACCTTATTTAAACAATGATTCGACTTGCACCGGATCCCAAAGACACTACCTCAAAGAACACTGGCAGTGTCACTGGCTTCTCCAATTTACAAAGTCAGGATACTATTCTGGAACGAGAAGAAACAAGCAGTGATAAGATAATTACCCAAACAAACCTTGCAAATTGTATCCTGAAATACAGATGTGATAAAACCTCTACTTTGGGGCATCTAGGTGGCTCAGTCGGTTAGGCGTCCGACTTTGGCTCAGATCATGACCTCATAGCTCGTGGATTCGAGCCCCACATCGGGCTCTATGCTGACAGCTAGCTCAGAGTAGGGAGCCTGCTTCAGATTCTGTGTCTCCCTCTCTCTCTGACCCTCCCCTGCTCATGCTGTCTCTCTCTCTCAAAAAAATAAAAACATTTAAAAAAATAAATAAATAAAATAAAAACCTCTACTTTAACCCTCACTCAACTTCACTCCAAGTGGACACAGGCTTCTTTCTGAAAGAATGCTGGCCCAGGGGTCTTCTGTCTCACACACGTTTTCATGCATCCAACCCCCTGGAGTAAGGCTGCAGAATGGAAAGCTAAAACCTTCCTCTTGCATCCTGATACTCTCACTGGCAATACTGCAGATGCTACAGTTTGCATTATGAAAGACTGATTGATAAACTCCATAATTTAACCTGGAGAATTACTTCAGACCATTTAGATACTTGAAACAAACAAACAAAAAAAAAGACTTAGCTGAGGTATGCCAAAGTGAATTTAACAGATACATTCTGAGTTAAAACAACTCCCCATCCCCATCCCTCAAAGCACAAAAGAACCCTTCTGATCCAGTGGTTTAAATATTCCCACATCTAGGGGTGCCTGGGTGGCTCAGTCAGTTGAGCGACTGACTTTGGCTCAGGTCATGATCTCACGGTTCGTGGGTTCGACGAAGCCCCGCTTTGGGCTCTGTGCTGAATGCCTGCTCAGAGCCTGGAGCCTGTTTCGAATTCTGTGACTCCTTCTCTCTCTGCCCCTGCCCTGCTGACACTCTATCTTACTCCACCTCTCAAAAATAAATAAACGTAATAAAAATTTTTAAATAACAAATAAATACATATTCCTGTATCTAAACATTACTAAGATGGCCATATATCAAAGCTATGTAGTATTATCCAAAACAAAGAGGAAAACAAAGTTCCAAGATCAGCAAGTATGTAGTTAACATTACTATAAGTAATGTTTTATTTATTTCTGAGAGAGAGAGAGAGAGAGAGAGACAGCATGAGCAGGGGAGAGTCAGAGAGAGAGAGGGAGACACAGAATCCGAAGACAGGCTCCAGGCTCTGAGCTAGCTGTCAGCACAGAGCCCGATGTGGGACTCGAACCCACGAACTGTGAGATCATGACCTGACCTGAAGTCAGAGCTTAACCGACTGAGCCACCCAGGTGCCCCCATGTTTCTTTCCTATTAATTAACCTCCTCTTGGACACTGGAAACAATTTTATCACCCCAACAAGTCTTCAATCTTCCACTGCTGCAATGCATGAAGAAACAAATCTAGCCCTTGGTTAGTCTGTGACAGTAAGGAGACATACGAAGCCCTGAGTCATCCCTGCCACCAGTTTTTATGCACCCTCCCCAACCTGTCCTGCCTATGTCATCTGGACAGTCAGGCACACTTTTCAGCATGTCTCCAAGCCTACCCTTGGTCAAATACCAGGAGACTATTAGCAGGGACACTCTGACACTGCCAACAATATAGCTTTTCCCCGTCTACACAATTTCCCTTCCAACAGTCCACTTATTAAACAGAAATTTATGAAGTACCTACCACACTGTCAGGCCCTTTTCTAGGCAATGGTGGTTTGACAGTTTAAAAAGCTCTTCATCCTGGGGCTTACATTCTAGGGGGAAATTGGGGGCACAGAGACATGGGTGAACAGATAGGGCCTTGCAAGCCATTTTAAGGACTTTGGTTTTCTTCTGGGTAATGTGGGCAGCCACTGGAGTTTTCAGTGGAAGAGTTAACATGCTGAGAATTATGTTCTAAAAGGATCATTCTGGCTGCTGAGCAGGAAGGTCAGAAGAAATTGGTAGATATTGCCTATAATAATCCAGGTAAAAGTACAGGAGTGGCTTAACCCAGAGTGTACCTCAGAAGACTCCCATGTTCCAAATATTACCAGACCTTATGCAACAACACAGTTCCTAAACCCCACCAAAGGATAAACACGAATATTCTAGGACTGTAGAATCTGTACCTCCCTGTGGTTAAAGACTTGAATTTTTTTTCTTATCTCACCTCAGGCATCCACAGTAATCTTTTACTGAGATTAAGAACATAAGGAAAACACAAGGATGACCTTGCATGCTCCTATGAACCGGAGTTCAAAGCTAGTCTCCATTAAACCACCAAGCATAACTTGCACGTATACTACCTTAAGGACTAATGTCTTCTAGAGTCAAAAGTATGAGGATACCAATGAAAAATGAACAAAAGAACACAGTGTCTTCCATTCAAGTTTACCCCAAGTATCCACCAAAGAACAATATTTAATATCAGCTAGTTCCCCTTAAAAAAAATAGTAGGGATTGAGGAGATTATGACAGCTGGGCAAATAAACTTTTAGTGCTTTAGCACAGAAAACTGTGCAATGTCTGCTCTAAGTCCCTTCCACAGCATCAATCGGAACAGAGAAAGAGGTGAGGTGAAATCACTACATACGGCTTTGGAGAGAAAGAAAGATACTTCCAAATGGGTCATGTATTCAGAGGCTTCTACACTAAGGGGTCAGCAAATGATGCACTCAGGCCAAATCTAGCCCAACCTATTTTTTCTTTTTACCATGAGCTAAAAATGGTTTCTACATTTTTAAATGGTTGGAAAAAATCAAAAGTATTTCAGGATGTATGAAAATTCTATAAAGTTCTAACTTCAGCATCTTAAGTTTTACTGGAACAAAGCCACGTTCCTTCATTTACAGACAGCTGCTTTCACACAACAGCAGAGCTGAGTAGCTGCAAGAAGAGACTGCGCGTAGTGGTCTCACCAGCTCGCACTGCTACAAATCGCAGCCAAGCGGTTAGAGCCATCTGTAGTTCAAAAGTACCATGCATCCTGTCATATCACATCTTATTGTTATTTTAAAATTACCAGTATATATCCAGATGTTGAAACAAGACGAAAAGGTGCCTGGGTGGCTCAGCGCGTTAGGCATCCAACTTCGGCTCAGGTCATGATCTCACAGTTCGTGAGTTCAAGCCCCGCATCAGGCTCTCTGCTGTCAGTGCAGAGCCTGCTTCAGATCCCATCTACCTCTGCCCCCGCCCCCCACCCCATGTGTACACGCGGGCACGCTCTCTCTCCCCCCAAAATAAACATTAAGAAAAGAAGAAAACAGGGGCACCTGGGTGGCTCAGTCAGTTGAGCGTCTGACTTCAGCTCAGGTCACAATCTCACCATTGGTGGGTTCAAGCCGTGCATCAGGCTTCTGTGCTGACAGCTCGGTGCCTGAAGCCTGCTCCAGGTTCTGTGTTTACCCCTCTCTATGCTCCTCCCCTACTGGCACTCTGTCTCTCAAAAATGAAGAAATATTAAAAAAAATTTAATAAAAATTGGGGCGCCTGGGTGGCTTAGTCGGTTAAGCGTCCGACTTTCGCTTAGGTCATGATCTCGCGGTTCGTGGGTTCGAGCCCCGCATCGGGCTCTGTGCTGACTGCCAGCTCAGAGCCTGGAGCCTATTTCAGAGTCTGTGTCTCCCTCTCTCTCTGACCCTCCCCTGTTCACGCTGTCTCTCTCTCTCTCTCTCCTAGAAATAAAAATATTTTTTAAAAAATTTAATAAAAATTAAAAAAATAAAAATAAAACAGTAAATCATGGTGATAGCATATACTCTTTATATGACATGATGAAAATGATACCTCACCTCTGTGGTCTTTCTCATCAAAATCCATTAACACCAGTCTAATCATGAGAAACATTCCAACTGAGGGACATTCTACAAAGTGTCTAACTGGCACTTCTCAAAACTGTCAAAGTCACCAAAAATAAGGAAGTCTGAAAAGGTGTCCCAGCCAAGGGGAATCTAAGGAGACATGACAACTAAATATATATCCTAGATGGGACCCTGAAACAGAAAAGGGATATTAGACATAAACTTAGAAAATGTGAACAAAGTATGGACTTTAGTTAGAAAGAATGAATCAACACTGGTTCTTTAGTTGGGTCCAGTGTACCTACTAATCTGTTAACAGGGGTATGGGTATACATGGGAACCTTCTACTTTCTCAGCTTTTCTGTAAATCTGAAACTACTCACAACAGAACATTTGCCAAAAGGCAGTAGCGGGGAGTGATTTCCAGTAGTGCTCCTTGGTTCTTGACTCAACAGATAATTACTGATACTGCTTAGCTTTTTACTGGAGAAGGTCAATGCCCGGTTTGAACTAACTGAAGAGTCAGCCTCTATGAATAGTCTATGTGGAATGACTACAGGTGAGAACCTTTCAACAACACTGAAAGAACACTAATACATCCTGAATTTGAATCTGCTAAGATGTGTCACAAATGATGGTGGTAAAAATATGGGTAAAGAAGAAAGGGCTTAACTGGGTAAATTTACAGAGCTTGTGAAAATGTAAGGTATTTCAAGCATATGGTTATTCACTGTACTATTCATCAGCAGGTACTCGGCAGAAAACTTTTCATTACGTGTTGAGCCAGTATTGTCAAGAATGACCTCCATTTATGGAAACCAACTTAACAATAAACTATGAAAGAAAAAAATAAAAAATAAAAAAAATAAAAGAATGACCTCCATTCACTCAATTCACTTTTGTAGACTTAACCACTGTCAGTTTTGTGAATTTTTGTCAGAAATAGAAGGTGGGGGGGCCTGGGTGGCTTAGTCGGTTAAGCGTCCGACTTTCGCTTAGGTGAGGATCTCGCAGTTCGTGGGTTCGAGCCCCGCGTCGGGCTCTGTGCTGACTGCCAGCTCAGAGCCTGGAGCCTGTTTCGGAGCCTGTATCTCCCTCTCTCTCTGACCCTCCCCTGCTCACGCCGTCTCTCTCTCTCCTAGAAATAAATAAGAATATCTAAAAAAAAAAAGAGCATATCATACGAGATATGATCTCTAGGAGTTTTACAGAAGGGAAACAGCCCAGATAAAGGAAAGGTTTTACCCAAGATGGTGACCTAAAACTAGAGTCTATGGGGTACCTAGATGGTTCAGTCCATAGGTGTCCAACTCTTGATCTCACAAATTCAAAGCCCCACATTGGGCTCCAAGCTAGGTATGAAGCCCACTTTAAAAAAAAAAAAAAGCCTTGGTCTTCAGCGTCCTAATTCTTTCACATCAGCATGCCAACCACTGACCTGTTAAAGAACCTTAAGGCACAAATTTCATCCAGTCGGCTCTGATTCCTCACTTTTCTACTGTCACTTGCTATCTAAGAAAAAAATTTCTTTAATGTGCCTTATGAAATCAGTCTTAAAAATACTCCTAAGTCATCCTACTATCTGGCTAAACTGTGCTCTACTAGAAACTACAGGGATGCTAAGTAAATCTAATTCACTAAAGGTCAATGTGAGAGGAAATTTCAGTCAACAAAAACTATTACTTTTAGAGTTGGAAAAGTAGATGGTATATTCAAAGTCTATCTTCCACAACTGCTTCACTTTATTAAAATAATTTCATCCAAAATAGTAATTTGATTTACAGCCCATTTAAGCCAGGGCATTAGACCAAGACAACCAACTTCAAAATGAGTCACATTTGCTTTCATTTCTAAAGAAGCAACAGAAAAAAGACCAAATTTCAAGACAGAATTATGTAACAAACATGATCTGATCATATGCTGGAAAATCCACTAAAACAAATACCTTTGGAAAGTATTTTCTTCTTTGTTTTTCCTTTTTGGAATTACAAATCAGGAGTAGTTACTAGATTTGACATTAAGGTTAAGAACTACTTCTCAGGATACTGCCAAATTAAACTTACTTTTTTTTTTTATTTTTTTCTTTCTTTATTTTTGAGATAGAGACAGAGAGAGTGAGAGCAGGGGAGGAAGAAGAGAGAGAGAGAGACACAGAATCCAAAGCAGGAGCCAGGCTCTGAAATGTCAGCACAGAACCCAACATGGGGCTCAAACTCAAGGACCCCAAGATCATGACCTGACCTGAAGTTAGACGCTTAACCGACTCAGCCACCCAGGCACCCCAAATTAAACTTTCAACCAAACTTACTATTATAAACAATCATACCAGCAATTTCAGAAATCTATCCCAAATGCCCGAATTCTCTGGTTCTAATTCTAGGGAAGAAATTTGCAGCTGCTTTACAGCTGATATTAACCCAAACAGCCATTTATAAACACTTTTTGTGGAAGTTCCAAGACTCATCTTCCCACAAAATACCAATTCCCAAAGCCACTGAGCCATTCTCTAAGCAGAAAGTTCCTCACAAAATGCATACCATTCCAAAGTATTTATAAGTAATGTAACAGCTCACCAGAATCAGACCTATATTCTTAAATTTAACTAGGAAAATAGACTGCTATAAAAACTGCTATAAATCTTATTACCTAGGAGAATTATATTGTCTATCAAATTGATTCTTATAAATGGGGTTTTCTCCCCAGAAGATTTAATTCAAATGTTTGATTCATACCATCCCTGATTTAGCAATCCTGCTTTCTATTTCCCAGTTATTTGGTTTTGGATTACATTACATTTTTCCAATTTCTCATGCATAAAGTTAGGAAGACTTAAGCCAACCCCCTGCAAAAAAAGTATAACCCACTACACACAACCTGAAAGCAAAACAGGACTTGAGATTCAGAATATTAAGAAATACTAAAACCGGGAGCACCTGGCTGGCTCAGTCAGAGTGTGAGACTCTTGGTATCAGTGTTGTGAGTTCAAGCCCCACTTTGGGTGTAGAGATTACTTGAAAAAATAAATAAAATTTAAAAAAAAAAAGAAATTCTATAACCAATCATATGGAAAAAGCAAAATTAGATCCCTCACATCACAGACTAAAGTAAATTCCAAGTGGACTAACTAAAATAAATAACTAAAATTAAAATAAAGCAAATAAATAACAAACATTAAATGTAAGCTTTGAAACTTCTAGAAGAAAATAAAGAATGATATCTGTATGAACTTAGGGTAAAGGATTTCAAACAAGATATTAGAAGTATAAACTACAAAGGTAGAGATTGATAAATGTCTATGTTTTAGAAAATCAAAATAAACCCACGTACTAGGAGAGCATATTTGCAAAACAAAAAATCAAAGGATTAGTGTCCAGATTTGAGACTATACAAAGAACTTCTACAAATCAATAAAAAGACAAAACAATTCAATTTATGTAAAATAAAAGATCACCTTATTAAATATTTACTGAATGCCTATGTATGCCAGGCACTGTCTAGACACTAGAGATACAATAAGAAAATAAGTCTTTGACCCGCCCCCCAGACATACAAACAACTATATATTGTTACATCAAATGATGATAAATGCTACAAATAAAAGTGGGGTAAGGGGATGAACAGGCAATTCCAAAAAGCAGAATCCCATGGTGCCTCAGTCAGTGGAACATCCAGGTCATTGAGTTCATGCCACTCTCCCCCACTCACCAAAAAAAAAAGGATTCCTATATATAATATACAAATGAGAAGACTGATCTTCACTATCAGAGAAATACCACCTCAAACTACAATAAGGGCACCTGGGTGGCTCCACTGGTTAAGATTCTTGATCTCAGTTCAGGTCTTGATCTCAGAGTTCTGAGTTCAAGCCCCGAGCTGGGTTCCAAGACCAGCATGGAACCTAGTTAAAAACAAAAAAACAAAAAAACAATTAAAACTACAATAAAATATTTCATACTCACAAGAATGACAAAAATTTAAAGTCTCACAATATCAAGTATTATTAAAATTCGTATCAAAAGAAATATTTGTAATGAAGTATAAACTGGTATAATCTCTCTAGAGAATATTGTGAATAGAATCTAATAAAGTTAAAGATGTGCACATCCTGGGGTACCTGGTCAGCTCAATCAATAGGGCATGCAACTCTTGATCTCAGGGTCAAGAGTTCAAGCCCCACCTTAGGAGTACAGCCTACTTTTTTTTTTTTAATGTTTATTTTTGGGAGATGGAGAGACAGAATGCAAGCAAGGGAGGAGCAGAGAGAGAGACACACACAGAATCTGAAGCAGGTTCCAGGCTCTGAGCTGTCAGCACAGAGCCTGACATGGGGCTCGAACTCACAGAGCTTGGGATCATGACCTGGGCTGAAGTCAGACGCTTAACCAACTGAGCCCCCCAGACCCCCCGGAGTACAGCCTACTTAATATTAAAAAAAAATTTAAAAAGTACACACCCTATGATCCAGCACACCCAACAGAAAACATATACATTTAAAAAAAAAAAAAAGCATATTTTTGGCAGCAGTCTCTGAGCACCTACAGAAAAATGGATAAATAAAAACTGATACATTCACACAATAAACACTATACAACAGTGAAAATGAAGAACACATATGCCCTAAATAAATCCCACAAACACAAGACGGAGCAGAAAAAGTTACAAAAAAACAAAAATAAACCGCATTAAAAATAATTCATGAAATTTAAAATGACACACACAAAAAATGATACTGTATTTTGTTTAGGAAAGCATACGTGTTTAACAGAGGTCTAGAAAAACACACAGGTATTGTAAACACCAAAATCAGAAGCTAGGTTGAGAGAGAAGGGAGAACACTGGAGATTCAACTCTGGTAAGCAGAGCTTTAGTTCTTAAATTTACTAAATTGATCTCATAGATATGCAGGTACTACTTGTATTATTCTTTGTACTCTTCTGGTTACCTTCATAATGCTTGTTTTTTTTTTTTAAAGTATGAAAAAAAGCTTTATTTATACAACACTGAACGCTGTGGTTGTGCTCCCTTCAGACTGTCTTTCCCAGTCTCCAGAGGAAGAAAAGATTCTCTAGGATTGTGACAGAAAAGTACAAGCATTCCCCCACACCTCGCACACTTCCTGGCCAAACACATTTACATTTCCGCAAACACTTCTGAAGCTTAAATTAGGATTCATAGAGCAGGGCTCTTAAGGTCACATCAAAGAAACAACTCCACACAGGGGCGCCTGGGCTCAGTCAGTTCAGCACTCAACTTCCACTCAGGTCATGATCTCACGGTTTGTGGGTTCAAGCCCCAAATCGGGCTCTGTGCTGACAGCTGGGAGCCTGGAGCCTGCTTCGGATCTGTGTCTCCCTCTGTCTCTGCCCCTCCCCTGCTCACAGGGGTATCTCTCTCAAAAAATAAACATTAAAAAAAGAAAGAAAGAAAAGAAAGAAAAGGAAGAAAAGGAAGAAAGGAAGAAAGAAAGGAAGGAAGGAAGGAAGGAAGGAAGGACGGACGGACGAACTCCACATGGAAGGACAAGCATATGAAGATATCTGCTGAATACAGGCAGAATGGCAAAGTCATGTTGTAAACACACGACTAACATGATTTAGCATCCTGACTCCACCTCTTTGCCGGCTTCAGCAAGGTATTTAATCTTACTATAAGTTTTCTCATCTCTAAAAACTAAATACTGTACACTAATCTTATAATCTATCATAAGAATTAAATGAACCAATGTAATATAAACCACACAGCACATTGCACCCTAAAAGGGCAGTCTGAAGAAAACACAAAGTTGGAAAGGAAGGCTTTTTCCCCAGCTACGTGTTTACTTAATCACCAAACAAAACAAATCCTTAAAGGTAATTTCGTTTTCAAAATCATCTTCATAAAACTAAGCTGATACACAAATATCCGTACAACGAAAAGCAGACAGCAGGTTAAATCCCTCAGATTTTGCCTAACTCCACATTAGGTCCAATTCAGTTAGAAAAAAAAATTACACTAAATGCTATATAACTTGTAACAAAAAACGTAGTCAAGAAAAAGTAAGTTTTAAGTATTTTCAACAGGAAACTAAGATTGCTCACGAGTTACTCTAGGAAAAGTTAAGTTTTGCGAAGATAATGCTTTATGATAAAGAGACAAACATCAAAAAGCATGTCCAGGGTTTATGTATTTGAACAACGGTTCTTATTCACTAAAAGGAGTAAAGGCAGAATACAAAGCCTGTATCCCTATAGCTCTACAGATATTTAATACTCAACAAGGAAATCAAAGATCATCTCCTCAGAAAGTACCCTCTATTCCTTGTTGACAGCTCTCAGATTAGTTACGAGAATAAGAGGTGAGTGAGGAGGGTAAGGTCAAACTTCCAACTGAAATAATACTGTACATAAAGTTACAGTTCATGCTTATTTTTGACTAGCCCATAAAATCTTAATTTCCAAATAACCACAGCAATAATTCAGTTGACTACTTTGAAATTAAATAATTTATCTTTCATTTACATTTATGGTTCATGTATGCAAATACCTCATTAATGAATGAGAGTGGGTATCAGGTTTTATCAGGAAGTCAGCACTTTGAGCTAACCATGTTAAAAAATTCATTTAAAAACAATTTCATTAAGGGGCGCCTGGGTGCCTCAGTCAGTTAAGCAGTCGACTGCGGCTCAGGTCATGATCTCACAGTTCATGGGCTCAGGTCCCGCGTCAGGCTCTTGTGTGGACAGCTCGGAGCCTGGCGCCTGCTTTGGATTCCGTGTCTCCCTCTCTCTGCCCCTCCCCCTCTCGTGCTCTGTCTCTACCAAAAATAAACATTTAAAAAAGTTTTTCGTTAGGTTTCCTTCTCTGAAAGAGATGTTCAAAAATATCAAGAAATGATCAGGGTGCCTGGCTGCCTCAGATGAGGGAGCGTGCAACTCTTAACCTCAACTCTTAACCTCGGGGTTGGGAGCTGGAGCCCCTACCTTATGTGTAGAGACTATGGAAAAATGAAATAACATAAAACAAGAAATGATCCTAAGTGCCATGGCCAAGCATTTGCAACAGTTAAATAACACTCTTAAGTATCACTCATCCAATAAATTTCAGATTCATTGCTTCTGGGCCAAGAGTCCTACCATTTACTGAGATTATTCGCTGAAATGGCTAAACTCAAATTCAAATGGAGTTTAAAACAACTACGTATGAGGGGTGTCTGGCTGGCTCAGTCAGCAGAGCATGCAACTCTTGATCTTGAGGTTTTGAGATCGAGCCCCGCATTGGGTGTAGAGAGTACTTAAAAATACAATCTTAAAAAAAATAAAGTGAGAATTTCTAGTGTGCTCAACTAACACTGTTTACTCAACTGTGAAAACAGCACAAGACTAGAGGGTCTTGGTTCTATTTGTGCCTAAACTTGTGTGAGACAGGATTTTCGTCACTTTTACACATCTAAACTATTTAATAATAAAAGATAATATGTGATTAAGTTTCATGAGACATTAAACTGTACAATTTTTCCACATATTCTTTATATTAATGTCAAACATACATATTGTTTAATTCTCTCAAAGAAAGGTATATTTTCATTTTAAAAATGAAAAAATATGGGGCACCTGGGTGGCTCAGTCGTTAAGTGCCCAACTCTTGATTTTGGCTCTGGTCATGATCTCATGGTTGACATTGAGATTGAGCCCCACAAAGGGCTCTGCGCTGACAGGGCGGAGCCTGCTTGGGATACTCTCTCTCTACTTCTCTCTGCACCCCCCCACTCATGTTCTTCCTCCTCTCCCCCCAAAAGAAAACACTTTTTAAAAAGATACAAAAAGCTAAACAAATATTATCAATTCTGATACACATTTTCTGTCATCTATTTGCAGCAAAGCGAATCGCAAAGTCTGCATCACCTGGTGAATTCAAGCCCATTATTCCTGAATAGGAGTTAAGTATTTTTAACTTTAGATCTAATAAACATGACAATAACAAAATGGAGAGATTTTACTATCTGAGGAATCTGTCTTAATTTAGTGACCAATCTACTCCCTGGACCACTACTCTGAGGAGTAGAACACAGTGACTGGGAGGGAAAGTTTAGAGCCACATTTTGGTTCAAATGCTATCTCTTCCAAAATCAATCCCTTGGGCCTCAGCATCATTTGTAAAACAAAAAGTTCTTACTAACCTCCTAAAATACAGGTTTAAATGACAGAAGGCATGTAAAGTGCTTAAATAAACATTCACTTCTGGAAAAAAAAAATCACAATCTATAAATGTGCTTCTTCGGTATTTACATCGAAGTTTGCTAAAGATATTTTACGCCTGTTGTCACGGCGTATTAGTAGCATCCTCTCTCAATGGTGTCCTGGTTCAAAATGATAAATTATATGGTCACAACACTAATTTGACAAAAATAAATCTAACTCAAGACACACATCATCATTAAATCAGAGGAAAAGTGAACTATTCCAGCTGAGAAATGACACCCAAAACCTCTCCATCCAAGCACTTATAAAGATGGTCACGTTTCAGCGTATATATTTTACCTCCCTTTCCTTCTCTCCTTGCTAAAAGGGAATCCAAAAGCAAACACTGAACTCTAGCTAATAATATGCATACTGAAATATTTAGATGTGAAATGTACTGACAACTGAAACTTACTTTAAAATGCTTCAAAAATGTGGGGCGCCTGGTTGGCTCAGTCAGTGGAGCATGCTACTCTTGACCTCAGAGTTGTGAGGTCAAGCCCCATGTTGAGCATGGAGCCCACGCCCACTTAATTTTAAAAAAAAAAAAGCTTCAAAAATGTTAAGATGAGAAATAGTCAAAAGACTTGATAAACATTTCTCCAAAGATACACACATAGCCACAAGCACATGATAGCCAACATAATCAGTTTTAATGCCCACCATTTAAAACAAACAAAAAAAATAAGTGTTGACAAGGATATGGAAAAATTAGGAAACTTTTAAAGATTTCTATCTCCATTTGAAATCGAATACTCTGAAAGGATAAGCAACTTGCCCCGGTATCCCAGTTTTAAAAAAGGCAGGGAGGGCGCCTGGGTTGCTTAACTGGCTTAACTCTCATTTAAAAGTCCAACTCTTGGTTTTGGCTCAGGTCACGATCTCACGCACGGTTCGGTGAGTTTGAGCCCAGTGTCAAGTTCTGCACTGATGGTGTGGAGACTTCTTGGGATTCTCCTTCTCCCTCTCAAAATAAACTTTAAAAACATTTTTAGGGGGCGCCTGGGTGGCTCAGTCAGTTAAGCGTCCGACTTCGGCTCAGGTCATGATCTCACAGTTCGTGGGTTCGAGCCCCACATCGGGCTCTGTGCTCACAGCTAACTCAAAGCCTGGAGCCTGTTTCAGATTCTGTGTCTCCCTCTCTCTCTGACCCTCCCCTGCTCACGCTCTCTCTCCCTCTCAGAAATATATATAACATTAAAAAAAAATTCACAGATACAATTATGAGGCGCCTGGGTGGCTCAGCTGGTTAAGCATCTGACTTCAACTCAGGTCATGATCTCACGGTTCGTGGGTTTGAGCCCCACGTTGGGCTCTGTGCTGACTGCCAGCTCAGAGCCTGGAGCCTGTCTTCGGATTCTGTATCTCCCTCTCTCTCTGACCCTCCCCTGCTTGCGCGGTCTCTCTTCTCTGACTCTCAAAAATACATAAAAAACATTAAAAAAAATTTTTTTAAATAAAAACAATTTTAAATAAAAATAAAAAATAATAAACCAAAAAAGGACTTCCATTTCTCATCATATGTACCTGATAACTAAGGCCTCTAGTTACCAAAGATCACATACCTCTCTACGAGTGCACTCTACTAACACTGCAACCGAAAATATTTTGCTGAAAATGCAAAAGAAAATATGACCTATCAAACTACTTTCATGGGGCACTTAGGTGGCTCAGTCGCTTAAGCATCTGACTTCAGCACAGGTCATCATCTTGCTGTTGTGGGAGTAAGCCCTCTGTCGGCCTGCACTGGGCTGGGCCTGCTTGGGATTCTCTCTCTCTCTCTCTCTCTCTGTCCCTGGTGTGCCTACACTCTTTCTCAAAAATAAACAAATAAAAACTATTTTCATGATAGATACATCCTCCAACACTAAGAAGCCTCCAAAGCAAAAAAGGAAGAGAACAAGCCAACAACTGAATATATTCTCTTCCTCATTCTACAGTCATTAAATATGGCACTAAATTCAAGGCCACTTTAATCGCCTAATATGGCTGGTTGAATGGTCAAACAACTTGTACTTGCTAACGGTAAAATGTCTAGCAAAAACTTATGTGACAAATAATCCTGAAACAAATAAAGGGAGAGCTATTTAAAATCCTATGCTATGAACAAAGGAAAAGCACTTACCATTAATCCAAGAATCAACATTATCACCTTCTAAATTTTCCAAGAAAACAAGAATATCACAAATACACTTCTGCATTGTAAGTCCTTCCGAAAGCGATTTCTTAAGTATTCAGCTTTCATAATAAAGCAAATAGATTCGGCTCTACTTCCTCCTTGGTTTCTTACTGTCTACCTTTACTGTTCAGAAATACCTTTTATCCAGCATCAAAGAAAAAAAATCACAAGTACAGAAGAAAACAATAGAAATCTCTTCCATATACCTAAACTGCCTAGACCGGCCCAAAGACCTAGCATCGTACATAGGAAACTTACTTTCTATGTTACATATTTCCGCAATGTCATTTTATTCAGCAAGCACCTATCTGCGAGCAGAAGAAACAAAAATGAAGACACCCGCCTGCACCCACCAAGGGTTTTACAGGCTGTTTTACAGGCTGTTTTTGCTCAAGTAAACTATGGGGGGGGGGGGGGTGAGAGGAAACTCAATGCTGTTTTAACTTTTTAAAAATGAAATTGGGGAGGCTGGCTGACTACACTAGCTAGACACTTAAAATAATAAATTTAAAGAAAAAGTTTCAACAGATAAAAATGAACCCAGAGTAAAAAATTATCAAGGCAGAAATGCTCTTCCCTGAGGTACCCTCCACACTCCAAATGATATTTGGAGTTCAATGCAAAGCTTGAACTCACAACCCCAAGATTAAGACCTGAGCTGAGATCAAGAGTCAGATGCTCAACTGACTGAGCCACCCAGGCGTCCCCCCAAATGGTATTTTAAAATCTGCTGTCCAATTGGCTAAATTTACTAAAATTTAAGAAAAGTCATGATTATCACAACCTACTTATACAGTTGACTCAGTATTACAGAATAGCCTTTAGAGAATAGCTTTTGAAAATGTTTTTACTGGGGCGCCTGGGTGGCTTAGTCGGTTAAGCGTCCGACTTTCGCTTAGGTCATGATCTCGCGGTTCGTGGGTTCGAGCCCCGCGTCGGGCTCTGTGCTGACTGCCAGCTCAGAGCCTGGAGCCTGTTTCAGTCTGTGACTCCCTCTCTCTCTGACCCTCCCCTGCTCACGCTGTCTCTCTCTCCTGGAAATAAATAAAATATAAAAAAAAAAAAAAAAAAAAAGAAAATGTTTTTACTGTTTATTCATTTTTTGACAAAGAGTGCGGGCGGTGTGAAGAAATCATAAATTTAGAAAGCAGTCTCACGTCTTTGACACCCTCTATCCATTCTTTATTTACCTTGCCCTTACTATTTTTTAAATTACTTTTTATTATGCTTTCTTATTTAGAGAGAGAGAGAGACAGTGCAAGTGGGGGAGGAGCCGAGAGAGGTAGACACGGAATCTGAAGCAGGCTCCAGGCTCTGAGCTGTCAGCACAGAACTCACCAATGGGGTTCGAACCCACATGCCACAAGATCATGACCTGAACCAAAGTCTGATGCCCAACTAGATGAGCCATCCAGGTGCCCCCATATTTTGCCCTTACTATTAGAGAAGAAAAACGGAGTTACTACACCACAAAAACCAAAAAACAAAACCACCACACAGAGAATCTGAAGACAAAACAATGGGCTTCACACAGGCATATTAAAAACACACACACACAACCTTGGTTCCCGGGCCTGAGGACAAGAGCCAAAAGTCTTCTAATTAGACATTCAGCAACTTCTCTTTGCTTAGCCTTCTATGTTCTGAAATAGGCCCAGCTATGCAGCTACGACATTCCAGATGCTGAAAAGCAAATCAAGCAGAACAAAAATGAAGACAGTGGGGGCGCCTGGGTGGCTCAGACCGTTAATAGTCGACTTTGGCTCAGGTTCTGGGTTCTGTTCTGGGTTTGAGCCCCACGTCGGGCTCTGTGCTGACAGCTCGGAGCCTAGAGCCTGCTTAAGACTCTGTGTCTCCCTTTCTCTCTGCCCCTCCCCCTGCTTGCGTGTGTACTCTCTCTAAATAAACAAACACACATAATAAAAAGCATAATTTAAAAAATGGGCAGGGTCAAATCAATGCCTTTTTTTTTCCTTTTTTTTTTTTTTTTTTTTATTTATTTCTAGGAGTGAGTGAGAGAGACAGCGTGAGCAGGGGAGGGTCAGAGAGAGAGGGAGTCACAGACTGAAACAGGCTCCAGGCTCTTAGCTGGCAGTCAGCACAGAGCCCGACGCGGGGCTCGAACCCACGAACCGCGAGATCATGACCTAAGCGAAAGTCAGACGCTTAACCGACTAAGCCACCCAGGCGCCCCATTGCCTTTTTGCTTTCTAAAAGCCCTTGGGTTTCTTGAGTTTGGAAACAAAATAATACCATGTTCTAAGTTTTATCTCCCTCACTGTCCAAAAAAAATAAAGCACCAAGACAGAAAACAATTTTTAAATTTTTTAAAATATTTATTAATTTTTGAGAGACAGAGATACAGAGCACGAGCTGAGGAGGGGCAGAGAGACAGAGTGGGAGACACAGAATCCGAAGCAGGATCCAGGCTCTGAGCTGTCAGCATGGAGCCCAATGCAGGGTTGGAACCTGAGAACCATAAGACAATGACCTGAGTTTAAGTCGGATGCTCAACCGCCAGTCGCCCCCAGAAAATCATTTTTAACGGTGATACAGTGTTAAGCCAGCAAGAGGACTTTAAGGAGAGGCATTAGAGACCTATGTCAGATGTCTAGAACATGGAGAGCAAATTAAAATGCCCACACACAGACAAGTAATATAAAGGTGTAAAATAATACCGAGTGACACTCTGCTCCATGTCAGGGATACGTGTCAGGCTGTGGCGAGGGCTACGACAAACTGGAGAGGACGTGCCCAACCATAAAGATGGCTGCTGCGAAGCACAGACACACTGGCAGAACAGATTTGTCAAAAGCACCCTGAATCCAAATTTTTACATAAAATCTCCTTGGTTTTTTTAATGTTGACAACGACTTCAAATTTACAACACTGTGTGAGCCAATCAAAACACATCTGGAGACTTGATTTAGTCCATAAGCCTTCAGTTTTCAACCTCCGCCAGAAAAAGAAAAATACATGGTTCCTTCAGTGGTAGAGCTCTAGCTCTGGGGTAGAAAACACACCCTCTGCTCCCAGTAACATGCTAGCATGTCACAACACATTACAAACAAAAGAAAATATGAGTATACATCTAAAACCCCTAATTGCTGAAGGAAAGCAAGAAAATCGTACTCTTCATACACTATGGTGCTCCATTTCTACCACTAAAATAGGAACGATTTCTGCTAGTGGAAGAAAAATTAGGAAATGGATTTTCATGAAATTGAGCTCATTAACATTCAGTTTCCTCAGTATGTGCATCAGCCCGCACCTTGCCAACAAAAAGAAACTAAAAAATGATTTCTATGGCACAACATTTAACCTTGATTTAAGAAAAAGGTGCCTAGGGCACCTGAGTGGTTCAGTCTGGTCAGGCATCTGATTCTTGATCTTGGCGAAGGTCAGGATCTCACAGTTCTGAGTTCGAGCCCCGTGTTCACTAGGCTCTGCACTGACAGATGCTCTCTTGGGATGCTCTCTCCTCCTCCCTCTCTCTGCCTCTCCCGTTTGAGCTCTCTCTTTCCCTCCCTAAATGAATAAACATTAAAAAAAAAAAGTTCCCATGAAAAACTAAAAAATGGGGACCTTGGCTGGCTCAGTTCACAGGGCGACTCTTGATCTCACCATTTTCAGTTTGAGCCTGACATGGTATACAGAGATTACTTAAAAACAAAAAAGCATATATTTTAAAAAAGAAAATCAGTCTTTTAGAAAAGATACCCCTGACTTAACTCTCTTGGTAACCTGTGGCCAATTACTTTTTTATGGGTTATAAACCAGCATAACAGACTCTACAGTATTGGTTCATAAACACTGAAACTAACGAAGAAGTTAGAACATACTCAACTTTGAGAAAATATACTCCCTCACAAAAATTTTAAGAGTTCATGGGCCCCCTACAAGTGCATGGGCCACGAATTAAGAATGGCCTGTTCTAGTGGTGCCTGGGTGGCTCAGTCAGTTAGTCTGAGACTTGGTTTCAGCTCAGGTCATGATCTCACAGTTCATGGGTTCAAGCCCTACATTGGGCTCTGCGCTGATGGTGTGGAGCCTGCTTGGGATACGCTCTCTCTCTCTCTCTCCCAAAATAAGTATACTTAAAAAAAATAAAAAAGAATGGCCTGTCCTAAACATTAAACCTATGCTCTCTCCAACCTCCTCACTTCTTCCCAGCAATACATCTCTATTCCACCCCTCTACTTCAGGGAGCCACCATGTCCAGCCTGGACCTATACAACAGCCTCTTAGCAATACCCCCTTAATCCATCTTCCACACCTCTGCAGAAGTGATTTTAAAATATAAATCAGAAGGCTTCAACAGATTCCACAAACAACCTTACTGTCCATCTGTACGGTAACTACTCTGTCAACTACTTTTGGCCTCTTTTCAGTTCTGAAAGTACACTAAATTCTCATCTTCAAGTTTCAGCACTTGCTGTTCCGTCCACCTTAGAAACAAACGCTCTCTCCTACAAAACTGGCTCCTCTCTCTCACCCAAAAGGACTTCTCGGACCACCCTTAGGCTTCCCTTGTTAGCACAGGGTCCCCTGCTAGAGATCTCTGCATCACTTTTCTCAATTTGTCATTTATTTGCCTACCTGTTGTATCTTCCCCCAGTAGACTGGCAGTTCTCCAAAAGCAAAACCCCTTTGTCTCACACCCCCTGCACCCACAGGGCCTAGCACAGGAGCCAGCGGATGGTACGTCCTCAGGCATTATTTATTGAATCAGCCGCCTAATACTGGACTGAATCAATCTTTAGATGTTTACAGAATGACGGTGTGAAGCAAAGCAGTCTAACTTCACCATACTGTGGATGACACACCTCAAAATTAGCCATCAAAACCCAATATTTGAGAGGCGACCATTAACCACACTTCCTTCAATTCAGGATCTCAATGTGCCCAAGAGAAACAGCCTGGCATCTTAAGATTCTCAGCGGTTGAGACCATCCATTCAAAAAAATAAATAAAATTGATCAATCGCCTTCTGCTTTCAGGCAGCCTCACCTTCTTCCATCTCAGCACTAATCCGTGCTAATCAGAAATGTTCCAGGCTTCCTGCCTGCAATCTCTCAGTACAAAACAGGACACTCTTCTTATAATCCATGATTTCGATGGCTAAATCAAATTCAAAAAGTACCTGTACATTACTTGTACCTGTACAAGTAATGCTAATGAAATATGCTGAAGAACTACTTTTGCTCTAGTCTTCTACACCGCCACTAAAACTGGACTGTACCTCAGCTGCAGACTAAAAACCTCGGTCTCCAAAACCCAAGACCTCTCACTGGTGCCAAAAGGTTTAAAGAACAAAGAAACAAGTCTGTACTGGAGATAACGATTTTCTTATGGAAAACTTCAATTCACCTATTACAAGACACGATCAAGCCTGAATGGCTACAGAATAAACTTGTTTTTGGTTCTGCTGAAGTCTGTGCACTAGTTCACCAAGCAGAATTCCCAGGAAAGGGCAAACTAAGCATCATTTACTCCAGAAGTTTTTCATGGTAGGAACCCACTTCTAACTTCAACAGACTACTGTGGATGACACACACCTCAAGCTGTCCAGATAACCTAACGGACAACAGTTGCGAAAACAAAAAAAGGGAGGGCCGTCTGAAAGGAAAGGAAAATGAGAGTGTGACCCTTGCCTTTCCACTCCGGGCCCACCATCTGGAAATCCTGTAAACGATGATGATAATAATAATAGCGTTTAATACATGCCAAGTAATGAGCAAAGCGGTTTTCAATTTAATCTCATTTAATCTTCACAAGAACTCTCTAGAATAGCCACGTTACTTACCGCTATTTTGCAGATAAGGAAACGGAGGCACCTGGAAGGGAAGCCCCTTGACCTAAAATAAAAAGCTAACAGAACTGAAATCTGAACCCAGGAAAGCTGGCTCCAGGATCCATCTGTTACGCTTCCACCAGAAGCTTCAGTGGCTCTCGCCCGCCACGCTCCACCATACTCGGAGGCTTCTCCTTCAATCCAATTAACAACCCCTCCTACCTAACAACGCTACTACCACTGATGGCCTCGAACTTCTGGGCACCAGCGCTACTCGCCAGCTTCTGCCAAGCTCCACCCCTAAGATTTAGAAAGGCGAGGAAAAGAGCTGATAAAAGTTGCTGAGGTCCTAAGGGAGGCAAAGAAAATTGCCTCCTACAAGCAGAACACACGCCGATCACCACTGGAATGCACAGCGGCCTCACCTCCACCCCAAGAGACCGAAATAAAAGTGGGGGCACAAACGTTCCCGTTGCAGATAAATTCGGACTATGCCTCCTGTGGCCGCAAAGCAGAAAAGAAGGACTAACACTTACTGAGGGCGAGCCACATGCGCCCCAGGAGAAGGCAGAACCAGGCCAATGGAGACCGGGGGGGGGGGGGGGGGGGGGGGGGCTGGGTTGCACTCAAAGAGTTCCGGGAAAAGAAGAAATCCAAATAATGGGGTTCCTACGACTAAAAGGAGAGATAAAGAAGGTGGAGGCCTCTCCCTCACCGCTCACAACGAGGGGGAAAAAGGAGTACGAACTGCTCTCGAGAAAAGGAGGGCCAGCGCGTCGGGAGCTAGGCCGAAGCGAGGGGAAGCCCTGAAGGGCGGGGAAGGGGAGGAGCCGAGAGAGCGGGGCCCGCTCAGAGGCCTGCGGGGAGGCGCGGCGAAGCGCCTCCGCGCCGGGCCTGCCGGGGATCCTGACCCGGCCGCCGCGGAGAAAAAGATAAAAACCAGAACGACTAGAGCCGGTGGAGCTGCCCTAATCCCCATCAGAGACCCTCACTCACCTGAGCCCGCCGCAGCGATCGCAGCTGCAACCTCGCAACGGCACAACCGGCCCGAACCTCGCCCCCGCCCGACAGCGCGCCCCGCGTCCCCGCTCTCCGACGGCGGTAGCGGCGGCGGCGTCCCGCTGCCTCCTGGGAAATGTAGTGCGAGGCCCGCCCCTCGTTGCCAACTTGACGGTCGGCTTAACTACGTTTCCCACCAGGCAAGGCGAGCGTTGGGCCCGCCGCTTTGCGTCACGCGCCAGGTTGTCGGCAATCACGTGGGTTGCTCCGTTCCATTCCCCTCCCCCCGCCTGGGTGGCCTGGGGAAGAAGGAGGGAGGTGGACGGAAGGGGCGGGGGCGTTGCTGACGTCACAACCCCCACCATTTTGGAACCAGCTCGGAGGGAGGGACTGAGCCCCACCCAGTTGCGGCCTACCTTCGTTGCTGCAAGGTCTCCGAGCTGTGAATTAGGTCGCCGGGCTTTTGGTCTCTGCCCTGCTGTCTCTCGCTTTGTGACCTTGAGCAAATCGTCTCCCTTCGCTGAGCCTTGGTTTCTTCCCCTGTGATAGGAGACTCTTAATTTCTATCCCAAAGAGTTGCTGCGAGACTCCGACAAAGTAAAGCACGTGAAAGGGGCTTGTAGCCTGAAAGCGCGACTCAAAATGGAGCTGTTTTTATTGTGATAGCGTGACCTCTTTGGGAGACCCAGGAGCCCCATGAGTCGAGCTCTGTCCGGCCTCCCGCAAACCCCACCCCCGCTCCCCCATCCCGGCCTATGACTGTGGGAGCACAGAAAGAGATTTTCTAAAAGTAGTCCAGTGAAGCTTGCTAAAATGGATGCCACTCACCCATCAAACCAGAAGTTTCCCAGGGAGTATATAGGCCTGGAATCTGCATTAGAAGCAACTCTCCAGGGATTCTTATGCACTTACGAGCTTGAGAACCACTGCATTTATCAGGGTTTTGCACATGCTTGTTTCCTCTGGAATTACTGCCCAAGTGAACGCCAACCTTTAAGACTGGCTCAATCACCTCTTCTATGAAGCCTTCCAAGTTTACAAGCTCCTCATTATATCTACTCTCGCCGTACCTTCTTCGTACCTTATACTATAATTGTCAAGGCCTGTGTTTGTTTTCCCCACGAGGCTGTGAGTCCTTGAGAACAGAGATCGGTTTTGGTCGATTTCTGCATCCCCAGGACAAAGTAAACATGACTAAATACTGAAGAAATCGACTGCTTTTCCCCCAAGGAAAGCTCACCAGGCCCAACTCAAGTCTCAGATGGTGCCACAGCTGCCCTCACCCCAACTGACCTCAGCGTCATTATATCCAGGCGGCTTGCTCTCTCTTCCTTCTTTGAGCACTTTCCTGCACGGTGCATAGTGTTTCTTGAAAGGTTCTGATTCAACTTAATTTTCAATTCACGGATTTTCTGAGTGTGTGTTATATGCCTTACACAGTGCAAAATCCTAAGGAACACAGTGATAAACTAGAGGGATACAAAAATGCATAGTCGTTCCGCTTGGTTTCTGAAGTACTCTGCTGGGTCCGTTCTTACCTCTCTCCACCTCCACCCCTTCCCTGGCCCAAAACTTACCTCCCCTCCCTGCACCCTGGGTCCAGCCTCCTCCCTCGGTGACCTTGCTCCTTGAGTGATCTGGCATACCCAGGTAGTTTTACATCTCTTCTGTGCATTTTACTCCCTTACTATCTTAGCATCAACTCAGGCTGTTCCAGAAGTTTAGGAGTCACCATACCCTGTTATCTCATACTAATCTGCTGAAGACTGAAATCTTTTTCCCTCCAATACAGTGTTACCTAGCTGTGTAGTTAATTGTTTGTATGTCTGTATTTTCCACTAAGCTTTGAGCTCTTCTCATGAAAGAGAACATCTTAGGGGCGCCTGGATGGCTCAGTCAAGTAAGCATCTAACTTCAGCTCAGGTCATGATCTGACTGATGGCTTGTGAGTTCAAGCTTCTGAGTTTGAACCCCATGTCAGGCTCTGTGCTGACAGCTCAGAGCCTGGAGCCTGCTTTGGGTTCTGTGTCTCCCTCTCTCTCTGTACCTCCCCTGCTGGTACTCTGTCTCCGTCCTCAGAAATAAATAAACATTTTTTAAAAGGCTAATTTTTAGGGGTGCCTGGGTGGCTCAGTCGGTTAAGTGTCTGGCTTTGGCTCAGGTTATGATCTCACAGTTCATAGGTTTGATCCTCCCCTGCTCGCTCTCTCTCTCTCTCTCTCTCAGAAATAAAATTTAAAAAATAAAAATAAATAAACATTTGGGGCACCTGGTGGCCCAGTCAGTTAAACATCTGACTTCGGCTCAGGTCACAATCTCATGGGTTTGTGAGTTCGAGCCCCACATCAGGCTCTTTGCTGACTGCTCAGAGCTTGGAGCCTGCTTCAGGTTCTGTGTCTCCTTTTCTCTGCCCTTTCCCTGCTCATGCTCTATCTCTCACTCTCAAAAATAAACATTAAAAATAATTTTAAAATAAATACTTAAAAAATTTTTTTTAATTCTTGCATCATTTCTTAAAAAAAAAAAAAAAAAGCCCAACTCTTGGTTTCAGCTCAGGTCATGATCTCACAGTTCGTGGGATCAAGCCCAGTGTAGGGCTTTGCGCTGACAGCATGGAGCCTGCCTAAGATTCTCTGTGTCCCTCTCTTCCTCTACCCCTCCCCTGCTTGCGCTAGCTCACACATGTGTGTGTGTGTGCTCTCTCCCTCTCTCACTCTCTCAAAATAAATAAACATTTTTTTTTAATTTTAAGTCCACTGCAAAAAAAAAAAGTCTATTGCATCCATAATTTATTATCACTGTGACATGTGCAACACAGGAAAGTATGTGATATATGCTATTGACATCATAGAACAGGGGTTCACCAACTGTAGCCTATAAGCCAATGCTAGCCCTCCTCCTATTTTTGTATAGCCAGAAGCTAGGAACTGTTTTTACATCTTTAATTCTTTTTTTATTATTATTCATTTATTTTGAGAGAGAGAGACAGCAAGTGTGACCAGGGGAAGGGCAGAGAGAGACAATCCCAAGCAGTCTCCACACTGTCAGTTTAGAGCCAGATGCGGGGCTCAAACTCATGAACCTTGAGATCATGGCCTGAGAAGAAATCAGGAGTCAGACACTTAACCAACTGAGCCACCCAGGTGCTCCTGTTTTTACATTTTTAAATGGTTGGAAAAAATCAAAAGAAGACTCATATTTTGTGACATGTGAAAAGTATATATGAAAGTCAAAGTTCAGCATTCATAAATTCATTGTGTATGATCTACACCTGTTATGACACAGAATTGAGTAGTGGTGACATTCTGTGACCTGCAAAGCCTAAAATATTTATTATCTGCCCTTTATAGAAAAA
Organism: Hyaena hyaena; assembly: GCF_003009895.1. NCBI lineage: Eukaryota > Metazoa > Chordata > Mammalia > Carnivora > Hyaenidae > Hyaena > Hyaena hyaena. Next base: position 1,457,168 of record NW_024081028.1, on the reverse strand, counting down.
AAAGCTGATTCTTTTTTATTTTTTTTCTTAGAAAAATTTGATTTTTTTTTTATGTTTTATTTATTTCTGACACAGAGAGAGACAGCATGAACAGGGGAGGGTCAGAGAAAGAGGGAGATACAGAATCTGAAACAGGCTCCCGGCTCTGAGCTAGCTGTCCCAGCACAGAGCCCGACACGGGGCTTGAACCCACAAACTGTGAGATCATGAGCTGAGCCGAAGTCAGACACTTAACCTACTGAGCCACCCAGGCGCCCCAGTATTTAGAAAAAATTGATTCTTAACATGGAATCTAGAGATCCCAACCGAGGCTAGAAGGTCAGAGGAGGCTTCACTGAGGAAGTGACTCATAAATTTGTAATCAACCAGGCAAGAACTAGGGAAGCACATTACAGGCAAAAGGAAAAGCATGTGGGAAAGCCCTGTGGCCTGAAGGAACTTGGCACATCCTAAATATTGTTAGGCCTACACATTGAGTGTAATAGGAACTAAAACACAATGAGTCTGGTGAGGTCCTAACCAGCCATATCCTGCCAGCTCTGATTAGCCAGGTTGAGGATTTTGGATTTTACTCTGAGAGCAATGGGAAGCTATTGAAAGATTTATAGCCAGGGGAGGGATTCAGATATCCTTTTGTAAAGGATTATTCTGGCACAGTGTGAGAATGGATTAGGGCAAGCCAGAATGAAAGTAGAAAGGCCAATTAGGAAGTCATATTACAGTAGTTCAAACAAGAAGACAAAATGTCTTGATCTAATGTTTTTCAGTGGGGATGAAGAAAAAGTAAGCGGATTCAAAAGATGTCCAAAAGTTATTTAGGTGGGGAAAAACAAATATTGTTAAGACGTCGATACTACCCGAAACAATCTACATATTCAATGCAATCCCTATCAAAATAACACCAGCATTCTTCACAGAGCTAGGACTAACAATCCTAAAATTTGTATGAAACCAGAAAAGACCCCAAATAGCCAAAGCATCCTGAAAAAGAAAACCAAAGCTGGAGGCACCACAATCTCGAACTTCAAGCTGTATTACAAAGCTGTAATCATCAAGACAGTATGGTACTGGCACAAAAATAGACACTCAGATCAATGGGACAGAATAGAGAAACCAGAAATGGACCCACAAACGTATGGCCAAATCATCTTTGACAAAGAAGGAAAGAATATCCAATGGAATAAAGACAGTCTTTTTAGCAAATGGTGCTGGGAAAACTGGACAGCGACATGCAGAAAAATGAACCTGGACCACTTTCTTACACTATACAGAAATGGATGAAAGACCTAAACATAAGACAGGAAGCCATCAAAATCCTAGAGGAGAAAGCAGGCAAAAACCTCTTTGACCTCAGCCGCAGCAACTTCTTACTCAACACATCTCCAGAGGCAAAGGAAACCAAAGCAAAAATGAACTATTGGGACCTCATCAAAATAAAAACTTCTGCACAGCAAGGGAAATAATCAGCAAAACTAAAAGGCAACTGATGGAATGGGAAAAGATATTTGCAAATGCCGTATCAGATAAAGGAGTAGTATCCAAAATCTATAAAGAGCTTATCAAACTCAACACCCAAAAAACAAATAATCCAGTGAAGAAATGGATAAAAGACATGAATAGATACTTCTCCAAAGAAAACATCTGGATAGCTAACAGACACATGAAAAAATGTTCAACATCACTCATCATCAGGGAAATACAAATTAAAACCACAATGAGATACCACCTCACATCTGTCAGAATGGCTAAAATTAACAACTCAGGCAAAAACAGATGTTGGCGAAGATGCAAAGAAAGAGGGTCTCTTCTGCACTGCTGGTGGGAATGCAAACTGGTGCGGCCACTCTGGAAAACAGTATGGAAGTTCCTCAAAAAATTAAAAATAGAACTACCCTATGACCCAGCAATTGCACTACTACGTATTTATCCAAGGGATACAGGTGTGCCGTTTCAAAGGGGCACATTCACCCCAATGTTTATAGCAGCGCTATTGACAATAGCTGAAGTATGGAAAGAGCCCAAATGTTCATCGACAGATGAATGGATAAAGAAGATGTGGTGTAGGGGCGCCTGCATGGCTCAATCAGTTAAGCGTCCGACTTCGGCTCAGGTCATGATCACACAGTTCATGGATTTGAGCCCCGCATTGGGCTCTGTGCTGACAGCTAGCTCAGAGCCTGGAGCCTGTTTCAGATTCTGTGTCTCCCTCTCTCTCTGACCCTCCCCTGCTTATGCTGTCTCTGTCTCTGTCTCTGTCTCTCTCTATCTCAGAAATAAATAAAACATTTAAAATTTTTTAAAAAAGATGTGGGGTGTATATGTGTGTGTATACACACACACACACACACACACACACACACACAAACACGCAATGGAGTATTACTCAGCAGTCAAAAAGAATGAAATCTTGCCATTTGCAACTCCGTGGATGGAACTAGAGGGTATTATGCCAAGTGAAATTGGTCAGAAAAAGACAAATATATAACTTCACTCATGTGAGGAATTTAAGATACAAACAGATGAATATAAGGGAAGGGAAACAAAAATAATATAAAAACAAGGAGGGGGACAAAACATAAGAGACTCTTAAATACAGAGAACAAACAGGGTTACTGGAGGGGTTGTGGGGGGGGGCTAAGTTGGTAAGAGGCATTAAGGAAGACACTCATTGGGATGAGTACAGGGTTTTATATGTAGGGGATGAATCACTAGAATCTACTCCTGATATCATTATTACACTATATGCTAACTAACTTGGATGTAAATTTCAAAATAAATTTTAAAAAAAGAGAATTACCAATGCTGCAGAAACTGTGTCTTCATGGTACCTCTTAGTCACCACTTTAATCTTTCTCTCGAAACTGATAATTCTCCTGACTTTTAACATGGTAAATATTTTTCCTATTTCTGTGTTTTATGAATAAAATCATACCACTGTAAAAAAAAAAAAAAAGATATTTAGGAGGGGTGCCTAGCTGACTCTTGATTTTGGCTCAGGTCATGATCCCCGGGTCATGGGATCAAGCCCCGTGTGGGGCTCAGTACTGAGGTTGGAACCTGCTTAGGATTCTCTCTCTCTGTTTGTCTCTCTCTGTCTCTCTCTCTCTCTCTCTCTCTTTCCCTCCCTCCCTCTGCCCCTTTCCCTCATTCATGCTCTCTCTCTCTCTTATTAATATCTTAGTAAAAGATATTTAGGAAATCAAATCTACTGGTCTTGTTGATTGACTGGAGGAGAGAGGGAGGGAGGAGTCAAGTCTCCTTTTCCAGCTCCAGCAACTGTGTGAATGGAAGTCCTATTACTGCCTCCCTCCCACTCTGCTTGTACATGTCTGCCCACACTCAGCACAATATATTGGAATTACCCATTACATGCCTGTGTCTCCTGCAGAGAGCCATCTCCCGGAAGGCAACAATGAGCTTGGTTCTTTGTCTTCCTAGAGGCCAGCAACAGTGAAGGCACAGAATTGGCAGCAGTAAATGTATATAGATTTTTCTTGGTTCTTCTTTCTGTTTCTTATAGAGGCTCCTCTAACGTTCTGATCACTCAGGTTCAAAATCTTAGAGGAATCCTGACTTTCTCTTTCTACCTAATCCATTCTATGGCATCGAAATCCAGTGTATTCTGCCCCCAAAACATCTTTTGAATCCCTACCCCCTGTTCCAGGCCTTGACATGTCCCAACACCTGTGAAGCGATTAGGACAGTGTCTGGGCCAGAGTAAGGAGTAAATAAGTGTTGGCTATGATTGAAAGGTCTTCCCTGGCCTCCCTGCCTCCTTCCTCCTGCTACTCTCCATCAAGGCCCTGCTCCAGAAGGTACTCAGAAAGCTGTCTCTCAAGCCCAACCCTGATCCTATTGTTCTCTGGCTTCAGTGCTTTCAAGATCAAACCCTAAATCCTCTATGTGGTCTACAAGGTCCCACGTGGTCTAATCTCCTACTGTCTTTCCAGCTTCCCTTCACCTTCAAAAGCTTTCCATTGACATTGGAATGAAGGGCAAGCTCAAGGTCTTCCCCCATCTGGCCTCCATGTCCTCACCAGCCTCAGCTTTCAGTACAGTGTTCATATCACGTGTGCTTGTCTTGACCATCCTCTGGACTTCCTGCCTCCTTGTGCCAGCTCATCCCCTTCTTCCCCAATGGCCCCACCTATCAAAGGCTTTATCTCAACAGTTCTAGGCCCCCTCCATCAGGAGCCCCCAAACCTACTCTGCATATGTCAGATTCTATCTTATGTTGTTGTGATTTCTGTACATCTCCTCCTAACCTGGGAGCAAATCGAGTGACCATCTGTTGCCATGCCTGCTCAGCACCCTTCCATTCCTCCTCCTCTGGGAAGACGCTCTGATAATCCTTTGAGAAGCCTTCCCATCCCCACTCTGGCTCCAGGATGAGCAGGTGACTCTGGCTGATCAGCAAGTTTCATTCCTTTGGCCACAATGATTGGCAGGTGTCTCAAACCAAGCTAGCAGAGGGAGTTAGCATCCGCCTGGGACCTGGGCTGGAGCACTGAGAAAAGAGCCCCCCCCCTTTTTTTTTTTCCTGGGATTGCTAAACCATAAGAGGAGCAGCCTGGACTTGTTAATATCATCTTCACCACCACGTGGAGAGAGCCTTCCTGAGAATGAAGCCAACACAGTTGGCAAGCAGAGCCATGAGTTGAGAAAGACAAATTCTGATGTGGAAACGGTGGGGTTCAAAGCTGACAGCCAAGGAAGAATTCTTGAAACATCTTTGGTGTAAAAAAGGTGGTTTTATTAAAGCACAGGGATAGGACCTATGGGCAGAAAGAGGCGCACTGGGGTTATGACGGGTAACTGATTATATACTTTCAGGTTGGGAGGGGGTTAGGCAGAGCCTAAGTCTCTAAGGAATTTTGGAAGGTTTCCAGGACCTTGAGGGGGCTAGCTGTTGTCAGGAAAAGGTTATTTACTACTGTTTAATAAAATCTCAGTCATGAGACCCTTCACATGTGTATCAGTGAGCCATCTGCTTGGAGGATGGTTGCTAACATATACTTGGGGGGTAGAGATAAAAGAAGTTTCCAAAGGAATTTTTATATATTAAAGGAGACTTACAGGATCCTGGAGGCTGAGATAATATTAAGATTGCCTTTTGTCCGTAGCAAAGTGTCATCATCAAGGCAGCGGAGTTCTCAGAGGAAGGTCACTCTGCCTGCCTCAAGGACTTGTCAATAGGCTGTAAGATGTCATGAAATTTAATTTGTTTTTCTTTCACCTTTGCTTCTCGCATCATATTCCAGGATAAAGGAATCGGTTTGAGTTGGGTTCTAAGCTGGGGTCATGATGAACAGAGAGAAGCTGTTGGAGCTTTCTATTGTATACAAGAAGCTCTCCAGCAGGAAGGAAGCTGGGAAGGGAAAACTGACACCAGCACCAGTGGGTGACCCTCTGAGCTTGAGGGGCCACCTGCGAAAAAGAGGAGCAGTTACCTTTGTTACTGTTCAGACCAGCCAAAGTAACTTCAGCTCCAACTCTGCTTTGCAGAAGAACGAAACCACTCTGGTCAGGGGAACCGTTGCTTGTTTTCCTGTTGATCATTGGCAAAAGGAAGCCCTTCATGGCTGAGCTCAAGCAGATGGTTAGTACGTAAGCCAGTTGGCTAGCATCTACCATCAGGGAATATTCTAGTCCAGTGTTTCCCAAACTTGTCTGCACATTGAAATCTTCTCGGGATATTTTAAAAATTCCAACACCCCAGACCACATCCCAGGCCAAGTAAACCCAGTCTTTGGAGGTGGGATGCAAGCATCATGAGTTTTGAAGTTTCCACAGGTGATTCCAACATGCAAACAAGTTTGAAAATCACTAACAAAGGCCCCCATCCTCCTGTTTGCAAGGCTGGCTCTTCTATAAAGCAGAGGTTCTTCACCTAGGTGACATTAAGTCAACTAGGGATTTTTTTTAATTTAAATTTTTTAATGTTTATTTATTTTTGAAACAGAGAGAGACAGAGCACAAGCAGGGAAGGGGCAGAGAGAGAGAGGGAGACACAGAATCCAAAGCAGGCTGTAGGCTCTGAGCTGTCAGCACAGAGCCTGATGTGGGGCTTGAACCCACGAATCACCAGAAGTCAGATGCTTAACCAACTGAGCCACCCAATCAGCCCACCCCCCTTTTTTTTTAATGTACACGTCTAGGCCACACCTCCCAGAAATTTCTCATTCACACCTGCTATTACAGATTGAATGTGCCCTCCCCCCCTCCCCCATTCATGTGAGCACTAACCCTCAAGGTGCTAGTAACTGGAAGTGAGGCCTTTAGGAGGTGATTAGGTCATAATGGTGGAGGCTTCATAAATCTCCCTTATAAGAGGGACTGCAGAGAGCTCCTATCTGTACTTCCTTACCATTCCTCTCTCTTCTCAATCACTTGCTCCTCCTCAGAGGACAAAGAATTTTTTTTTTTTTATTTCTAGGAGAGAGAGAGAGAGAGAGACAGCATGAGCAGGGGAGGGTGAGAGAGAGAGGGAGATACAGACTCTGAAATAGGCTCCAGGCTCTGAGCTGGCAGTCAGCACAGAGCCCGATGCAGGGCTCGAACCCACGAACCGCGAGATCATGACCTAAGCGAAAGTTGGACGCTTAATCGACTAAGCCACCTAGGCGCCCCAGGACAAGGAATATTTTATGGGATCGTTAAGACTGAGAGATGCTTCAACAGGCAAATAAAATCTGGGCTCCTCTCCTTTTTCAGACCCTAATGCTCCTGTCCTTTATGTGGTGAACACAGGCCAGTGCTCAAGTCAGATTTCAAGAGGCAGGTCTGGAGATCCACCCCTCTGATCCCGCTCTCAGGGGTAGCCCAAAGATTGGGTAGGTATGTCTGTCCTGCTGGCCCAAACTCTCCCTTGGATGGTTCTTCCCAAGGTCCAGATGTGAGAGGGGAAAGTATTTAAGCTTATGTCCAAATATGAGCAACTAGCAATAAGCTCATTTGGCTCTCCATCCTATTGTCTCAACTGGCCTGTGTAAACACGGCTCAGTTTGTTTGAACTTGGTGGAGGGGTTGTAAGTATCACTCTCAACCCCCAACACTAGCATTTGTATCAGCTTCCATTCATTCATTCTGCTTATCAAGCTGGACTGGGAATTGTGTCCTGTGTCCTCTATGTTCCCATAGCACAGAGATTGCCACAGAAGTTCTCAATATAAATAAAATAAACTCAAGTCTTGACTGAATTCCTGCCCCATTTATGAGATAGGAAGGGATACAAAATATGCAGATGAAATACAGTATAACACTTACCCCCAGGGGTCTTCAGTTTCACCAACAGCCTCAGAGGGGCAGGGAAGGTTTCCCGAAGAAGAGATGTTTGAGCTGGTTCCTTTTTTTTTTTTAAGTTTACTTATTTATTTTGAGAGAGAGAAAGAGAGAGAGCAAGGGAGGGGCAGAGAGAGCAAATCCCAAGCAGGCTTTGCACTGTCAGCACAGAACCTGATTCGGGGCTCAAGCTCACAAACTGGGAGACCATGACCTGAGCCAAAACCAAGAGTTGGATGCCTAACCGACTGAGCCACTCAGGTGCCCCTTGAGCTGGTTCTAGAGGGATATGTGGGGCACAGTAAGAGTCTGTGAAGATGCAGAGACATGAAAGTATGAAAGTTCATTCAAGGAAATATTTTTTTAATGTTTATTTACTTTTTTTAAATATTTTTTTATTTATTTCTAGGAGAGAGAGAAAAAGACAGCGTGAGCAGGGGAGGGTCAGAGAGAGAGGGAGATACAGACTCTGAAACAGGCTCCAGGCTCTGAGCTGGCAGTCAGCACAGAGTCCGACGCCGGGCTCGAACCCACGAACCATGAGATCATGACCTAAGCAAAAGTCGGACGCTTAACCAACTAAGCCACCCAGGCGCCCCAATGTTTATTTACTTTTGAGAGAGAGAGAGAGAGTGCATGTGCAAGACTGGGGGAGGGGCAGAGCCAAAGGGAGACAAATGATCTGAAGCAGGATCTGAGCTGCCAGCACAGAGCCTGATGCAGGGCTTGAACCCTTGAACCCTGAGATCATGACCTGCGCTGAGGTCAGACCCCTAACCGACCGAACGACCCATGTGCCCCATTCAAGGGAATATTGTGCCCCCTCAAGGGGGCCTGGAAGCACTGAACTCAGTGGAAGCAGGATGTGGCCCTAACCGCTAGTGGTCCCTCTTTTCCCACCCCTAGTCCAGGCAAGCTCCTCCTGCAGCTGGGTTGCCCCCTTTGCGGGGGTAGTAAATGCAACAGCACTAACCCCTCTTGGACTCTGATTGGGTCCTGACAAGGCCAGTTATTCCCAGGAGAGTCAGATTCAGCCTTCCCAGATCACCACAGGCCCTGCCCCAGGCAGGAATTCAGGACTTAGAAGCCACTTCCCTAGCCCCCTAGCAGGGGCCTGGACCTCACTGATCTATCAGCCCTGAGCTACTTCAGAACTGGGCGGGGGAGGGGTGGGGGTACTACTGCCACCTGGTGGGTAGAGGCCAGGGATGCTGCTAAACATCCTATAGTCTATAGGACAGCCCCTCACAATAAAGAATGATCCTGTCCAAAGTATTAACAGTGCCAAAGCTGAGAAATTCTTTATCCTGCATGGAAAAAGTTCAGTGACAGTAATCTTTAAAATATTCTATGCTCGGGGCACCTGGGTGGCTCAGTTGGTTGGGTGTACGACTTCGGCTCAGGTCATGACCTCATGGTTTGTGAGTTCGAGCCCCATACCGGGCTCTGTGCTGACGGCTGAGAGCCTGGAGCCTGCTTTGGATTCTATGTCTCTCCTTCTCTCTCTGCCCTCCCCTGCTCTCTCTCAAAATAAATAAACATTTAAAAATCGTTTTAAATAAATAAAATAAAACATTCTATGATCTTGGGGCACCTGGCTTGGTTGGAAGAGCATGCGACTCTTGATATCAGGGTCATGAGTTCGAGCCCCACGTTGGGGGTAGAGATTACTTATACATATTTAATAAATAAATAAAATATTCTCTGGTCTGGCCAGCAATAACTAACACCAGTTTGCTGTTTTGCGATTTATCAATAAATTCAGGCTTGTTCTCTTTTCCCCAGCCCCTGTATGGGGAGGTGACAGAAGCTGTCGGGGGGGTGGGTACAGCAAAGGTATATTAGGGTCAAAGGGAGCTGAGACATTGGGTCACACTGTGCAAAGAACACAGGCTTTGGAGTCAGATCTGAGTTCATATTCCAGCCTTGACTGCTTATGCAGCTGTGTGCTTTCAGGTAAGTGAGTTACCCTGTCTGAGACTCAGTTTTCTCATCTGTAAATAGGACAACTCCTACCTTACAAGATCAGGCAGTCAGCTATTTTTTTAAATGTTTATTTATTTTGAGAGAAAGAGAGAGAGCGTGTGTGTGAGCAGGGGGAGGCAGAGAGAGAGGGAGACAGAGAATCCCAAGCTGGCTCCAAGCAGGCTCCATGCCTTCAGCGCAGAGATGGATGTGGGACTGGAATTCACAAGCCTGGAGATCAGGACCTGAGCCAAAAATCAAGAGTCGAATGCTTAACTGACTGAGCCACCCAGGCGCCCCTGCACTCAGTTGTTAATCTGACTTCATCCTGAGTTGATAGGGAGCCATCAGAGGCTGTTATGTGAGCTTGGAAGCCCTTGTCAGCTTTGAGTGGTTGCTGGGCAGCCCGGAGGGGAGACTACTTACCCTCACAGTGTCTGTTTAATTCCCTCCACACAGGTTGGGAGGTCTTTCTTGAAGTCTAGCTAGAATCTCTTCTTTTGTAACATCAACTCTTCCTTTTGCTTAGTTCAGTGCATCAGCTCATTGTTGCCAACACAGTGGTCTGACAACGAGGCAGAGTTTGTAATTTGCATTTTGATCTCCTAGTTAGGTAGCTTTCCTCCCTTTTGCCCTGGGGGGTGGGGACTGAGGCTGTTAAGGCTTAGGGCCGCCAGGCCAAAAGCAGAGGTTGCCAGGCACCACAAGACTCCCTCAGCCAGGGCTTTTGTTTACTGAGGCCCGGCTCTAGGAGACACGAGTCTGGGTTATTCCAGAACGCAGGGCTCCCAGGCTTGGGAGGGGCAGAAGTGGCTCATCAGAGGAGACGGGAAGAGATTTCCCAAGCCTGAGAAAGTGAACAGGGTCTGAGTGTCTTTGATGAAGCCATGATCTTGAGAAATAGCAACTTTGCAGCACTCCCGCTCACTCCAAGAGCTGCAGAGTTTCTGTTTCCGGGGGAGTGATGGATGTGCCTGTGTGCCCCGAGTGTGGTAGTTTGGGAGCCACAGAGAAAGGCCACTGTGGCAAAGCCAAGCAGATTCATGAGGATAGAGCAAAATTAATTGCTGATTAGTAGAGTCCTCCCCTGAACGTTCTGAACTGGACACATCCTCAGGAATAGTGCTTAGGAGGGGTGGGGACATTATCAAAAATTAAATGATATAAACTTGCAGTTAAAGAAAGTAAATCTAGGGGCGCCTGGGTGGCTCAGTTGGTTAAGCGTCTGACTTCAGCTCAGGTCATGATCTCACAGTTCGTGCATTCAAGCCTGGCATCAGGCTCTGTGCTGACAGCTCGGAGCCTGGAGCCTGTCTTCGGATTCTGTGTCTCCCTCTCTCTCTGACCCTCTCCTGCTCACGCTGCCTCTCTTTCTCTCTCAGGGGAAAAAAAAAAATTAAAAAAATTTTTTTAAATAAAGAAAGTAAGTTTAGGGCGTTCGGGGGGTTCAGTCAATTAAGCATCTGACTTCTGGTTTCGGCTCAGGCCATGCTCTCACAGGTCATGAGCTCGAGCCCCACAACGGGCTCTGTGCTGGCGGTGTGGAGCCTCTCTCTGCCCCTCTCTCTGCTCCACCCCAGGTCATGCACTTGCTCACTCGCTCACTCTTTCTCTCTCAAAATAAATAAATAACACTTAAACATTTTTTTAAAGAGTGTATTCAAAGGTAATAACCACTTCCTAATCATTTCCCTGCATTCTGCTATCTTCTGTCCTCCTGGGCCATTCACATCTGCGCGGTGGAAACGTAGCATGATGGTGCACATCTACACACCACCTTCGGTAACATCATGTTGGCAGCTTGAAATCTGCTGTGGTGGCACTATTTATACTACGAAAATAGGCAAATGTTACAAATTAAGTCTCTTCCTAACACCACCCCCTCAAGACGGTTGTAAACATTTACTGGCATTCCACTGGGATTCCCCAAATATGACTGTGATCGAATTTCCCGCCAGCCTGGCGGCAGGGTGGGAGGGGGTTGGAGCAGATAACGTGATGTAGAGAAATAAATAGATGTGACATGTCTTACATCTGAGCATTGCGGATAACATGCATACTTGCTACAAATGTCTAGTCCAGATGTACTCAGGGGCTCATCTTTCCCACTTCCTATAGAAAAAAGCGTGCACACACACTCAAAGCACACTCTCCCCAAGACACACCTGTAGTGCTTTCTGGATGGACTAGGACTAGGAATGGCAGGAGGGCAGGGACTCTGTTCACTGCTGCTTTATATTTGTTTTTAACGCTTATTCATTTTTGAGAGAGAGCGTGAGGGGAGGAGGCGCAGAGATAGAGGGAGACACAGAACTCGAAGCAGGCTGCAGGCTCTGAGCTGTCCGCACAGAGCCCAGCGTGGTGCTTGAACTCACGACCCATGAGATCATGACCTGAGCTCAAGTGGGACACTTTACCGACTGAGCCACCCAGGCTCCCCGAGTTCACTGCCGCTTTAGTCTCAGTTTCTCTGGCTTCCGAGGCAGGCAGTTGAAGCCATGCCGGGGCGGGGGGGGCGGGGGGGCGGGGGGCGGCGGTAGTGGGGAGCACAAGGGAGAACCAGCCAGAACCCAGGAGTTGGTTCTTCTCCAGCACACAGTTATCTACTTGGAAACAGGGAAGATTGTTAGCCAGGGGCAATTCCTGCCCAGGGAACATTTGTTTTGTTGTTTTAAGTTTTGATTCAAATTCCAGTTAGTTAACATACAGTGTCATATTAGTTTCAGGTGTACAATATAGTGATTCATCCCTTTCCCAGGGAACATTTGACTAGATCTAGAGACATTTTGGGGGGGGTCACAACCTGGGGGGTAGGGTGAACTAGCATCTGGCGTTCACCTAACGTTCACCTAAAACCCGAGGGATTTAGCAGCAGCTAAATATCCTACAATACACAGGACAGCTTCCCCCCACAGACTATCAGAGAATTATCCTGCCCCAAACATCAGCAGGACTGAGGTTGAGAAACCCAGGGATAGAGGACACAGAGGGGAGACACTCAGACCCGGCGGGGCTTAGGAAGAGATAAAGAGAAGGTCTGCTTGCCCAGGAGCTGCCGATGCCTCCCTCCACCACCACCCATTTCCCTACGTGGAGTTGGGTCTCTCACTCTGTGTCTTGCCCTGCTTCTCTGGTCTGTCTCTGGTGTCCGCCCTATTTATCTCTTCTTATCTTGTGGCCACTCTTTCTCATCTCTGTTGTGCCATCTGCGCTGCCGGATCCCCGTGTTCTGAGACAGGAGACAAGCCTCTGGCATTCCTACTCCCTCGGCCCACACTAATCACGCCAGCTGCCTTGGCCTGGGAGCTGAGCCAGGAGGCTGGCAAAGAGGGAGGAGGGTAGACAGACAGGGGGCCTAAAAGTTCCCACTCTCCCTACCGCCCATCGGGCCTTCAACACTAGGGCCCTTCACCACTAGGGCCCTTCTGTCTGCCTCGGAGAGGTCTGGAGCTCCAGCCTGCTCTCACTCTCGGGCCAGGGACCCAAGTCAGTTTTCCCAAGTGGCCTTGCTCTGTCCACTGACCCCTTTGTTCCCACCCCACCCCCAGCTCCTTAAATTTCCGGTCTAGCCTAGTCCAGCAGCTGTTACAAAACAGCTGGGGACTGGGCAGCTCCTCGCCGCCAGCCCCACCCTGGGCAGTAAGGGACACCAGGCTCGTGACTGCTGCTGAGCTGAAGTTCCCTTTGCCCAGTGACCAAGGACTCCTGGCCTTCTCCCTGATCCTGGTTTCCAAGACCCAGAGCCCAGCACTTGGAGCCAGGACATGATACCCTGTGCTTGGACCCCAGCGCTCAGTATCCAGGCTCAATTACCAGTGCCCGTCACCAGGACCAGTCCGCAGGGCCAGGCTAGAACTGCCCGCCCTGCTTTCTGCACTCACCTTACCTGGCAGCCCCCATGGATGCAGGGGCTCTGCTGTGTGCTGGGCCCGTGGAGCCAGAGGCAGGGCTGTGTGAGGCCAGAGACCCTGCAGAAATGTCTGGTGGCAATTCTTAAAACAAATTTGAGGGGTACCTGTGTGGCTCGGTCAGTGAAACATCTGACTTTGGCTCAGGTCATGATCTCATGGTTTGTGGGTTCGAGCCCTGCATCAGGCTCTGTGCTGACAGCTCAGAGCCTGGAGCCTATTTCAGATTCTGTCTTCCTCTCTCTGCCTGTCCTCTGCTGGCGCTCTGTCTCTGTCTCTGTCTCTGTCTCTCTCTCTCAAAAATAAACACTGAAAATTTAAAAAAAAAGAAATAAACACATTTGAATGACTTTTAAGTAAAAATCATTCAAATGAGGATTTAAAATAAAAATTGGCAAAAGGATCAGTAGTATGGGCTGAGAAGGAGAAAGGCCAGGGTCTGGGGTTACCAGATAAAATCCAGGATGCCCAGTGAAATTTAAATTTCAGGGAACAATAAAGATTTTTTAAATGTATGTCCCATGTCATATTTAGAACATACTTATACTGAAAAAATTATTCATTGTTTATCTGAAATTCTACTTTAACAGGGATCCTGTATTTTGATTTGTTCACTCCAGCAATCCCACCAAGGGCTAGGCTTCTCTCCGCTCCCCACCTAGATTATCTTCCGGCTTTAGGTGGAGAAGCAGGGAGGGTTTCTATCGCTGCTCACTTTTGGGTAAAAGAAACTATGGGGGATCCTATTTTTTATTATTTTTATTTTTATATATTGTCTCATTTACTTTAAGGAGTCAACATTGGTTTATAATACAAAAAAGTCAAATATTATAGACGCCTAGCCTTGAGGTGATTATTGCAATGTACCCCATTTGTTCAGTCTTTAAAATGATTTTTTGATGGGTACCTGGGTGGCTCAGTCGGTTGAGCTTCATTTCAGTTCAGGTCATGATCCCAGGGTCACGGGATCAAGCCCTGCACTGGGCTCTGCACTGAATGTGGAGCCTGCTTGGGATTCTCTCTCTCTCTCTCTCTCTCTCTCTCTATGTCTGTGTGTCTCCCCCTGCTCACTCTCTCCCCCTCTAAAATAAAAAAAAATTAAAATGATTTTTTGACCAAGTAGTACAGTCACATGCTTCAAATTTTCCATAGGTACAAAGAATATGCAATGAAATGTCTCTTCCGCCCATGTCCCTTGGCCATCCAGTTCCCTTCCTCCTTTTCCTTCCAGAGACATCTTACGGCCACAGCCTCATAACTTCCTGCCTCCAGTCTCGTCCAGCTGTCTCCATCCTGTGGCCGGCTGGTATTTTCACCTCCAATCACGTTGCCTCCCGACTTACAACCCTTCCGTGAGTTTTCCATGCCATGGGAGAAAGAACAAACTCAGCTAATCAGAACACAAGGCACTCAGCTCAGTGCCTGATTCCTGTCCAGCTTCTGGGACACTCGGCAACATTCCTTCCTGTCTCTCTCACTGCACCAGTATGAAACACAACCTGCCTATTAGTCTCCCTCTCTCACTCCCCCAACTGTTCTGGCTTCCATGCTCTTGCTCATGTTTCTTTCTCTCAGACATTTATTGCACACAGACAGCTTCTAGTGGCGTGCCAGGCACTGGGGGCTAGGAAGGACAGAACTGACATGTTCCTGCTCTTGTGACTCAGGTTCTAGCAGAGGAGCATTTAATAGACAAAGAGTTGGGGCGCCTGGCTGGCTCAGTTGGTGAAGCATGTGATTCTTGATCTCGGGGCTGTGAGTTCAAGCTCCCTGTTGGGTGTAGAGATTACTTAAAAATAAAATCTTGAGGGGCGCCTGGGTGGCTTAGTCGGTTAAGTGTCCGACTTTCACTTAGGTCATGATCTCGTGGTTCGTGGGTTCGAGCTCTGTGCTGACTGCCAGCTCAGAGCCTGGAGCCTGTTTCAGAGTCTGTCACTCCCTCTCTCTCTGACCCTCCCCTGCTCATGCTGTCTCTCTCTCTCTCCTAGAAATAAATAAAACATAAAATAAAATAAAATAAAATAAAATAAAATAAAATAAAATAAAATCTTGAAAAAAAGAAAAAAGACAGGGGCACCTGGGTGGCTCAGTCAGTTAAATGTCTGACTTCGGCTCAGGTCATGATCTCATAGTTTGTGAGTTCGAGTCCCGTGACAAGCTCTCTGCTGTCAGCACAGAGCCTGTTTCAGATCCGCTGCCTCCCTTTCTCTCTGATCCTCCGCTGCTCACACTATGTCTCTCTCTCTCCCTCAAAAATAAAATAAACATTGGGGCACCTGGGTGGCTCAGTAGGTTGAGTGACTTCGGCTCAGGTCATGATCTTGAAGTTGGTAAGTTCAAGCCCCACATCTGGCTTGGTGCTGACAGCTCAGAGCCTGAAGCCCCAAAAAAGTGGTATTTAAGAGTTTCAACAGGGGTGCCTGGGTGGCTCAGTGGGTTGCACCTCCAATTCTTGATTTCAGATCAGATCATGATCCCAGGATTGTGGGATCCAGCCCTGTATCACACTCTGCACTAAGCACGGAGCCTGCTCAAGATTGTTTCTTTCTCTCTCTCTCTCTTTCTCTCTCTCTGTCTGTCTCTGTTTCTGTCTGTCTGTCTCTCCCTCTCTCAAATAAATAAAGTGAAAGAAAAAAAAAGAGTTGGACAGTCATCAGCCAACCCTGATGGTGGGGAGCCTGGGCGTGGGCAGGGGAGAGTATCTCAGGCCAAAGAAACAGTTTATTCAAAGCCCAAGAAGAATTACAAATGCAAGGTAATAGGAACACAGAGAGGAAGAATGTGAGAGCCACAGGGTGACAAGCCCCAAGGAAGCCACGCTGCACAGCTGTGCATCTTATCCTGAGGGCAAGGAGGCCGGGGAGGGCTTTACCCACGGAAGTGTGTGGGCGGAATTGTGGCTGCAGGGCAGAGACCAAATTGGAGGAGAAGCCTTGCAATCCTCTCCAGGAGGGCCTGCCCTAGTGTGAGGGCGCTGGTGGCAGAGTCGGATGTATTTCAGAGGTGAGGCGGGGTGAGGAGTGGCTTCTGAAGTATCTTCCGGCTTTGCAGACTGCTGGATCCTGGGATGTCCTCTAGGATGGAGTTTCTGAGTTCGCTTTTGGTCTTGTTGAATTGGTGGTCCTTGCAAAACACCCAAGGCAGGATGTCAGGCAGACAGATGTGCAGGCTGTCAACCTCAGGGAAGAAGTCTGGACGGGAGGCTGGTATTTGGGAGCCATCGGCATAAAGACAGTAAAAATTTTATCTTCACTGAGACTTCATGGAGTACTTGCCAAGTACTTGCCAATACTCAAGTATTGATTCCTCACAACAACGCCGTGAGATATGTCTTCATTCTTGCCATTCTGCCGATGAGGGGAGAGGAGTGAGTTACTATAACCAAGGTTACACAACTACTAAGTGACAGAGCAAGGTTCAAACCCCAGCAATCCGGGCAGAATCCGTGCTCTTCCCCACACCACACAGCCTCTCACTTAGACAGTAGCTTGAGCCCCAGAAGTGGGTAAGATCAACTTCAGAATAGTGAGTGATAAGAGCAGATGATCAGCCCTGATGAATATGAGCTTCTGAAGCTCAGGGGCTGAATCTTGCTCTTCGAAAAATTCTCTCTGAAATGGTTAGTGTTTTCATTTTTAAAAATTAATCACCATACAAACATCAACTCAAAATGAGTCAAAGGCCTGAACATACACATTAACACTATAAACTCTTAGAAGAAAACACAGGGGAAAGGTTTCAAGACATTGGACTTGGCAGTGATGTTTTTGGATATGACACCAAAAACACAGGCAACAAAAGAAAAAATTGATATGCTGGATTTCATAAAAATTAAAACCTTTGTTATAGGACACTATCAGCAGACTGAGAAGACAAACCAAAGAACGGGAAAAAATAATGGTAAATCACATATCTGATACGCACTTAATATCCACACTCAACAACAAAAACCCCAATTAATACACAGGCAAAGAGGGGCGCCTGGGTGGCTCAGTCTGTTAAGTGACCAACTCTTGGTTTCAGCTCAGGTCATGATCTCGTGGTTTGTGGGATTGAGCCCCGCATCAGGCTCTCCTTGCTTGAGATTCTCTCTCCTTCTCTCTCTGCCCCTCCCCCCAATAAATAATAAACAAAAAAAAAACACCCCAAATTAATGGGCAAAGAACTTGAATAGACATTTCTCCAAAGAATATCTACAAATGGCCAATAAGCACATGAAAAGATGCTGATTATCACTAATTAGGGAAATGTAAATCAGATCTACAATGAGATACAACCTCACGCCCCTTAGGATGATGTCGTTAAACAAACAAAACAGAAAATAATAAGTGTTGGTGAGGAAGTGGAGAAATTGGAACCTTTGCATATTGCTGGTGGGAATACAAAGTTGTACACTTGCTACAGCAAACAGTATGGCAGTTCCTTATAAAAATTAAACATAGGGCGCCTGGGTGGCTTAGTCGGGTAAGCGTCCGACTTTTGCTTAGGTCATGATCCCGCGGTTCG
Source organism: Hyaena hyaena (assembly GCF_003009895.1). Classification (NCBI taxonomy): domain Eukaryota; kingdom Metazoa; phylum Chordata; class Mammalia; order Carnivora; family Hyaenidae; genus Hyaena; species Hyaena hyaena. Next base: position 1,439,508 of record NW_024081028.1, on the reverse strand, counting down.
TGGATTCGAGCCCCGCGTCGGGCTCTGTGCTGACTGCCAGCTCAGAGCCTGGAGCCTATTTCGGAGTCTGTATCTCCCTCTCTCTCTGACCCTCCCCTGCTCACGCTGTCTCTCTCTCTCCTAGAAATAAATCAAAATATTAAAAAAAAAAATTAAACATAGAATTGCTATATGGTCCAGCAATTCCACATCTGGGTACATGCCCAAAACAATTGAAAGCAGGGACTTGAACAGCTATTTGTACACTTATGTTCATAGTGGCCTTATTCACAGTAGCCTAAGGTGGAAACAATCCAAATGTCCATCAACAGATAAATGGATGACAAAATGTAGCATGCAATGGAACATGATTCAGCCTTAAGAAGGAAAGGAATTCTGACACATGTTACAACATGGATAAACCTTGGAAACATTATGGTAAGTGAAATAAGCCAGTCACAAAAGGAGAAAGACATGATCCCACTTAGAGTATTCAAACTCATAGAGACAGAAAGTAGAATGGTGATTGCTAGGAACTGGGTGGAGAAGGGAATGGGGAGTTAACTATCATCCTGTTAAAGGATACAAAATTTCAGTTTGGGGAGTGGGGGGCGCCTGGGTGGCCCAGCCAGTTAAGCCTTCAACTTTAGCTCAGGTCATGAACTCGCGATTTGTGAGTTCAAGCCCCCAACTGGACTCTGTGCTGACAGCTCAGAGCCCGGAGCCTTGCTTCAGATTCTGTGTCTCCCTCTCTCTCTTTTCCTTGCCTGCTTGCACTCTGTCTCTCGCTCTTTCTCAAAAATAAATAAACATTAAAAAAAACAATTTCAGTTTGGGAAGATGAACAGCTCTAGAATTGAATGGTAGTAATAGTTGCACAATAATGTGAATATGCTCAATGACACAGAACTATGCACTTAAAAAATGGTAAATTTTAGGGGCGCCTGGGTGGCTCAGTTGGTTAAGCTTCCAACTCTTGATCTCAGCTCAGGCCTTGATCTCAGGGTCATGAGTTCAAGCCCTGTGTCGGGCTCTGTGCTGGGCATGAAGCCTACTTAAAAAAAAAAAAAAAAAAAAAAAAGGTAAATGTTGTTATGTATCCTTTGCCATAATAAAAATATTGAAAAAAATTTTTAAAAAGGGTAACTTTAACTTTTACAAAATTATTTAAATTTGGCAAAACATTTCATGTTTGAATTTGGAAATTGCACTTTCCAAATAAAAATATTATGCCTTACGGCTCCCACTGTTTTAATTTTAAACACAAAATTATGTTTATTGTTGAGTTTTAATAATATATATACAAGTTTAGGGGTGTCTGGCTGGGTCACTTAGTAGAGTATGTGACTCTTGATCTCAGGGTTGTGAATTTGAGCCACACGTTGGGTGTAGAGATTACTTAAAAATAAAATCTTTAGGGGCGCATGTGTGGTTAGTCAGTTTAGCCTGTGACTCTTGATTTTGGCTCAGGTCATGATTTCATCATCATAGGATCAAGCCCTGCATTGGGCTGCAAGCTGAGCATGGGACCTACTTGGGATTCTCTCTCTCCCTCTCTCTCTTCCCCCAAATAAAAAAATAAATAAACTTTATTTTTTTAAAGTTTTTTTAAATATCTTTATTTCATTTTGAGAGACAGAAAGCGAGTGAGGGAAAGGCAGAGAGAGAGGGAGACACAGAATCTGAAGCAAGCTCCAGGCTCTGAGCTGTCAGCACAGAGCCTGATGCAGGGCTCGAACCCACAGACTGTGAGATCATGACCTAAACCAAAGTCGGACGCCCAACTGACTGAGCCACCCAGGCGCCCCAATAAATAACCTTTAAAAGAAAATTAAAAAATTAAATATTTTTAAAAGCATATATATACATATATGTTATTAGCACAAGCATTCACATAAAACGACAGAATTTAAGTAACTCAAGTTCTGTTTCTTTGCCTTTACAATGACTATGTCATTGTTCATTCTGAAACTACTGTTTAAACTCAGAAATATGTAATATCACAGAGTTGGAGACACCAACTGAGCCCAAGACAAGCTTGAGCGATTTCAAAATGAACGTGCATTATCTGAATCTCTATGTGTCAAGAAGTGACAATTTAAGTGAGATTTATCTTAATTAATTTCCATGTAGAACAAAATGTTTATTCAAAGATAAGTAATACAGTGGCGCCTGGGTGACTCAGTCGGTTAAGTGTCCAACTTCGGCTCAGGTCATGATCTCATGGTTTGTGAGTTCAAGCCCTGCGTTGGGCTCTGTGCTGACAGCTCAGAGCCTGGAGCTTCCTTCATATTCTGTGTCTCCCCCTCTCTCTGCCCCTCCCATGCTCACGCTATATCTCTCTCTGTCTCTCGATTAAAAAAAAAAAGTTAAAAAAAGGTAGGTAATACATTGTGCTAATTTGAAACAAACATATATATTACTAAAACTCAACAGTATCTGTAGCAGTTATTTAGAACCTAAACCAATAAACTTTTTTTTTCCGGAAGAAGCTTTTTTTTTTTTTTTGGGAGAAGCATTTTTTTAAAAACTGACATTGTTTAAATCTTTTAAATGTTTATTTAATTTTGAGAGGCAGGGTGGGGGTGGGTCACAAGTGGGGGAATCTGGATTAAGTAGTTCTCCTTTCTATTCCCATAGGACCCTGTGCCTGGTTCCGTCAGTGACCTCTCACATTGTATTACGTGTCCCCAATTCTAGGCGGAGCACCCTGGAAGTAAGAACTGCACCCTCTGAATCAGTGGGTGCTCAATATTCTGGCCACATCGGGATGTGTCTAACATGGCTGCCTCCACCTTATGTGCTTTCAGGAAGGGGCTGTAGTACACTGTGGGTGGTCTGGCGCTGCCCCAGGGTGTCAAGGGCCCTCAAGGTGGGGAGTCGGCCTTGCAGCTAACAAAATTCTTTTATTCTTTTTCTCCTATCACTAGCCCTAAATAGCAGGTGAGAAATTGAAGCCCACAGAGCCCGGGGAAATAGCTTACGGCTGCAGAGTGACTCAGTGGCCAGGCCTGGACATACACTTCCTGACCTCTCGGCCAGCAACCCCCTGCGGCCCTGCGTCCATTCGGGGCAGCTCCGACGTCACCTAGCTTGACAGTGTGCTCGTTTCACCGGGAGGGGGCGCCGGATGCCCGTTCCTGGGGAAGACGGGCCGGCGTTGGGGTGCAGGGACTGCTCCTTTGAAGGAGGCCCACCGGGACCGCAGCCATGGAGCTGGGGAGTCCCGGTATAAATAGGGGAGTGTGTTGGGGACAGTTTTGCAAGGGAGCAGGGGTTCAGGAGCGTTGGCGGCTGGGATGGAGGGACGCGGAGGGAAGGGCATTCGTTGCCTCCTTGTGGCCTTGCCTTGTCTGGCCCTGTGGGAGTGAGGGAGGGCTCTCCAGAGCGGAGGGCCGCTGCCTCCCCCTCCATTCTCAGGCTCGCTCAGGGCCTGGAGCGGACCCGACATTCCTAAGTCTCCGACGGGAAACCAGGAAATAGACCAGGAGGCCATTCTCCCTGCAGCCTGGGCCTGTTCTTCCAAAGCCCGCCCTGTGCCGGGACTTCCCAGAAGACCCTGAGGTGTCAGAAGCTCCAACCCCAGACTTCAGAACTGTGCTTCGACACCCCCCCCCCCACCTTCCCCTCCACACTTCCCTCCCGCCCTTCTGGCTCCTCCCTCCCCGCCTGTGGGATCAGAGCCATCCCCTTGGGCACCTGACTTGTACAAGAAATGGTTATCCACTGACTTCCGGGTCAAACTCATGATCTGTCCCCCTGCACTTGGCTCTTTTCTCGAGTTCCCTCTTTTAATAAACAGACCAGTATCCATCTGGTTGTTTGACCTGGAAAGCTTAGAATCATCCTTGACGCTTTCTCATTCCCTGTGGAATATTCTCCTCTGGTGTCTGGGTGTCCACCACTCACTCACTGGCCAATTGCCCATCATTTCTTATCGAAGCTGATGTTCCTGTCTGGACGCCCTGCTGTCTCTCTCCCCCTCTCCTCTCCCCCTCTCCTCTCCCCCCTTCTCTAGGTGGTAGCCCTAGTAATCTTTTCAGATTTTCCATCCGATCAGGCCACCCACCTGCTGAAATCTTTCCATCGCTTCCTCTAGTGCTCTTGCAATAAAGACAAAATTCTTAGCATGGCACACAGGGTCCGGCTTGGGCTGCTCCTTCCTGCCTCTCTGGCAGTACCCTCCCTCTCCCTCTCTTTGTTCCAACTACAAGGGCCATGCTCTATCACAGGGGGCCTTTGCACATGCTGTTTCTGCCTCTGCCTGGAATAACACCTTTCTGCCTTGTTAACTCCTACTCCTTCGGATAGAGGCTCCAGCATCGCTTTCTCAGGGGCACTCTCCTTGACCTCCCTGACCAGGTCAGGTCCTCTATTACTGACTCTCCTAGCACCACATGCTTCTCCTTCACATATTTGTCATAGCTGTAATTGTTGATTTGTTTGCAATATTATGTACTTAAGGTCTGGGTTGTTTTTGTTTTTGTTTTTTTCCACTAGACTACAGGAAGTCTCCAGCACCTATATGCCTGGCATATACCAGGTGTTCAATGTTTCTTGAATAAATAAGCAAATTAGTGTTGCACGTTTCTCCCCATCTCTGTTTCCTGAGACTAAGCCTCTATCATCTCCTCTCTGGACCTCGGCAATCACTTCTTCACCGGTCTCCCAGTTTACAGTCAAGCCTCTACCGGTTTCCCAACCAAGAGCCAGAGTAGCCTAATAAAAATGCCAGTGTGACCATGTCACCCTTCCCAACCCATTCTACAGCCTTCAGGGGCCTCCCATGGCCCTCAAAAAAAAAAAAAAAAAAAATCCAAACTCCTGACACAGCCTTACAAGGACTTGCATGGTCTGGCTCACCTCATGCCAGGCTCCACCCCCTAAACGGACCTTTCTTAATTCAACAAATATTGAGTGTCTATTGTCCCAGACCTGAGGATTTAGTGGTGAATAAAAACAGACTCCTTCAGGTCTGCTTACAATACTCTAGATACTCCTCCTTTCCATGCAGGGCCTTTGCACATGACTTTCCATTTATCTGGAAAGTGCTTCTCTCTCCTTTCCTTTTCACATTGCTTACTTTGCTCAGTCAACACCTACTCACCTACCAGATCTCAGATTAAACACCAGTTATTCAGGGATTATCTTAGCCAGCTTCCAACCTAAGGGTTCCTGTTACATGCTGTAGTTGCTCCTTTTATTCTACCTTCATAGCACTTACCGCATTTCCTGTATTTGTGTGGGTATTTTGTTAATACCCACCCTCCTCACCAGGAGCTCCCATGTCTGGGTTTTGCTTACCATTATTTCCCTCTGGTGCTTAGCTGGTGCTCCACAATATGTTGAATAAAAGAGTGAGTAAATGATTCTTCAGTGGGGGCTGGGGGCGGGAGGGTGCCTGGGTGGCTCAGTTGGTTAAGCGTTTGGTTCAGGTCATGATCTCGTGGTTTGTGGGTTCAAGCCCCACGTCGGGCTCTGTGCTGGTGGCTCAGAGCCTAGATCCTGCTTCAGATTCTGTGTGTGTCTCTCTCTCTGCCCCTCCCTCGCTCATGCTCGGTCTCTCTCTCTCTCTCTCAAAAATAAACATTAAAAAAAACCCAAAATAAGTAAATACTGCTTTCCTCATTTAAGAAAAAAGAGTTTTCAGAGGGTACTGCTGCCGGGGAAATGTTGGCGCGTCTGCCCAGATGTGAATATGAGCTGGAGGCTTGGAGGGGTAGGCGAAGGGCTTCTCGCCCAGGAGAGGGTCAAGAAGCGTAGTCCTGCCCTGGTGTCCTTGCAGTTCCTGATCCCCAACACCCGAGATGTTGGGTGCCGCCACCCTCCCCATTGCTCGCACTGCCCAGCAACCCTGATCCTGTGCCCCTAGTCCTCCGGGGCTTTCAGCACCCTGACCCCTCCACCCACAACTCTTCCTCTGTTCTTTCTTACATGGCTGGCTCCTCCTCGACCTTCAGGTCAAGTTTAAATGCTGCTCCTTTAGAAGAGACCTTCCTAAGTTTCCCTGTTACCACTCAGCTTTTCATCCAGTTCATTTCCCTCGTTGGAATGGAAATGCATTTATATATTTGTTGTCTGTACCCCTAGAAGAGTTAGGAGCTTCTGGTTACATGAAACTGAAAATCCAATTGTGTTGCCTTAATCGGTAAGTTGTCCAACAGTAGGACTGGACCGGGGGCTGGTTAACTCAGTGGTCTTCTCAAGGACTTCTCAAGGTCTTCTCCCCATCCCTCTGCTCTGGCACCCACAATATTGGCTTTGTCCTCAGGTTGGCCAGCAGGATGGATGCGGCGACTCTAAGCATCACAGCCAGACTTCACATCATACTGACTTTCCCCCTTGTGATGCGTCTTAGTTAACTATTACTGTGTAATGAATCATCACAAAACTTGGCAGTCTAAAACAGTATTTATTATCTCACAGTGTCTATGGGTTAGAAACCCAGGAGTGGCTTAGCTAGTCGGTTCCAGCAGAGGGTCTCTCGCGAGGTTATTGTCAAGCGGTTGGCCAGGGCTGAAGTCATCTGAAGGCTTAACTGAGGCCGGAGAAGCTATTGGCACGTGGCTGTTGGCAGGGGGCCTTGGTGCCCTGGCACGCGGGCCTCTCAGGCTGTTTGCACTGTAGCAGCCGCTCCCTCCAGACAGGGTCCAAGAGCAAGGGGGCGACCAGCACAGAAGCTACAGTGCCTTTTATGACCTAACCTCTCGTATGACACGCTGTCACTTCTGCTGTGTTCTGTCGGTCACCCAGCCCTGGCACAACACCAGAAGGGACTACACACGGTGTGAACACAAGGAGGTCGGGACACCGGGAGGTCCTCATTCTTTCTCATTGTTTTCCTCCTAGAGCCCAAGGGACTTTTCTTTATATCCGCCGGCCACAATTGTGTCACAGGCCTGAACCTAAACCAGTCACTTGTGACGGGGTTGGGACCACCATTTTCAGCTCATTCCAGTCATGATTCACGCCTGGGCCTAGGATCTACTTCCAATGAAGCCCGGAGGTGGGGTGTGGGAGGGTCCAGGAGGGAGATGGCCACCTGAACGAAATCATTTCTGGCTGGGCAATGGGAATGGATGTTGCGTAGGCAACTCAGTGTCCGCGACTCTCACCTGCTAGACTGTAAACTCCATGAGAATAGAAGCTACGTCTTTTCCTGGTACTGAGTCCCTTGCACGCAGCCCACTACCTGGTACCATCAGTGTTAGATGGGTGAATTCATGACAAGGTGGCGGCCACAGGCAGGAGGTCTAGGACCGGCACCCACGGGTGCATGTCGCCAGGCCCTGCCTCCTAAAGTTCTGAGAATGCAGGAGGCCACCTGCTCCCACCCGCCGCCAGCCCCAAGGATAGACAGGACTGGCAGAATTATTCTCACTTTATTTCTGGAGAACTTTGATCAGATGCAATAACACTGATTCCAGGCGAAGGCAGGGGGCATGGGTACCCCTAAAGCAACCAGTATCCTGTGGCCCAAGGTGCCCCCTAATCCCCAGCCCTGGGTTCCCCCTCAGTTACAGTTAAATAGAGAGAGAGGAAGATCACCCCAGGGAGTCTTGGGAGGGTCTGCCTCCTGCACCCGCCCCCTCCACGCAGAGGAGTCTGAGCACAAGCTATTTACAGTATTCACATCCACTGTACCCCACCAAACAAAGGCAAATACTACAGGTGGCCCTTCCGCAAGGGAGGAGGCCAGAGAGGCCGTGAGTGTACGTGTGTGTACGGGAGGGGGGTGTCCGCGCGTGTGAGCACACGAATGCACTGAGGGGCGGGGCCTGGCTCCAGCCAAAGAGACATCAGTCTATAAGGTGCAGATTAAAAATAAGAGAGGACCCACCCCCAGGGGTCCAGGCCACTTCCGGCTTTGTTCTGTCTCTTTCTCTTCCAGACATCCTGATAGATGATGCAGAGGAGCCCTCATAGCTATGCCTGGATCCAAGGCAACCCCTTAAAGGACTTCTGGGGAAAAAAAGCAGGAGGGGAAACAGTCAAGGCAAACCAGGCCTCCTAGCCCAGATGTCTGGGGGTCTTCAAGGCGGAGCACGAGAGGGCCTGGGGCAGAGGTAGAAGAAAGGGCGGGGCTGGAGAGTCAAGAAAGGCTGGCCGCCAGGAAGAAGGTCAGGGCTCCCTACCTGTGACCTGTGGGGGCTGTACCACAGCTTTCTTGAGGAAAGCTTCTGCCTCTGCGAAGGGCAGGAGTGCCTCTGGCGTTCGGCCCAGGCTCTTGTCTCCAGAAGACCCCTTAGGGGAGAAGCCATTCTCCTGGTGTGCAGGGAGAGGCTGCAGGCCGTTCACCAGGGACCCTGGTGACTCTTTGCTCGGCAGGCTGTGGATGCAGGGCCAACACTCAGGCACCTCCCCACGCCAGGACCCCCAGGACCCCCCACAGCTCCAGTGTGATCCTGCCTCCCTGCTGGGGGGGGGCCCAGGATCGGTGGCTGGTACCTCCACTGAGGCTCCTGGGGGGCCAGCTCCTCCTTCTGCACTGCCTCCTTCTGCAGCCCTGAGGGCCGAGCCTCCCCGGCTGTCACAGGGTCTGTCACAGGGAAGGAATGCCCATCGGTTAGGGGCTGGGGAGAGGAGGAAGGGTGAGGATGAGTGGCAAAGGGGACAGAGATGGCAGGGAAGAGGGCATTTACCTGGGCTGAAGCTGTTGGCCTTTGCCTCCTTTCTGTCCAGCTTCTGCTTTGAATTGGAAGAGCAGTCAGACTCCAGGGATGTCGGGCCCCACCCGACTGAGGTGCTGAATTCTCTCTCGCAGCCCAGACCCTGATCGCCCCCCACCCCCAACCTCTTTTCCTAACCGGACGCCCGCTGCCAACGCTGCCTTTGGGGAATCCTGACCTTGGTTTCAGCGGCTTCTGACTTCCGAGTCCTCTTCATGATCTCCTCCAGGCGCTGTGTGGAGGCCCCACATCAGTCAGGCCCCAGGGCTGCCCTATTCCCACACCTCCCACCCGCCAGCCCCTTGTCCGCCCAGGGCCCTTCCAGCTCATACCAGTCCTTTCCCGCAAGGAACCAGAACTCACCCCAACTGCTTCTTGGTCTGCCTTTAGAAGCGCAAGGCAGGGCCCACTCCCCCCCGCCTCCGCCAGCCCCAGTAACTGAAGCCAGAACCCGGCACAGAGCGCGGCCCCGTCCACACGAGCAAAGCCCGGCTCTGCAGACCTTTTTGCGCTCTTGCCGCTCCTGCTCCTCCCGCTGGAAGTGCTTTTCCCGCTCCAGACGCTGCCGCTCCGCCTCTTCCCGGGACCGAGCTTCAGCCTCTTCTTTCTGCCCAAGGTCCCGGGGAGCTTTAAGCCGCGGACTTCAGCCTTCCCTCCGGGCCAGCCCCCAGCCCGCCACCAGGAGGCGCCCGCGCCCCGCCGGCCCCGGGAGGGGAGGGGGGAGGGGGCACCTGCTTCTGCAGCCGCTCCTGCTCCTCCTGCTCGGCTTGCGCCTTCTCTCGCGCCTCCTGCTCCTCCCGCCTCCGGGCCTCCGCCTCCCTCTCGGCCCGAGCCTCGGCCTCCCGCGCCAGCTGCTCTTCTCGCAGGCGCCTGGGGGACGGAGGAAACTCGGTTCCGTCCTGCGCTTCTTCCACGGCCTCCATGAGGGCCCCTGCAGTCCCCACGGGTTCACTCACTTGTCCCTTTCCGCTTGCAGCCTCCGCTCCTGCTCCTCACGCTCCCGCTGCTCCCGTGCTTGGCGCCGCTTCTCAGCCAGGAGTCGAGTGGCCTCTTCTCGGTCTGTGGTGCCGGCCATGGGTTTGCTAGGGGTCGCTGGTGGTGCAGGGGCTGGGGGTGAGGTCGGGACAGCAGTATCTGCGGTGGGATCCAGGACCAGGAGTCAGCACACACCAGCTCAGGCACCGCCATCACCACTGCATGCCCCGTGCTTCCTGGAGCTCAGGGAGACCCACCCACCCAACTCCCGCCATCAGCTCAGAGTGGTGTGCTTCTCCCCTCTGGCCTGTGTTCTGGGCCCAGACCTGCTGAGGGCAAGAGCCTCCTCGTCCTGGGGCGCCTGGGTGGCTCAGTCGGTTAAGCGTCCGACTTTCGCTTAGGTCATGATCTCGCAGTTCGTGGGTTCGAGACCCGCGTCGGGCTCTGTGCTGACTGCCGGCTCGGAGCCTGGAGCCTGTTTCAGAGTCTGTATCTCCCTCTCTCTCTGACCCTCCCCTGCTCACGCTGTCTCTCTCTCAAAAATAAATTTAAAGAAATAAAAAAAGAGCCCCCTCTTCCTGTCTCCCAACACCCAGTCCCCAGGCACCTCTGGGCCCATCTCTCTGACCACCCCTGCCACACAGGCAAAGCTGGCTTCCCTTACAACCTACCCGCAGGGACGTCAGCTGCGGGCTGCTCCTTCTGGGGCTGGGCGGGGGTGGGGGAGGGCACAGGCGAGGGAGCTGGTGAGGCGGGGGCTGCTGGCTCCTTCTCGTCGCTGGTCTTGCCCTTGTTCTGGTTTTTGTCCACAGGTCCTGCTGAACTGGGGCTCTCCTTCGCCTCCTCCTTCCTCCGAACCCGCCCCTTGGGTGATGCAGTGGTGCCCCGAGGGGACGGCGGTTTGGGGGGCAGAGCGTGGCCCGGCCCTGGGCTGGGGCAGGGGGAGGCAGGCCTCTGCCAGGATGTGGAGGGAGAGGATGGCCGCGCCTTGCCTTTGGGACTGAGAGAAAAGGAAGAATAGGTTAGGCCTTGAGCACAGCGTCCACACACGTTCAGCCCCTCTGAGCATGTCACTTCCTCCAGGAAGTACCCCCCCGCCCCACGAGGCTGGCTCAGCACTCTCCACCTTATGTGTTCTCACAGAACCAGATTAGTGCCTTTTAGAGCATATCCTAGTTGGTGATCACATATTCATTTGTGAGCCTCTGATTACTGGCTGTCTCTCCAATCGCCAATAAGATCAATAGGAGCAAGAACCAGGCCTGGTTTGGCTACCGATGTGTCCTCGGCACTCAGAACAGTACCAGGCAGGTCCATTTCATTCATTCAGCGGGTATTTGTTGAGTGCTTACCAAATGCCAGGCGCGGCTCTAGGTGCTACTGTGCTTCAGCCATCAAAACGCTCAAACAAAACAAAACAAATCTGCCCTCAAGGAGCTTTCGTTTTCACTTCAGGGGTGGGTGCCCAACAAATATTTGTGAATGGATGGACGGACGGACGGATGATGGATGGATGCCGCGCAGGCACCACCGTGCGCCCACCTGAGCTCGGCGCTGCAGGCAGAGAGGCGAGAGCGCTGCGAGGCAGGCAGTGACTGGCGCTTCTTGAGGCTGCGCTCCCGGGCCAGGGCGCTCTTCTCCTTCTCATTTTCCCGCTCTTTGTCCTTCTTCTCCTTTTTCTGCACCTGGAAAGGCAGGGGAAGAGGGGAGGGAAGGAGGGGGGGGCGGAAGTTAACGGTGCCACGTTCTCCCGGCCCCGCCCTGCTCCCTGCCGGGCCCCCTCGACCCCAACCCCGCGCGCCCGCCCACTCACCGGTGAGGCCTCGGGCCGGCGGCGGACCAGGGCCGGGCTGCCCCCGGCGCTGGGCTTGCGGCGCTCCCCGCGCTCCCCAGCGGGGGCACAGCGGTGCGCGCTCCGGGGGGCGCTGCTCGGCGGCGTCAGGGGGCTGGCGGAGGCCGAGCGCGGGCACACGGGCACGGCTGCAGAGGGATGAGTGCGGTCGGGGCGCGGCCCATGGGCGAGTCCGGCCCCTGTCCCGCCCCTCACGGGGGCTCTCCCAGAGCCGCTGCCCCTACCCTGGTCCCGGCCATTGCGGGGCAGTGTGACGGCACTGCGACTCCGTGCCAGGAAGGAGAGGGTGGGTGTCATCAGACGGTCCACGATGCTGCTCTCCCACGCGCTGAGCTGCAGGCTGCGATCTAGAGGGAGAATGCGGGAGGCAGGTTACCGCCGAGGGTCGCAGCGCGGAGGCAGGCGCACAGGGGACTGTCCACTACCATCCCCCTGGTAGGCCCAGGGGGGCTTCCCCAGGATGCTTACCCCAGTCGGGTGGGGCCCCATTTGTCTGCCCTGGAGCCTGACCTTCACCGCAGACCCAGGCAACAAGATGCTTCCCAGGGCAATGGCCTGCATGGCGTGAGGGCCCCCTCTGCCACTTTCCCTGCCCACTCCTGTGCCCCACTGTAGCACCCGGCTCCTCCTGTTATCAGAGGGCTGGCCTGGGGAGGCATGGCCCCATGGACTGGGGACAGTGAGGGTCCTTGTGCTCCTGAGTGGTGTCCCATGCCAGAGAGAGGCTGCTAGGGGGCTTGGCTGGCCTGGGCCACCCTGCTCTGTCCCCTCAGCTGCTGGGTTATTTTTAAGCTTCAGTCAGGTGGAGTTGGTACAGCAGCTGATCTGGTTGCTAGGCAACAGAACAACCAAATAAAAGCTGGAGAAATTTATAAATAACTCCTACCATGGCCCCTTCACATGTGAGCACCAGGGCATGGCCGCAACACAGGGGCCATGCCACCCTCATTGCCCGCACCTCTGGAGGCAGCTGAGGCCATGGCTAGGGATCTGAAGGCAGAGAGGGTGGGGTCGTTTGGGCCCCCCAGGGTGGAGCCAGAATAAGGGGCCCCCTCTGCGCACACAGCACCCAGGCTAGTCTGGTACTTGGCAGCAAGGCCACCTGCCTATGGCTGGCCTAGGCCAGCTGGCTGTGATTGGAGATGAGAGCCCGCCCTTTCCCAATCTCCACCCCTACCCCCAATCCCATCCCCGCCCCCACCTCCACCTGCTCTTGAGGCCCCAGCCAGGCCTTCTGTCTGCTGGGACACTGCCCTTTGTCTCTGTTCTCCTCCCCTGCAGGGCACACCTCTGTCCTCAGGGTCCAGACCCATACACCCAGCTCTCTTGAGGGGTGCAGAGCCCTGGGTGGGGTAGAGTGGGGATGGAGACCGGAGTATGTGAGGGCTCCTGGGACCTGGGGTTCTTGCTGTGCTCTGGAGGAGGCTTGGTGGGGGCTACAAGGGGCTCTGGAGGGAGGAGGGCTAGGCCTTCTCTTACTTCTACTGGGGGAGTTCCAGAGCGTGGCAGAGGACTTTGAGAGCCGCTTGTTGATTATAGAGTCCACGTGTTTAGGCAGGTTTACTGCCGACACGGAGCACCTGCTCCCACCTGGAGGGGAAAAGACACGGCATTAGGGCCGGGCCGGACAGGAGCCAGGGGGGGCACTGAGGCCTTCCATGCAGGATGCTCCGCGGGCAGGGTGGGAGAGGGAGGAGTGGGCAGGCTAGGAAGGGGAGGAGGAGGCGGACTTGGCTCTGGGAGGAGGGGGTGGGGGAGAGGTGACCAGAGACAACCTGGATTGGGGGAGAGTCAATGGAGAAGGAACAGAGGAAGGGGATGGAGTTGAACTAGAGAAACTATAGCCTTCTGGCCAGGAAGCCATTCCCTGGGGCTGGGCGCTGCAACCCCTCCCCCACAGCCACCCAGTGTCGGCGCTTGCTGGCACTGCCCTGCCAAGGCGCTATGGCTACGACACCCACGTACTGGGACAAATGCAGAGACGTTCCTAAACAGAAGAACCCCCAGTCACAGTCACTCACACAAATCCACACATTCATACGGGCACACAAAGACATGCAGGCACGGGCACATAGAGTGAAAGGTACACTTCCACATGCACATGGGGGTGCAGTCATGCGCAGATACAGAAACACAAACACGGACAGACAATGGGTGGGACCCAGATGCACACAGGCACAAACACATCGAAGCAACTTCATCACGATATTTGTAACAGCTCACATTTGTTGGATGCTTACCATGTACCAGGCACTGTGCTGGGCACCACACATATGTTACCTCATTTGATCCTCCCAAACATCTACCTACAACCTCGGAGGCAAGTAGTATCGTTATCCCCATTTTACAGATGAACAAAGTGATATCGCGATGTTAGAGGTCACACCGCAAGTGCCAGAGCTGGGATCCTAACCCAGTTCTGTCTGACTTGGGAGCCCTCGCTGAGGTACACAAGGCCATAAACACACCAAGGCGAACAAACGCATATTATGACACACAACGCACAGGCCCATGAGCACATACAACAGAAGGTCCACAGCTGGAAATACCGAACTCTGCCATTACACAAAGACATCCAAACACAGCGGTACAACATGCCGGCAAAGAACCAGACCCAGATCCTGATGGCCCTACATGAAGAAAGCTCAGAGACACAAATCTACCTCCCAAGACAGGGACCTAAGGGGGTGACAGTTTTCTTAAATACCCAATGTCTGCAAGGCATTAAAGTGTTCTTTTCTGTATCATCAACTAATAGTAATAACAGGAGCAAAAAAGACTAATCTAAGGTGACAGAGGTTTGAAGAGCAAACCAAATGAAGGGAATTCATCTGTGACTTGAGAGCAGAAGTCCTTGGGAAGGGACAATTTGGTTTACAAGATCATTCCAGAAGACACAAGTCACGTGAAGCAAGACATACCTGCTGCGGGGTGCTGCCAGCCCCTGGCACCAAAGCTGGTCCCTGGTCCCACGAGTCAGGCCAGCCCCACCCTCCCACCCACTAGGCCCTCCAGCCCACTCACTGGTCTTGTGTCCCGGGGAGCTGTGGTGCAGGGCTCCTGCCCAGGACCAGCGCTGCTGCCGGATTTCGGCCCACGTCTTCTTCACCGACCGCTGGATGGCTGCTTCGTAGCGCTCCTGGCGGGGAGAGGGGAGAGGGGAAAGGTCCGGGCTCAGAGTCACCGTCATACCTGGGAGAAAGGCCGCTTCTCTCTCCTGTGACAAAGCCTCCCCCACCCTAGAGGTTTTCCCTGACTCACTGCAGGTAACCAAGGTTACCGAATCCTTGCTATGGTTAAAGGCCATTTGTAACAGATCCCTTCCGACTTGTTCTTGGGGAGCTTTTCACTGTTCTTGAGTCATTTCCTGGATGTATGAGCTGTTTCTCTGAGGATGGGGTGGGACTTTCCCTGCCTAGGGCTCCCAGGAAGGGCCGTGTCCCCCATGGCGCTGAGGATCCTGACCTTGGGGCTATGTTTTCCCTTTAGCCTGAGCACCCCCGCCCCCACGCCCCCAAGCAGGGCTGGGCCACCTCTTCCTTCCTTTCCTCATCAGGGCTCAAGCCAGGGCGCTCCTCCTGTCCTGGAGCTCAGCACACTCACATAGACACACGTCTGCATACAGGCAGACGTGCACACACGGGACACGCACGCAGATACTCGCACTGACAGCATACGGTCCCAGGGGCGCGCCCCGGCGTGTGCAGAAGCACACGTGCCCAGATGTGGTGCGTTCACGGACACAACTGCAGACACGGACACAGACGTTACCGCGGAGGCACGGACGACACGGAGGCAGGGCACGGAGGTGTGTGCACGCATGCGCAAGAACATAGGCCACGCGTACCCGGCCAGCAGGCGGCACGCACGCACCTTGTTTTTCTCGAGCTTCTGCCGCTGCCGCTCCTCCAGCGCCGCGCGGCGTTGCTCGGCTTTCAGCCTCTGCTCCTCCAGCCTCCGGCGGCGCTCCTGGAGCTGCTTCTCCCTCAACGCCTTGGCCTTCTCCTCCTTCTCCAGCCACACTGCCTTCTTGGCCGCTGTGGGAAAGGGGCCCCGAGAGTGTGACAGGGTCCGCGGCAGCCAGGCCAACCTGGACGGCCTCTTCCAACTGGGCGGCCTTCCCCGGGTACCCCGACCCCCCGGTGGGTCTTTCTCCTGCCTGCTTGGGAGGTGAGATGCCTCGGTCCCCAGGACCCCCACCCCCAAACTGAAGGACCCCCACCCCCAAACTGAAGGGCTTCCCATCTCAGAAGATGGATTTCCCTGCTGGAAAGTCTATTTCTCTCCCATTGGCCTCATGGTCTCTCGGTGCGAAGGGAGAAATGAATTTAGGGCCAGATCCCTGTCTATTTTGGAGCCAGCTGGACAGAGTTTCATGAATTGTGATTAAGGGCACAGGACTGAGGGTGGCCTGGGGGGCTCAGCTCAGGACTCTTGATTTCAGCTCAGGTCATGATCTTGCAGTCGTGAGATCAAGTCCCGGACAGAGCTCTATGCCAACCACATGGAGCCTCCTTGGGATTCTCTCCCTCCCTCTCTCCCTGCTCCTCCCCTCCCTCTCAAAATAAATAAATAAACTTAAAAAAAAAAAGAAAAAAAGGAGCCCAGGATTGAAAGTGAGGTGAGGCTTCTGGGTCTGAGTATCATAGGTATTCCACTAGTCGTGCAGCCTAGGAAAATAATTTCACTTCTCTGAGCCTCTGTTTCCCCATCCTCAGAATGGGTCGAGAGACTTAAATGAGATAATGCACGCACTGCTCTTAGCACAGTGCACGTAATGAAGCATTCAGAAGTGTCGGTGCTGCGGATAAGCGGAGGATGGTGGGGACGATGCCACTTCCCCAACACTCACCCAGGTACTTGGCCCGTTCTTCTCGCCGCTCCTTCGCCAGCTTGTGTCTCTCTCCTGCCTTCTTTACATCTTACACAAGGGAATGAGAACAGACTTAGGTCAGAGGCTCACCCCAAATGGGGAGTCAGCCTCAGGGCCCTCCCGCAGGCCTCATCCCCATCTCCTCCTGGGCCCTGGAGACTCCCTCCAGGGGCATCATCTGTGGCCAGAAGCTTAGCCGAGGAGTCTGGCCCAGGACTGGGGACAGCGCACATACCTTGCTTGGCGGAAGGGCTGTCGGAGGCTTGTACCGCTGTCGGGGATGGCTGGCTGCTCCTTCGAGGAGGCCTGGAGTCCCGGGGGCCTGTGGCTGGTGGGGTGGGTCCCCTGCTCTTCACTTCTGAGAAAGGGGACTCTTCCTGCTGGGGGGCTGATCTAGGCCCAACTGGCCCTGTGGGGCTCTCTGGTTCCAGTGGGAGCTGCTTAGGGCTAGCGGCATTCTTCATGGCAGGAGGGGTGTCTGGGGGAGTGTCGGGGACCAGGGCTGACATCGGTGGTGGTGGTGGCGGTGGGGAGGGGTCACCTTCTGGAGAAGGTCTTGGCTCTGTGGGGGTCCTGGCTGCCACAGCTGGAAGACCAACACAAGAGAAGAAAGAGAGTCAGATGGCACGCCCGTGCCCTGAGTTCAGCACAGAGCTCTCTCCCTTGTCCAAATGACTTATTCATTCATTCGCACAACATGTTTATTGAGTGCCTTCTGTGTGCCAGGCCCTGTTCCAGATACTAATGATATCATGGTGAGAAAACAGCCATGGTCCCTGCCTGCCTTCTAGCAGGTAGACAGACAAATAGCTAGGCAATTACAGCATAGAACAAGTACTATGTCTGAGGGTAACACAGCAGAGATGGTTAGCCTGCATTTGGGGGGCTTCCTGAAGAAGTGACGACCAAGCCGAGCGCTAAAGGATGACCTGGAGTTGGCGAAGCAAAGGGGAGAGGGTTCTGGCAAGGCAAAGAGTATTTGCAAAGGGGCAGGTGGGAGCAAGGTGTATTGGAAAAACTAAGAGGAAATTGGTAGTCCTTGGTGTACCAAGTGGTAACGTCTGCCTCCCCCACCTTTCTGCTTCACTTCGGGGTCACAGTGCCCAACTCAAGGCCTGGTACACGGAGGTGCCAGTGCAGGGCACGGGGGACTGGCCAAGAGGAAGGCCATGAACCTGGGCACAAGTGGGAGGCCATGTTGCTAAATCGCCAATGTGGGGGCGGGGCAGCAAGCTACTTTTAGTTTGTAGTCTTTTTTCCTTCCCCAAACACCCGTAGATTTCTTCTTTTAAGACAATAATATTCCGGGGCACCTGGGTGGCTCAGTCAGTTGAGCAGATGATTTCAGCTCAGGTGGTGACCTTGTGGTTTCTGGGTTCAAGCCCCGTGTCGGGCTCTGTGCTGACAGCTCAGAGCCTGGAGCCTGCATCAGGTTTTGTGTCTCCCTCTCTCTCTTTGCCCCTCTCCGGTTCATGCTGTATGTGTGTGTGTGTGTGTCTCTCTCTCTCAAAAATAAATTAACATTAAAAAAAAATTTTTTTAAGACAATAATACTGCAAGATCCCAGTAAAAGACAGCAAAATGCCAAGTAAGGAAGCCACATGACTTGGTATGTATGTGGATATGCACACATGTGAGCCCATGCATGTCATGGAGAGTTGAGAGATAGGTTTTGGAATCAGTCAGATGAAGGCCCAATTCTGATTCCACCAGCCCAAGACGGGAAGGGAGGGCATGCTTTCCCAGCAGGTAACCTTGGTGAAGCTATTCAACCTCTTTAGGTCTCCATTTTTCTCTGTAAAATGGGGATAATGAGCCCAAGCTAGTAGGGATGTCAGTGAAGTGCCTGGCATGATTCACATGCCAGCAAACACTTCCCGCCCCTTCCCTGTGGGTCTCGTAAAGCTCTGCCAGAAGCCCTGTTGCCGTCTGCTGCTACCCTCTGAGCACTGAAGGGAACAATGCAGACACAGCCACAGAGCCTAGGCGTAGGGAGCAGGGAGCACGGGAAGGTGAGTCTAAGGATACATTTTTCGCTCTTACCGGAGTGAGGACTAAGTCCTCTCCTCGGGGAGATCTGGCCCTCTCGGGAGGTGGCAAACTCCCCGTCCCTGTGGGTAACAATGTGTGTGTAGGGAGAGGACACTCCTAAGGAATCACGTTTGGGACTCTGGGCACCTTTTTCAGGGAGACAGGTGTCCTGTGGCTGAATATGAGCTCTGAAGGCAGACTATCTGAATGTGAATTCTGGCTTCCCCATTAACTGTGTGACCTTGGGCTAGTTACAGACCCTCTCTGTGCCTCAGCTCCTGTGAAGATAGTACCTACCTCACAAGATTGTGATTTTAGTGATAACATTAACCTTTTGACAGAGATATATCTCTCAGGAGCTCCTATATTCAAAGCATTTTACACATATTCATTTTAGTCCTTATTGAAAATACTCAGGCAGAAGACACTATAAATATCTTTTTTTATGGATGGGGAAAAGTAAAGCAATCTGAGGTCACTCAGCTGGAAGTGAAGGAGCCTGCACTCGAACCCAGTGTCTGTCACCAGAGTCCATGCTCTTAGCAATCACAGTCTTCTGTCTCTGTTTAAGGTAGTATGAAGTAATACATGTTATGTAACCAAATCTGAGGCTCAGTTTTTCCCTCATTCCTTCCCTTGGGGTTTCCTGGGCTCCAGGCAAGAGCCCCAGCAGAGGCCCTGTCTCCCTAAATCCCATCTAAGTCTGCAGCCCCTCGGCTCCATGACAGCCCACCCAGCTTTCCCCACACCAGAAGGCTGCCTGGCCACTATTGGTCTACTTCCCAGCCACCTGCGAACTCCTTTCCAACTCTGGTGGGCAAGAAAGTCAGCAGCAATCACTTAGTGTTTACTGTATCCCAGGGGCTAAGCTAGCCCTTTGTATCCCTATCCTGTATCCTCATGTGAGCCCTGAGAGGCAGAGTCTTACCCCCATTATACAGATGAGACAGTCAAAGCCTACCCCACTAAGTGATTTGCCTGGGTCATAGTAATAGCATGTGGCAGAGGCAAGATTTGAACCCAGGGCTGTCTGGGGCCAGAAAGCTTAGGTGTGTGAGTACTAAGCTTGAAGGCTGAGGGTGAGGCCTGCTTACTGTCATTCTAGCACCTGTGCGTGCTACTATGTTGCAAGGAAAACTGGTGGGTAGATGTTTGTCTACACCTAGGCAAATCACACCCACCAAGCAAGATGGTGAATCTCCAGCTAGGTCCTGACTGGCGGTGTACAGCTTGGGAGGGGGAGGGATGAGGCCTGGGAAGACCTGCACTCGGCCGTCCGATGCAGTGGGGTAGAAGGTCTCAGGCTTCAGAGCCAAACAGGCCTGGGGGGGACATCCCAGCTCTACTGCGGGCCCTTGGGCAGCCCTGAGCCTGCCTGAGCTTCAGTTTCCCCGCTGAGTTGCTGGTTCCAACAGTGAATGGGTACCTCATCTCTGGCACCCGGCGGGGGCTCGGCAAACAACACCCCCTCAGAAGAATCTGTCCACTTCTCCCAATTTCTGCTCCAAGAGTCCACTTGGGTCAGGCCTTCACCCCCACCGCTTCACGACACTGCTTTTCTCAAGGTCACCAGTGACCTCCACACTGTGAAAGCAGTAGCCATTTCTCGGTCCTCGGTTTGCTAACCTGTGGGCTGCACTCGACACAGCTGATCCCTCACTGCTCCTGGAACACTTTCTGCACTTGGCTGTGAGGACAACACACTCTCCTGGTGTACCTTGCTAGCCGTGACTCCTCAGTCTTTTTTGCAGATCCCTCTGTAATTGCCTAACTTCTCAGCGCCGGTGCCCTGGGGCTCAGTGGCGGAGTTCATCTCTCCTCCATCTGCCTGTACTCCCTTGGTGACCTCATCCAGACTCATGGCTTTAAATACCATTGCTCTGCTGATGACGACCAAGTTTGTATGTCCAGCCCAGGCCTCTCCCTTGAGTTCCAGTTTCGCTCATACAACTCCCTATTAGACACCCGTGCGTGTCTTAGACACCCCGGCCTTAACACATCCCCAAATGAGCTCCTGATCTTCCCCCCAGAACACTGCTCCTCCCCGTTTTCCCCATCTCAGTTGATGGCAACCCCCGTCCTCCCAGTTTATCAGGCCAAAAATCTTGGGAGTCATTGTAGAAACTTTTCTTAATCTCACATCCCACATCTAATCTCTCAGTAAATCTTTTTGGCTCAATGTGCAAAGTCTATTCTGAATCCAATCACTTCTCACCATCTCCACTTCCATCATCTTGGTTCAGCCACTATCATCCCCTATAAAGACTCCCTGCTGGGGTGCCTGGCTGGCTCAGTGGTAGGGCTTGCAACCTGTTCTCAGAGGTTGTAAGTTCAAGCCCCATGTTGGGTGGAGAGATTAATTAAAAAAATAAAGCCTTAAAAATAAAATAAAATAAAGACCCCCTGCTGCCGTTCTTTGTTCCCTTTTCATCTTTTCTCAAAACAGCAGCAGAGTGATTCCGTTTAAAAATAAGTTAGATCAGCGGTGCCTGGGTGGCTCAGTTGGTTAACCGTCCAACTCAGCTCAGGTTGTGATCTCATGGTTCGTGGAGTTTGAGCCCCACATTGGGCTCTCTGTTGTCAGTGCAGAGCCCACTTCAGACCCTCTGTCTCCCTCTCTGCCCCTTACCCCCCTACACATACGCATGCGCACACGCTCTCTTCCTCAAGAATAAATACACATTAAAAATATTTTAAAAAATAAGTTAGAGCAAGTCACTCCTCTGTCAAAATCCTCCAATCTCCTGCGAAGGAAAAAACAAAGGCCCTACAATGGCCTCTGAGGACATCTGGATCCCCGTCTCCAGCCTGTTACCTCTTGGGTCTCATCTCCTCCTCCTCTCCCCGCCCCCTGCTCAGTCTATTCCAGCCACTGTTCCAGGCACGCTCCTGCCACAGGGCTGTTTGCCTACCGTCCTCTCTGAATTCTCTGCCCCCAGATTCAGCATGTCTCAGTCCCTCCCTTGCTCGAAGTCCTTACTCCAATGTCACTTCTCACTTAACACCCTCCCTGACCCTATTTAAAATTACGAACTGCAGTGGAAGTCTCCTTCCCCTTTCCAACTGTATGTTTTCTTTCCAATTCTATTTTTTCTCTACAAGTAGGAACACCATTTTAACCCTGTCTCCTATCTCTAGAAGATAACCTCCATGAGGGCACCCATGTGTGTCTGTTTTGTTCTGTCTCCAAGACAAACAGGGCCGGCATATAGGTGCTCCGCAACTCTCTGTTGAATGAAATAAGTATGGACTCCACCTTGGCTGACATCAGCATCTCTCTTACCTGGATGACTACATCTTCCCACTGCTCTCCCCACCACCCATTCACACTCTGCTCTCCACGGGGCAGCCAGAGTAATTGTTTCCAAATGCAAATCTGATCATGATACTTTTCGACACCTGAAACCTCCCAGTGGCTTCTCATTGCTCTAAAGATAAAAACAGAATTCTTGAGCGCAAACTACAAGTCCAGCATAGTCTGAAGTCCCTGTCCCCATCTCCTGCACCTCTTGAATCTCTTCTGCATGTTCTCTACTTGCTTTCTGTGCTCCTCCTACACTCACCATTTGATTCTGATAACCATTCATACTCCCTCATGCCACAGGGACTTTGCACATGCTCTTTCTACTCTTTTTTTTTTTAGTGTTTTATTTATTTTTGAGAGAGAGAGACAGAGCGTGAGCGGAGGAAGGGCAGAGAGAGAGGGAGACACAGAATCTGAAGCAGGCTCCAGGCTCTGAGCTGTCAGCACAGAGCCCAACGCTGCGCTCGAACTCATGAACCATGAGATCATGACCTGAGCTGAAGTTGGACGCTTAACTGACTGAGTCACCTGGGTGCCCCTGCTCTTTCCTTAGTTAAACCTCATTTAGCCTTCAGATCTTAGCTCAGACATCATTTCCTCAGGGAAGCCTTCCCTGGCTTCTCTGATCAGGATAAATTCTTTCATGGCTTTGTGTGCCTCTTGTTTGGAGCACTGTGACTAATACAACTTTAAACTTCTTTGTGTGCCTCTCTTGTTATTGTCAGCCTCCCCTTAGACTGGGAGGAAGTCCTCCAAGGGCTAGGCCATGTCTGCTTTGCTCGCTGCCACACCACCAGCGGCTACCACAGTACCAAGTACATGGAGACACAGTCATGAGATGCTGTCGAATGAGAATAAAATGCCATACCAGGAAGCCACTCTGGCCTAAAACAGTGCATAGAGAAGGAGATTTTTACTCTAATAAAGAGTAAATCTGGGGCACCTGGCTGGCTCAGTCGGAAGAGCATGCAACTCTTGATCTCAGAGTTGTGAGTTCGAGCTCTATGTGTGGTATAGAGATTACTTAAAATAAATTAAATTAAAAAGGAGGCTAATGACTTAAAAAAAAAAAAAAAAAAGGAGTCCCTGTTCAGGAGCTGAAACAACAACAACAAGAAGAAACAAAACCAAACAAAAACAGAGTAAATCCATGTGGTAATTTGTTGCAAAGGGATAAACACTTGAAGGGAAGCAAAACAACGCCATCTCAGTTGAATTTGGGCAGCTTCCTGAACGAGGCACTCAGGTAGAAGTTAAAAATAATAATGAATGTTTGACTCCAGCAATTCAACAGGAAAGACTTCTCAAGAGGGGTACCTGGGTGGCTCAGTCAGTTAGGTGTCTGACTTCAGCTCAGGTCATGATCTCACGGTTCGTGAGTTCGAACCCAGCATCAGGCTCTATGCTGACAGCTCAGAGCCTGGAGCTGCTTTGGATTCCGTGTCTCCCTCTCTCTGCCCCTCCCTTGCTCATGTTCTCTCTCTCTCTCTCTCTCTCTCTTTCTCTCTCTCTCTCAAAAATAAACAAACATTAAAAAATTTTAAGAAAGACTTTTCGAGAGGCAAACAGGACATTTGGATCTCTTTTGACCCGGCGGACTATTGACCTTAAATACAAATATTTGCTTCAGAAGTATGCCAACCCTGACGAAATGCCACTGGGACAAGGTCATAGGAAGCCAAATGAATCACTCGGTAGGTGATCTATATGATACAGTTCAACCAATTTCTGATTACTGCTACTTCTACGCATCAAGCGTGATCCTTCAGCCACTGCATTTTATTTCTGGCCTGTGTCAAATTGTGAGGCTTTAGCTACTGTTACTTTTATTTTGCTTTGCTGCTATCTATTAGAAGTATTTGCTAAGAACTGGATAAGAGGCAGATAGTTTGTATTTATTTCTTGGCACACAGAGCATCAGCAGGGCAAAGGTAGAGGCGCTGACCACAGGGTCACAGAAAGTCTCATCTTCTCAAGAGCTCCAAGAAGGATTGTACATGGGGTCTGCCGACAGATCGGGGCCACGTCTCTTGGAGGGCCTGTCACCTGTCTCAGGGTGCTTGCTACGCCCCATCTCCACGCTCCGGGAGCTGATCCCTTTCCTCCGGTCCCTCCCTCCTTCCATAGCAACAACTGCTGCTGGGCCAAATAGTCCTCTCACAATGCTGACAACTCAGTCTGGCTTTTCCGTTTGCCGGCTGCCCCTGTCCCCGCCAGCGTGAAAGCTCAAGGAGAGAAGAGACCGGGTCCTACTCCTTCCCGCCCAGGGCCTCACATTTGGCCTGCGGGCACAGAGCAAGGGTTCTGTGTCTGTTTAATGAACACACGGATGGAGGGGCGCCTGGGTGGCTCAGTTGGCTAAGTACCCGACTTCAGCTCAGGTCATGATCTCGCAGTTTGTGGGTTCGAGCCCCGCGTCGGGCTCTGTGTTGACAGCTCAGAGACTAGAGCCTGCTTCAGATGCTGTGTCTCCCCTTCTCTCTACCCCTCCCCTGCTCACGCTCTGTTTCTCAATAATCAATAAATATTTAAAAAAATTAAAAAAACATGAACACACGGATGGATACACGCATGGGCGGATGGGGTACTAGGGAACGCCACCGAGCCAGCTCAGTGTCAAAACCCCGAGCTGCTCCAAAGCCTCGCCTCCCTGAACCCTCTGGATCCTGCTCATATCGGAGCCCAGCGTGTGCCCTGCAAGCAACAAAGCCCAGGAAGGGAAACAAGCTAATGTATTGATGCTCTACCGTCTGCCAGGCACTTTCCCTCATCTCATTTCATTCTTCTGACAGCTCTAAAAGGAAAGTTCTATGGATGGTCCCTGTTTCACGGGTGAGAAAACTTACTCAGACAAGGCCAGTGAATTGCTCATGTCAGTGTCAGAGGTAGAATTTGAACCCAAGGCTATCTGATGACAGAACTCTTATGTCACACTGTTTCTGGTAGGCATCACATGGCCCCTCCTCGAGGTTCCTGCCTGTTCTCTGAAGAAGGAAGTGATTCGGTAGTTCCCCCAGGGAGGCTACCCTCAAGATGGTAAAGGGTGCAGGTGCGGCAGGTAGGCACTGAGCTCAGAGGGCAGGAATGCAGGGTATGGCAGGCTCCTGCCCAGGCTGGCCACCAGGAGGCAGGAAGTGAGGCACCTGGGCAGGAGGTGGGGGAGAGTGGCCCTCCTTCAGGGGGGCAGAGCAAAGGAGTGCCCAGGGGAGAGCTCTCAGAGGGGGTTGCATGGACAGCACCCCTGGATGGGGAGCATGGGGAGGTAGAGAGAGGAAGCAAGACACAGATGGGCGCCTGTAGCCAGAGCCTTCGGCTCTCACAGGAGGTCCTCAGGTGGCAGACAAATGAAGATGGTGAGCTCAACAGAGGGGCAAAGACATATACAGACAGACTACATACCACAGAGAGAGAGAGAGAGAGAGAGGGAGAGAAAGAGAGAGAGACCCAGACAACGCGAACGGAGCCTCAACAATGGCAAGAGACAGGACACATTCTTTTCTTCCTCCTCTCTCTCTCCCTGCTATATACTTGGGAATCAGACTTAGTGGGATTTAGAAATCTATAGACACACAGACGCACAGACACACACAGACACACACACATGGAGCCAGGCACCCCTCGGAGGCACAGATGAAGCCTCAGAGACCCACACAGCACTCAGAGGCACAATGTTCCCAGCATGCGTATACAGCCCCGTCCCAGGTC
This sequence comes from Hyaena hyaena, assembly GCF_003009895.1. NCBI lineage: Eukaryota > Metazoa > Chordata > Mammalia > Carnivora > Hyaenidae > Hyaena > Hyaena hyaena. The sequence goes on along the minus strand of NW_024081028.1, from coordinate 1,414,120 downwards.
GCTTCTGCCCTGCCCCTTCTGGGCACTCCTTTCCCTGGACCAGGGGAAAGTCCTGTTAACAGCCGCAATAGCTAATGCTGTGTCAGGCACAGCTCAACACTTTAAAGGCATCAGTCCCTTTCATCTTCACCACAGTCCTATGAGGTAGATGTCATTACCCCACTTGACAAACGAGGAAACAGATTCAGAGGGATTAAGATACTTGCTTAAGTCACACAGCTGGTGAGTGGCAAAGCTGGGATATGGGCCCGAAGCAGCGTGACAGTCTGCAAGTTCACTCAAAGGGGTACAGCCTTCTGTACCCCCGGGTTTCCCCTCCTGGAGAGATCTGAGATCTGAGCTGGGAGGACAGGGCAGGGGGAGGCAGGAAGGACAAACTCTGTGAGACGCCTAATTGTGGGGCTGGGACAGAGGAGACCCTTAGGGGGCAGCATTCCTCCTGGCCAGAGTAGCGCTGAGGCAGCTCTGAGAGCGCGGCAGCCTGCTCCAGCAGTCCTCAGAACCTGGGCCACAGCCCCGAGCGGCAAGGCACTGGGGCCAGGCCATGGGCCCCGGTGGATGATACAGCCGGAATCACAACTGAGACTGCAGATCTGAAGGAGCTCTCTGGCCTGGTTGGCGGCCATTGTTCCCGGCCTCCAATCAGGAGCACCCACTTCCTGTTATTTTAGGCGGCAGGAAATGACCCCATGCCGCAGCTCAGGCCCCACCACAGGCCCTCCCTCAGCTTCAGCAGGGCCGCGGGGCGAGAGCCTAGAGATGCTCAGGGCAGGGGCCTGGGGATGGCCTGGTGGCTGTGCTGTCACCACTGCCTAGCTCCAGGGCCTCCTTCTGATCTGACTTATTCAGACTCCAGCCGAGCAAGGTGCACAGGAGACCCAGGGCTCTGCTGGCTCTACCGTGCCTGCCAGAGAACAGAGCACAGGGTCCCTAAGACCGAGATGCCAAGATGCCAAGATCAGTCATGCAAGGGAAGCAGGTCACACTCTATCACTGGCTGGCTTAGCCATGGGAGTTCAGCCTAGAGGTCTGGGGCAGAGGCTTAGAGTCAGACGGACCTGGGTTCAAATCCTGCCTCTGTCAGTTCCTAGCTGTGTGGCTCTAGGCAAGTGACTTTCCTCTTTGATCCTCATCTGTGAAATGGGGATAATATTAGGCCCTACTCAAGGATTGTTTTGAGGATCAAATGAGACAATGCACATGATAGGCTAAGCATCATGCCTGGCACAGAGAAGGCCCTTAATAAATAGGAGGCTGGAGATAAGTTGGACTTAGCCCTGGTGAGAACCCACACCTCCTCTTAGAAATCGTGAGCAGCACTGATGGAGGCAGCAATACCATGCTATCTACCCCTACCATGCTCTCTGCTCCCCTCGGGGCAGAGCTGCAGCTGAGAGGTGGCGGAGGAGACGCCGCAGGCTGTGCCCCGGGTGCCAGGCAGCGCTACCACAGCCAACAAAGCTGCATTATCTGGGCCTGGCTCCTTGGCTCCCTCACTTGTCCCAAGGCCCAGTGGGGAACCGAGGACATGGCTCCCTGCTGCTGGTGGCCTCACTTCCAGTCTTGGTAGACCTGCCCTGGCCGCTCTCAAGTGCCACCACTCTCGTCAGGGCCCTGCTTTCAGCTCATTCCCCCTCCCTCGGCCCTGCCCCACCAACAGCTGATGGCCATCCTGAGGGAAAGGGCCAGTACACTGGCCCGATGCCCCTTCCTCCTCATTTGCATATGTGTGACTGCACATTAGGGGCTCATTAGAGGCCTCATTACTGGGCCCACTGGCCTAGGCAGGGATGAAGCTGTCAGTGTGAGGCACCGGCTAGGCTGGCTGCTGTATGTAGGGATGTAGCCCATTGTGCCAGTCTTGCTAACTTTTACTCCTCCTGTTAGGTCCACTTCAAATGCCTCCTCCTCTGTGAAGCCTTCCACAAGCATAGCCCACTGACCATTGTATTCGCCTTAAGCCTGGGGTTCCCTGCAGTGAACACCTCGACTTTCCTCATTGGGTCAGGAGCTCCCTGAGGCTAGTGACTCTCTGATTCACTTCACAGCCATCTGCATAGCCAGCACATGGCAGGCATCACTGTGGTGTGCCGGATGACTGTCTGCACGCACCTGCTGGGTCTCTCTCCTACTGCCACTGCCCTACCTCAAGCACAGCCCCCCCTCCCCCGTTTCCCAGATACATCCTGGCTCATACGTGGCCCCCCAGCCCTTCTGTCCCGTATTTACCTCCCGAAATTCTATTTAATCACACCTCCATCTCAGGCCTCCAAAGGAATGAAAAACGATAAACAAAAGAAACAAATAGCTCGAGTTTATTGAGCACTAACTATGTGCCAGGGCCTGGGCTAAGTGTTTCATGTGTTCATCTAATTTAATGATCCCGGTACTTCCATGAGATGATTTCTGGCATTGTTCTCATTTGATAGATGGGAAAATTTAAGACAGGGGTTAAGCAACTTACCTGAGGTCACACAGCAGTAAGTGATGACGGGGAAGACTTAAACGGTTGGATTCCAGAGTCCACATTCTTAAGCAAACCAGCTCCCAATTCCTGTCCTCACCTCCCCCATATTTTGTACCTCCCTGTTGGCACCAGTTCTGATGAGCATGACCACAATAATGGTAATAACACTGTATTGCGGGCGTCTCTGTGCCAGGTTCCTTTAGCACATCGCTCTAACCCTCACATTAACCCCACAAGGTTTGATAACACTACCTCCATTTTCCAGGGGCATAAACTGTGGCTGGAGGAGGCAAGTCATTTGCTCCAGTCCACACCTGTCCCCTGCTCCATGTTGCCTCCTAGTAATGCCCAGGGTGCAAAGGGAACTCAAAGAGGGCAGGGATCATGCCACATGCGCTCAGTGTCACAGCCCCATGCCTCAAACCTGACAGAGTACATGCCATGGGCATCACCTTTATTGCCCTTGGCTTATACAGGGGGCTCCCGTCACCTTCACCTTCTCTCTGTGTAGGGCTCATCCACCAGCCTGATCCAGGGTCTCCTGTAATTCTACCCAGGCCCCTGTGTATAGAAGAGTCTTCCCAACCCAGGACCCTGTGTGCAGGCCCCCTCGGGCCCTTCAGTACAGTCAAGTGTGCCCCCCCTCCATGCCCTCATATTTTGTCCTGGCATCCCACCTGGCATCTAGTTATAAACTAGACACTCACTCAGGCCCTCATCTGCCGCCCAGTAATCAGGCCCATTCAGGCCCCAATATACACAGCAGTGCCTGTGCCCCTCTGATGCAGAGAGCCGGTAAGCAAGTGAAATGGACCAGTCTAGGACTCCCTGGGTGTCCCCTCTCAGGCTCAGCAGAGACAAGACTGACCCAAGTGTCACTGTCCCAGCACAGCCTACAAACCTCCCCAACCGCAACAGTCTGATAGCCCCTCCCCCACCTGCGCCTTCCAGCTCCCACACCCACAAGGTCCCCTGGAAGCACCCACGCTGGCATGGGGAGGAGCCCACCCACAGCCAAGCGGCTCCGCCTCCTTTTGGGCTCTCCGCACCCACAGACACTGTTTCATGCTGGGCCCACGCCCCGGGGGTCAGGGAGGTGGCAGGGATTAGGCTCTAGGACTCTAAGGAGGTGTGAGGTTGGGGCCGCCTCCCCCCTGAGTCAGTGGGAACGGAACTTGGGTCCACAGTAATCATGCTCTTCCCTCCCCTTCCAGGAAGAAAGAGAAAGAGAAACCCTCCCTCCAGCACCGGGCCCAACCAGAAACCTGTCCCCACCCCCTCATCAGCTGCTCTCAGATCCGAATGGGATTTGCAGAAGTCCAGGGCCCTGGTGGTTTGTGGGGTGAGGGGAGGAGAGGGTAGCTTTGATGGTCTGGGGCCTGGAGTATGTGTGTCCGGGGACGGAGCGGGGGGGGGGGGGGGGGGGGGGGGGGGGGAGGGTAGGCATCAGGCCTCAGGCCGAGGGCGGAATGATGTGGCAGGTCCCGGGAGTGCGGCCCTGTGCCTTCACCTCATTTCTCGAGAGAGATTCAGGCCTAAAGTGGCTAGGAAGGAGGGTGGTCGGATACGTAGATTTACTTCTGTCTCCTTCCTCCCCAAACCGGGCTGGGTGGGCTCCGGAGTAGGCCAGGCTGCAGAGGAGGCGGCCCACCTCCCAGCTCCCGCCCTCGCCCCAAACAATGCAGCCTCCCCCTCCCCCTCGTCTTTATCCGGCGGGTTACTTGGCAGCCGCCGCTAGAGACCTCCCCCTGCCCTCCCCTCCACTCCCGGCCGGCCCGCAGTAGCAACAGGCCCTTTGCGCGGCAGCTGGAGGGATGGGGTAGGGGCGAGGTCTGGGCCAGGGCCTGGGCGTGGGGGGCGCCAGGGCCTAGTTTTCGGTATGGCCTGAGAATCTGGATCCTCAACACACACATTCAGGCTGGGGTCACACTTGCCCGCCTGGGTTGAAGTGGGATATAGACGTCCCAGCTCAATTGAAGAGGATCACCAGGGCCTGGGGTGGGTCGGACTGGGGGTGCAGGCGGAGAAGCCGGGGCGGAAGGGTCTCTCCAAGTCCCGGGACCGGTCCTCGCGGATCCCGCCGCCCAGTGCGTCCCAGTGCCCGGAGTGGGGGAGGGGGCAGCTGTCAGGGGATGCGTCGGTGGCCCCGAGCCGCCGCCGCTGCAGCCTTTATTTTTAAACTTCCAAGTGGTCAGAGGGCGCGGCGGGGGAGGGGGTCCCCGCCCAGCGGGCTGGCCTTCTCGGCCTTCCCAAGGCCCCGCGACCCCCCATCTCTCCTGTGCGTGGATCCCGGCATACCTGGGGGTGCGCCGGCACCCGGCTCTGCATGTGGGCCGCTCTCCATGGCTGCGGCGTCACTGGGGGTCTTGGGGTCTCAGCGGCGGCGGCGGCGGCGGCCAGCGGCCAGGACGGGGGTCCCGCGGCGCATCACGCCCGGCCCGGCCCGGCGGGCAAGACTCGGAGGCGGGGGCGCTCCGGGGAAGGTCGGAGCCGGCTCGGCTGGTGGCCTGCGAGGCTCGGAGTCGCCGGGCGCCCGGTGGCTGTTGGATCCGGCAGCGATCCCGCTCTCTGCCCGGCGCCGGCCCAGTCCCCGCCGCGGCCCAACCCTATTGTACCGCCGGGGCTGGGCCTGGCCTCCCCGCTGGCGCGTACCAAGTACGACGCGGGGAGGTCTCCGCCTCAGCGTCCAAGGACCGAGCCGCCGCGCGCCCGCTCCGCGCGCCCCGCCCCGCCTCCACCCTGGAGCGCGGGCCTTCGAGCTGGAGACGCCTCTCCTGCGGCGGTGGCGGAGGGGACGCCGCGGCCGCCGGGGGACGCCGGTGCCTCTGACTCCCCCTGCGGCCGCGCGTTGGTACGCGCCGCAGCGAGAGAAGGCTATGTAGGGAGCGCTCTGGTGACTCACCCGCCGCTAGGACTGGGGGGAGTCAAAGGGAGCGAGGCTGGGAGCCCCCAATCCCACCCTGGAACCTGGGGGCTCCGGCTCTGGAGCCTTGGCTGTAGCTTCCAATCTAAATTCTCTCCCAAGCCACCTCAAACCAAATCCACCCCCGGGATGCGGAGAGACCTGAAGGAGGGCCCCAAGGAGACTCCTAAAAGGACTCTGCTTTCTCTCTCCTGGTGATGGCTGGGATGGGAGAGGTCCGGAGCCTTGCTGCTGCCCTTCCTCCAGTATCCTATGGTTGGTGTCTTCCCTGCTCCTCACGGGTAATTACAGGCCTGCACCAATGCTTTACTCAGGTCTCTAATCTGCTGGGTCCCTCCCAGCTCCAAACTGGGTGGTCCTGGCCCTGAACCTCCCCCACCCCCATCGGGCGACCCCTCCAATCTCCCCGGAAGGATATTTCTCCCTTGTGGCCTGTCGAGGAGGGAGTGAGCCTCTTCTGACTCCCCTCCCCCAAATAGTCCTGCTTCCCAGCTCTTCGAGGTGGATCCCCCAATCCCTTGTTAGTGCCAGCGGAGGTGGGGCCTCAAGCCAAGTCAGGCCAGCCTGGGCAGCGAGGCGGGGGGGGGGGGGGGGGGGGGGGCGCGCTTGCTGGGAAAGGTGGATCGATGATGGTGCTGCAGGGATTGACAGAGGAGAGGAAGGAGGGGGCACAGCTGGGCCCTGCCATCCCCTCCCTGCCCTTTGTCCTGACCTCTAGAAGGTCAGTTTTCTGATTCTCCATTGTCCAGAGATTAGGTCCAGTGAGATACTAGCCTCCCGCCCCTCTTTCCCGCCAGTGTCTTCTTCTTTGAACAGCTCCAGAAAGCAGCCATTTCAAAGGGGCTTGGCGGACAAAATGGTCTGGGTCTCAGGCAACCTGGGAGCAGCTTGACTAGGAGGAATGAGTAGTTGGGGACCTGAACTCTCTTGGAAAGGCCTGGGGAGTCTCTGGCCATACCACCCTGAACGCACCTGATCTCGTCTGATCTTGGAAGCTAAGCAGGGTAGGGCCTGGTTAGTACTTGGATGGGAAAGGCCTGGGGAGGGAACAGTGCTCCCTCTGGCCCCAAATCATTAGAAAATGATGATGATGGAAAGCCTGTAAATGGAGCTGCTGACCTTAAGCTAGTGTCTTAACTTTTCTGAGACCCAGTTTGCTCACCTACAAGATCAGGAAAATGATAGTACCATGAGGTATCATGGGGTCCTTGTAAAGGTTAAATAAGGCAATGCAGATGAGGTGCTTAGCACGGAGCCTGGCATATAAGATGTGTGCAATAAATAAACATCATCATGATGATGATGATGCCGGTGATGATGATAATGATGATGGAGTTTTAAGGATAAAAGCATATTTGGAGGAGGAGCCGATTCTTCTCATCAGCCATCCCATCTGCAAAGGGAGGGCACCACGTGCATGATGGAATCCACCATGGTTCTGTGTGAAGTCAGAGGCCTCAGGGACTGCATTTTCCAGAATTGAATAGGCCTACCCTGAGCCAGGCAGTGACTAGACTCGGAATTCATGAACGGAACCCAATAGGAGAAGAGCCCTCTAGGGTAGATCTCGAAGTGACTACAAGGATGAGGACCCCGCCTGGTCTTCAGTGAGGGTGGGAACAGTGAGATACCTTCATTGGCTAGACCTCAAGAATAGTGGAGGGAGTGGGGCGCCTGGGTGGCTCAGTTGGTTAAGCGTCCAACTTCGGCTCAGGTCATGATCTCACAGTTGGTGGGTTCGAGCCCTGCGTCAGGCTCTGTGCTGACAGCCAGCTCAGAGCCTGGAGTTTGTCTTCAGATTCTGTGTCTCCCTCTCTTTCTGCCCCTCCCCTGCTCACGCTGTCTCTCTCTGACTCTCAAAAATAAATAAAAAAACATTTTAAAAAAGAATAGAGGAGGAAATAAATGGTAGCTGAAAATGAAAAGATAGGCCAGGGATGGTCTATGTAAGAGGATCTGAATGCCAATTGACATCATGATCTACGTGATGTCGATTGTGGGGAGTTGTGGAAGGTTCTTTGCAAGGGGGAGGGGTGAGCACTGCTTTAGAACTGGGAATTCTCTATTGTGTCTAATGATCTGTGATTGACTTTGAGGAGCCCATTGCAAAGAGACAGCGTGTGGTATTAGCCTATGTCAGTCGTTCTCAACCCGAGGCAATTTTGGCCCCCAGACAGCATTTGGCAATATTTAGAGGCACTTCTGGTTGTCAGAACTGGGGGTATCACTGGCATCTAGTACTTAAACACCAGAGATGCTGTTTAACATCCTACAATGCTCAGAACAAAACATCATTAGGTCCTAAATGTCAACAGTGCCAACGCAGAGGAGCTCTTCTCTAGACTGAGGGTGGAGTCGCCCAAACCCCCTCACAAGATGCTAATGGTGGGGACCAGCAGGCCATCTGTGAGCTAGCCAACCTGGTGGACAGTTCTGCCGGCCAGCTCCAGAAGGCTTCCTGTACAGCTGATGGGTCCAGAATGAGTCTTGGGAGGATGGCTGAGGGGGAATCAGGAGTGCAGCAGTGTCCTGTGATGGATTATGTCAAAGCAAACAAATGGGGGGATGGAGTGGGCGCCTCTCCATTTACTGCCTGACTTATCAGCGTCCCTTGCAGATCCCAGGCTCCAGCAACTGAGAAGGTTGAGTATGTGTGTCTGTCCGAGTTTGGGGCTGGGTGACAGCATCTGGGAGCCTCACATGCTCCCCACCCCCCCCATATTAGGCATCCCAGAGAAGGAACAAGTGAGATACTTGAAATATCAAGGAGTGAAGCCCTCTTTGGTGCTGCCTTGCCCTCTTTGGTGATGGGCAAGGAGCTCTGTTGGCTCCTCTGTGACTCCCTTACCGCCCAGGGCAGTCCCCTCCTCCTTAGAAACAGGCACGAATGAGCTGTTCCTCTCACCACGAGGCTGGGCTTGGGCTAGGGGGCAGGTCACTGAATGGGATCAGGAATCGGCAGTAAGTCCCCTTCCTGATCCCCCTAGGGGGAGGCCAGGAGCAAGGGCATTTACAACTTCCTAGGTTTGGTGGGGCAGGGTCCAGGACGAAACTGATAGAGGGGTGACGGAAATCACTGGGAGATTTGACACAGAGATATGAATCAGGAGGAAGGCCCAGGAGGCCGTCTCCACACTCACAAAGTAGGAAGTGGGAGGGGCCTCTCAGTGGGGGCAGCAGAGAGAACGGAGACCAGACTCTCACACCCACCCCACCCCCAAGGCACAGCATGGTGAATGGGTTAGAGACCCATACCACACGGCTCTTCTGGGGAGCCCTCCAGGCCCACTCCTTGGGGCCAGGGTAGGGAATGTCCTCAAGGGCAGTGGTGACACCAGTGGCAATAAGGCCTCCCTCCCTCCAGCTTGGAGATGGAAAGGAACAGGGGGCCTGACTGGAGGAGGAAGAACTCAGATCTAGGACGGAGCAGGCTCACTGTCTGGGATTCCTGGGAGGGGTCTTTGCCTAGAGCCCCTGCTAGGAATGGGAGGCTGTCCCTGCTACTTTGTTTTCTAGGGAGAAGGAGACAAGGGTGTGGAGAGGTGCCTGGTTTCCGAGGTGTCTGGCCCTGAGCAGTGGTGGAGAGGGATTGGGATTTGGGAATGACGGGGGCTGTACAGAGAGCCCTTGGAGCAGCTGTCTAAGCGGTGTAGGTTCACATCTGAGTGAAGGAGGAGACCCTATAAATCAGCTTAAAATGGACCCCACTCCCATCCTTAATTCAGGACTTGGGGCACTGGAAGGAGGAGTCCCAGCGAAAAAGACACCAAAAGGAGCAATCACAGGCAGAAGAAGAATCTCAGAGGTCATAAGATGGGCAGGGAGAGGCTCCGCCTGCAGCTTCTCCAGAACCACCCTGACTGACAGCAGGCTGGGTGGGGTCGGGCGGCTGGCTGTGACTGTGACTCAGGTTTCTGTGGGCAGCCAAGGGCAGCCGGCAGGGAGGAGCCCAGACCGACAGACAGGCCAGCCAACTGCAGCTTTCACCTCAGCTGTCCTCTCTCCTGGGAATGCGGGAGGTTCTTCCCTGGCTGTGCTGACCTCTGGGGGCTAGCCGGCCCCTGCTTCCTCCCCTACCACAGCCTGGCCCTCCAGCTCCTTCCCAGAACTCCCAGCCAAGGCACTAACACAGTAGGGAGAGTCAAAGGTCACTGCCTCTAGGCAAGCCCCAGAACGTCTGTGTCACAGGGAGAAGGGTATAATAACCACTGGTCCTGCACCCTGAGGGAGAGACTGGGAAAATCTTGGGAACTGGCCTTTAACTGGAGCAGCCTGGGCCCCCCCAGTCTTCCCCAGCCGGGCTGGCTCGCGTCTGTCTGGGCAGGCTGGTTGTCATGGTGAAGGCTAGGGGCTAGAATGCAGCTGCTTACAGAGCCGGGCTACCAGGCTTAAATGAGGAGAGGGTGCTCAGGGACTCCCAGGCCAGCTTACAATTGACCAGCCAGAGGGGATGGCTAGAGCTGAAGCCAAAGAGCTATGGTCAGGGACTGTAGGACTTCCTTTGGTGATGGTGAGGGTGTGGCTAGCACATTCCCCTGGTGTTTCTGGGACCTGTTGGGCTGTTTTTAGAGAGTGGCTGGAAGAAAGGGAATGCGCATTTATTTTGTGCTGGCCCCAGTGCTCTGCACTTGTGTCTCACCAATCTTCACAACAACTGAAAGAGATCCAGAAACTTGCCTAACATGGCAAAGCTGAGATTAAAATCCCGGACTGGCTGCTACAAACAGTGACGATCTTTCTTTTCCAGGGACCAGGCAGTGGAGTTGTTCTTGAGGAGGGGGAGGGAGACAAAGTGACCTGAATTTTAGCAAACAGACTGGCTATTCCATGATGAGGTCACAGTGGTAGGATGCAGGTACTGGCTGCTTTTGGAGTTTGGAGACATATGACAGTGTGAAGAAAACCACTAGTGAAATGCTTGGCACATAGTAAGTTGTCATTAAATATTTTTGCAGTAAGAAGCCAGATCTATGTGTGAGCCATAGCTAGTTTTCTGGGACATCCTGGGAGCTTTTGGCTCTGAACTGCAGCAACAGCGGAAGAAGCTAGTTCGAAAGGGGGACTTTCCAAGACCAACCCAGCAAGAGAGGAATTTGCGGAGCATCTGTGGGGGTGAGAGGGTGGGAAAAGGGGGAAGTGTGTGGACTATACAAGATTCCCGCAAGCTCCGGACGCCACCCAGCGGCCACATTGCAGCCCTGGGGGAGCCAGGCTCTAAGAGTGTCAGCCGCGCGCGTAGCACTCTGGGACTTGTAGTCCAGCGGAGCTGCCCACGGGGCTGTTGGGTGTTGTAGTCTGACGTTTATCGGGCGGGAATTACCCTCATCCGCCGGACCACGAGTCCCGTGGTGCCCCGCGGCAGGCCGCGCAGGCGCGGTGAGTTGGTGCCGGTCAGTCCCGAAAGCTGAGGGGCAGCGGCTGGGTCGAGCGGTGTCCGGAGGGGTCGCCGAGCGGGTCTGTGGCGAGGCGGGGTCCGGCGGCCGGCACCATGTCTAGGCAGGCGAACCGTGGCACCGAGAGCAAGAAAATGGTAACTAGGAGCGCGTGACCTCGGCGGGTGGGGCGGAATGGAGGCGTTTTGGGGAAGGGGCCTGGCGCGGGGCGCAGTTGGAAAGGGGCGTCTTATGAGCGCAGGGTGGTTTCGCAGGAAGGAAGGAGGGGGCTGCCTGGGGGTCTCGAGGGGAGAGTCACACCGGGGACGTCCCGGGCCTGAAGCAGGTTGTAGGGCCGCTGGAGTCGCTCAGAGACCCCTCCCCCGACGCGTGAGAGCCGCTGTGTGCTAGACCGCTGGGTGCTAGGACGACGGTAATAACAGCAGCTACCACTGTTGTTCTCTTACTGTGTGTTAGACGCTGGGCCAAGCACTTTACGTTCATGGTCGCATTTAATTCGCAAAGTAACTCAGGTGGATAATGTTACCGCAGTTTTTCAGCTCCGAGAGGTTACGTAACTTCCCCAAATTTACAGCTAGGAAGAGTTAGGATTTGAACACATGTCTCTGTAGAACTTCCAAGTTGCAGACTCCTAGGCCCTGCTGCCTCTCGCACTGTGCTCTGGGCATTGTAAGAGGTGCTCCGATACCGATCCTGCCAGAAAGGGACTTTTATTTGGAGGAGTGAGAGGTGGGCCAGGGTAGGCAGTAAGTGAGAGGGAGGGGGTGGGGGGGAGGAATGCCTTTCTTGCCCTGGGAATAGAGGGACCCCATGTAGTCTGATAAAATTTGGTTGCAGATGGCAGCTGGACGTGGAACGTTAGGTAGATGGCGCGTTTCTCCAAATTAAGGGGACCTCTTGGCAGGTGTTTTACTTTGCCGTATTCTTACCTCCAGAATTGCCCGTGCTCTTTGTTTCCCTATTTAGAAACTAAATCAGGGGCCCTTTGTTGACACTCAGCTCTAGCAGGATGATTAAACATCCCTTATACGTTGGCATCTTACCCTCCAAACAGCCACCAAAAGTGGGTGGCAGGAGGCTCTAATGCTCCTAAGTAGTACTTAACTGTTTTTTTCTCAGACCCCTTTTGAGAAGCTGCTGATACCTATGGATCTCCTCCCCAGAATTTTTTTTTTTTTAAAGTTTACTTTATTTATTTTGAGGGAGAGAGTGTGAGCAGGGGAGGGGCAGAGAGAGAGGGAGAGAAAATCTCTGATAGCGCGATGCCCTACTTGGGGCTTGAACTCACAAACCGTGAGATCATGACCGGAGCCAAAACCAAGAGTCAGACAGACCCTTAACCAACTGAGCCACACAGGTGCCGCTCCCCAGAAATCTAAATTGACAAACATGTACATAGACACTTGTTTACATTTTGGAGGGATTTGGGGGTTCCCTGAAGATTCTCCATGGGTCACAGGGTAAGAATTCCTGTTTTGGGGAAAATATCAAGGATTTAAAAGAAAAAGAAAGAGTATATTTTGCTAGGAAACTATCATGTAGCAGGAAAAGCCTGGACGTTGTTGGAATTCTCAAGTCTTTACATGTTTGCTCCTCAGTTCCTTATCTTTAGGGGCACCTGGGTGGCTCAGTCGGTTAAGCATCCGACTTCAGCTCAGGTCATGATCTCGCGGTTCGTGGGTTCGAGCCTGCGTCGGGCTCTGTGCTGACAGCTAGCTCAGAGGCTGGAGCCGGTTTCAGATTCTGTGCCTCCCTCTCTCTCTGACCCTCCCCTGCTCATGCTGTCTCTCTCTCTCTCTCAAAAATAAATAAAATATTTAAAAAAAAAGTTTCCTTATCTATAAATTGGGGACGATGATGCCTACTTAAGATTAAGTGAGATAACAGTGTACAATGTATGGGACATGGTAAATGTTTTCTCTTTCTCTTCCTAAGATAATGAGGAGATGCTTAGTTTTCGTATCTTTTTTTTAAAACCTGAAATGCCTATTAAAACCTTTAATACTGGGGTGCCTGGGTGGCTCAGTCGGTTGAGCGTCTGACTTCGGCTCAGGTCATGATCTCACGGTTTGTGGGTTCGAACCCCGCATCGGGCTCTGTGCTGACAGCTCAGAGCCGGGAGCCTGCTTCGGTTTCTGTGTCTCCCCCTTTCTCTGCCCCTTCCCTGCTCACATTCTGTGTGTGTCTCTCTCTCTCTCTTTCAAAAATAAATAAATATCAAAAAATTAAAAAAAAACCTTTAATACTACTTCATTCATTCATTCATTCACATTTAAATGTTTATTTGAGAGAGAGGGAGACAGAGGTTCCGAAGCAGGCTCTATGCTGACTGGGCCATCCAGGTGCCCCTTTAATACCATTTTAAACAGGAACCTCCAGGTTCCACCCTTGACCCCCCGTGTTCACCCTGCTTTGGTGAGTGGGAGAATGAGGGAGGAAAGCAGCACACTCCTGCCTCAAGGCTTTTGCAACTGCTAGTGTCTGCTTAGAACTTCCTTCCCCCAATGAGTAACCCTAACTAACCCTCCCGTAGCTACTCCCTACTTCATTCACAGTTACTCAAAGCTCACCTCCCCTGAAGAGGCCTTCCTTGACGACCTGACTAGTTTTCTGACCTCTTGCTCTACTCTGTCTTTGCTCATGGTGCTATTTCGTTATAAATTATATACTTGTTTATTTTCGGTCTCCCCCATGAAAACGTAACCACCAGAGCAGGGATTTGTTTTGTCCTCGACCGTATTCCCAGCATCTAGAATGATGCTTGGCTCTAGAGAATCAATATTTTAGTGAGTGAATGACATGAAGGTTTGGTGCCTCTCTCATTCAGTTCCTGCTGGCCCTACTTAGGGGGCTGTCACATGGTCTTCTTTGTGGCCACCTGGTTTTGGTATGTGCCTCTCCTCCTGGGGAGTCTCCCCTCGCAGCCCTCTTCCCAGGTGGCCCAACCTTCTGCTAATTGCTGTGTTCCCACTTAAACCCTCCGAGACTTAAATGATTAATATACCCAAGGAAGTAGACCTCTGCTTTTAGTCTGTGGGAACAAAAACAGCCCATGTGTCTGGCAGACTTTTCCTAAGCCCTAACTGTGTGGGGAGCTCTGTGCTGGCCATTGGGAGAAGTGTAGAGATGCAGTCCCAGTCCATAACCTTGAGAAGCGCATCCTGTGGAAGCGACAGAAAAGTATACACACAGGGGTAAAGTACTGTCCCGGCCTAACTGCTCACTTGCTAGGTGACCACCTTCATTGCTGTAAGCATCGGTTTCGCCATCTTTGAACAATAGATTAGAAAGTGTAGTAATAGCATCTGTCATGTGGTTGTTCTGAGAATTAATTGAGATCATGCGTGAAAAGCTAGCGATGTGACAGTGCACTTCACGCAGTTGGCACTCGGTAAATGTCAGCTAGCAGGCATCCTTGTTTGTACAGATACCAGCCTTTCTGTGTCTGTACAGTGTCTGGGTCTTGAAGTCCACGGACAATCAAACCCAACCTTACTTTGTGTTGTGTTACAAGTAACCCGACCCCAGCGGCTCTATCATCTAGTGCTCAAGTGAGTTACCACCTCAGTAGCCCCCCTCAAAATCTCCCCAACAGGAGGCCGGAGGTAAGAGAGGGATGGACTCCCTCCTGTTACTGACCTTCATTTCCAGCTGCTGGGGGCAGTCGCACTGAATTATTTGTGTTGATAAAAATAGTAAATGGGACTCTTCGAGCATTAGCTCCAAAGATCAGCCCCCTTGTAGGAAGATTTCTTTGTCTGGGGCACTAACTGAAAAGCGTTTTGAAAACCATCAAGTGCAGTAGCTCACCTGAAGTAGGGCTTGGCTTGACCTGCTCTGCTCAGGTTGTGCCTCTACTTGGAGATCCTGTCGGCTATTCTGTGGTTTCTTGGTCTGCAAAGCGTCTTAAGTCTGTTATCTCATTAGATCATCCCAACAATCCTGTAATCAGCATGACAGATTTTACTGTTACCCGTGTTTGTGTGAGGAGATTGGGATTTAGCAAATGAAGTGACTTACCTAAAATCCCACAGCTAGTAAGTGGCTGTCCAGACTCAGAATCAGGGCTTCTGACTACAAACCTAGTATTCTTTCTCCCTTCCCTTCCCTTCCCTCCCCTCCCCTCCTCTCCCCTCCCCTCCCTTCCCCTTCTTGTTTGTTTATTTGAGAGAGAGGGGGAGAGCATGAGCAGGGGAGGGGCAGAGAGAGAAGGGGAGAGAGAATCCCAAGCAGGCTCTGTCAGCACAGAGCCTGATGGAGGGCTTGAACTTACAAACTGCGAGATCATGATCTGAGCCAAAGTCAAGAGTCAGAGGATTAACCGACTGAGCCACCCAGGTGCCCCATAAATCCAGTATTCTTTCTATATGCCTTATTAGTTGTTACAAAGTTCTTTGTATTGATTCAAAAATCTCCCTCCTTAAACCAGTTCAGAGTACCCTCTGACAGCACGCTGCAGAGAACTAGTTTAAGAGTAAAAATAACATCTAGTTTTGTAGGTCCTGTACTTTTTGTGTAGGTTGTGTGCAGCAGGTGCCCTGTCTACATCTCATTGTCACCATTGTACAGATGTGATAAAACTCCTATTAAGTGATGGCTTTGATCACGTAACTTTTTACAGGACAGTGCTCAATTATTAAGACTGAGTCTCAGTTACTTGTCACTTATAAAATGGGGATGGATGACATTTGTTCTAACATCTCATGGTTGTTATTAGGATTAATGAAAAACTATCTGTGCAGGCATTCTGAACATTTTATAAATGTAAATGGCTATTACTATTAAACATAATTAAAGCACTGGAAGTAGAAATGTTGCAGAAGAGATCCATGTTTTTGTTGGGAGGGAGAATGTGGTTATTACGTTCAGTGTTGGATTGGTTGAGTTACCTGACCTTTAAGGTGCCATGGAATCTTCTGTTACAATGGTCACAAGGACGGAAAACCCAGGTCAGCAGTAACCTGCCTTCCTCTTCTGTTTTCTCTTTTGTTTATTCCTGTCAAATCACACTGGTCTCCTAGCTGTTTCTCAAACATGGCAGACATACTCCCGTATCAGTGTCTTTACACTTTTCACCTAGGTATCTTATGGTGTATCCTTACTTCCTTCAGTTCTTTGCAAAAATATCACCTTACTAGGTCTTCTCTGACTATCCTATTTAAAATTGACGCCTCTTGGGGCGCCTGGGTGGCTTAGTCGGTTAAGCGTCCGACTTTCGCTTAGGTCATGATCCCGCGGTTCGTGGGTTCGAGCCCCGCGTCGGGCTCTGTGCTGACTGCCAGCTCAGAGCCTGGAGCCTGTTTCAGTCTGTGACTCCCTCTCTCTCTGACCCTCCCCTGCTCAAGCTCTCTCTCTCTCTCTCTCTCTTAGAAATAAATAAAAAAAATTAATAAAATAAAATAAAATTGACACCTCTTTCTCTCTACCTCCCCACCCCGTCTCTCTGTCTCTGTGTGTCTGTCCTTTGCTGGCTTTTTGTCGATAGCTCTTATCATCATCTGGCAAACCACATATTTTATTCAATTTATTATCTATCACCCTCCTATTAGATAGTCCCTGGTACATAGTAAACATTGAATGGATGACTTTTTTCTATGCCATAGCTCCACTCCTATTTTAATGTATGAAGACCTTTAAGTTTTACATTTACATTGCATGCTCTTCAGGTGGGCTTGGTTCATAATCAGAGATGGAAACAGAATTGCAAATTAAGAGAGAGTGCAGAGAACCTGGGTCAGGAATCTCATTCCCAAATCCCAGGTGTATTGATTCTGTGATCATGGACGGATCTGTTTAGAACCTTGGTTTTTTTTTTTTTTGACTGGTAAATTGGGGGCTGCTCCATGTATAAGGTACTTGATAACATCGTGATATCCATATGTTACTCGCAGTATGGTGGGTTGAGGCCACTGAAGTCTCTATCCAAAGGCTCATTAATAATGGAAGGAAAGCTCTCCTGACTTAATGCAGTGGTGCCAACTCGATAGACTGGTAACTGCTGGATTGTCTCCATCCATTCATGTCCAGGCCATTCTAGTGCCAAACCCTTAACTTTACTAAAAAATCATTGGCCTCCTTAATAGCTTCCCCTTAATTGCCATATTTGGTAAATGGTCTCTTGGAGACACCCTGATCTGACTGTTTTAGTTTAGTTCAAAACGCTTCCTGGTTCTGAAACTGATTCTCTTTGACTCCCTAGGGCAGCTAAGTTTTTTTTTTTTTTTTTTTAGGGTGTTTTTTAATATTGCACTTGTGGGGAACAGTGGGTAGAATGATATTGGCTTAGAAACTTGTTTTTGTCTCCCAAAATTACTCTTGTCAATAATTAGCTGTTGTCCTTGGTAGATTACTTAATCATTCTGAGTCTCAGTTTTCCTCATCTCCAAAATGAGATTAATCCCTGCCCTTTCTGCTTTACAGAATTATTGTGGGGTGGAAAATGAGACGATGAAAAGTAGAAGGCAGTGTGTGAGCAGAAGGCCTCACATTATCATTCTTGCAGTTGACCTCAGCACCAGGCCAGGGGGATGAGGTGAAGAGCATTGAGGTCCTGAGAGCCTGGGCCTTAACATTAGTTGGACTTTCTTCTCCAGAAGACTTGAGGACAGAAAGGTGCTCTGCCCCAAGTTTGACAAGCTTCCACTCAGAAGGGAGTGGTTGGATGGCTGACTTGGTCTTTCAGCCTGCCTCCTGTGTGAATCGGTTGCTCCCAATGTGCTGGTAGCATGTTTTCACTATGTTTAGCCCCGATAGCGCCTTCCTGACCTGCTTTCATTCTGTAGTCATGGTATTTGTCACCCTTCACCCTTCCACATCTCTGTTTCTTGGTAGGTAAGTGATAGGAGTCTTTATCTGCGAAAGGGATTCTGTGATTTTAACGGTGGCTGTCGTAGAAACATCAGGATTGTGTTCCTGGTACACAAAAGATCAGACTCCTTTCAAAGAGCCCCCATTCCTGGAAACATTTTTGCTCTGTGTCAAGAGGAACATTATTTTTCCTCATTTTAGTGACTTCGGAGGGGGGTTATCAGTGCAGCGGACTTTGTCTAGGCCTGCCTTTCCTCCCCACAGACCAGGCCTTTGGGTCCCTGCTGCTCCTGGGTGGGGCACTGGCAGTGCAGTTGAACTCTAGGCCAGGACACCCCAGACATTCTTAGGTGTGGTGAAGCCATTGGTCACACCTGCTAACATATAGAAGCTAATCTGTAAATGTCCGTTTCGGGTCCGTCTGTCATGGTATCTAGTGGATGGCTGCCGCTTGCGCCCCAGATCTGGTGACCCAGGCTTAGCTTGGCAGCTGTGGTGGGGTCCAGGGTTAGGAGAAACCCACCTTGATGTGTTGGAAGAGTGACTTTTACCGCCTGTTCTGTAGTGGGTCTGGCTGAAGCCCTGCCACCTTTACCCTGGGGAACCACACTCATTGGCACTCCCTAGAGGACAATGTTCTTTCCCACAGACACAGATGACCTTCCTTTGAATCCTGACAGCAGCACTGAGGCCGATCTAGACTCAATAAACCTTGGTTTTTGTGCATCTTGGTTTTGACTGTCTTTTGAATCTCTTTTAGAGCTCCGAGCTTTTCACCCTTACCTATGGGGCTCTGGTCACCCAGCTGTGCAAGGACTATGAAAATGATGAAGATGTGAATAAACAGCTGGATAAAATGTGAGTGAGCTCCTTGCGGGAAAGACCAGAGTGGGGCTCCCCAGTGCACAGTCTACATGGCCCTTTAGAGCCCAGAACAAGACCCCTCTTGTAACCAACATTTTGGATACAGTTTCCACTGAGCTCATATATTGGGATGTTTTGGGATTGTCCCCTGTTTTTTTCTTTACCACAGCAGACCTATGTTCAGACATAAGACATTCGTACCCCATGATATAGCCTGTTCTCTCCTTTTCTTCCCAGGGGCTATAACATTGGAGTCCGACTGATTGAAGATTTCTTGGCACGGTCAAATGTTGGAAGGTGCCACGACTTTCGGGAAACTGCAGATGTCATTGCCAAGGTCATTATCCTGGCTGTGCTGAAGGATGTCATGGGAGGGGCACTGCCTACCACACTCTCCATCACCCTTAGACAGGCCGTTAGTATTCCAAAACACTAGTTCGGCAGCTCTCTGGGCCAAAGAAGTCTTCCTGGTGATTTGGGAATAGCACAGATTATGACCAGGGACGAGTGGTAGGGATCATCCATATGGGTGAAAGCCCCACTGAAATCAAAGCCAGGTCTCCTCGGCTGTGAATGTAGCAGAGTAGCATGGGGGTTAAGAATACAGGCTTTGGCTTCAGACAAACCTGGCTTCAAATTCTGGCTCCAGTACTTACCAGTTAAGCGTAAGTTACTTTTAACCTTTTAATTACCACTTATTTTTTCTTTAAAAGAAGAAAATAAGAGCTGCCTCACAGAGTGGTTATAAGAAGTAAAGGAAGTAATGAACATGAGCATTCAAGGAAAACGAATGCACTTAGTGTGCTTATAGTAAGTGGCCACTATTGGTAATATTAGTGTTATGTATTGTGCAATTAATACTAAACGGTAAAACGCCTTTAGCTTTGTGGCGTCCGTTACCTAAAGGTTGGTTCTTTCTGTCCCCGTAGAGCATATGCTGGCCCAAATCCTAGAGCGTTGACAGTGAAGAGACTGTGAGGGTTTGGAATCAGGAGGATGGATAGAGGGAAGGAGGTCTTCAGAGTAATTCTGCCACAGTGACTTATATTTGCTTTCAAGAAGGATTCAGGTAGCACAGAGGACACGGAAGTGCACCGGGGCCTCTCGTGCTGGTTCCAAGAAGCCACCCCTGTCAGAAGTATAGGTGGACAGCAAGTTGCCTCATTGTACAATGCCTTGAAGGAGAGGGGTGTGGAATTGTGCATAGATGCTTTGCCTTTTTTGCCCCGAATACCTAAAGCTGCGGTGTTTTGCAGAAGCCACGGTCTTGTTCCCAAGCCACTTAGTCCTCCTTTGCCGGTCCCATCACCTCCCCTGGTGTGCGGCCCCTACTCCTGTTCTCCATGGTGCTGTCATGTGTCCCCTGACAGGTGGCCTTCAAGATGTACTTGGGCATCACTCCGAGCATCACCAATTGGAGCCCAGCTGGTGACGAGTTCTCCCTCATTTTGGAAAATAATCCCTTGGTGGACTTTGTGGAACTTCCTGATAACCACTCGTCCCTTATATATTCCAATCTCTTGTGTGGGGTGTTACGGGGAGCCTTGGAAATGGTGAGTGCAGCTCTTTACCTGGTGGGACGCCTGAAATGTAGTCGGGGCTTGACAGAGGTTTGAATGATTGAGGGAAGGAGAGAAAAGAAAAGCCTTTGGCTCACCTCAGCACCTTGCTGCCTGAGACGTGACGCTGCCGAGCACAAGATCCAGGGTGGGTGTTTCTACGTGGTGATGATTCTCGCTGACAGTAGGGAGGTCCCCAGATTGGCTTATTTGGATAACAGTCTCATTTGTGGGTGTTCTTTGTCACGTCAGCCTTACGGATCGGGACCGCTGCTTTCTACAGGGGAACACGGACTGGCAGTTTGTCCTTGTGGGAACCCAGCCCCCTTGTTTGGACTGCCGTGGATGAGTCCGTTACAGTCCTGTCCCCTGTGGTTCCCGCTAGGCACCTGCTGCTTCACTTTCCCACTGTCCCCCAGGTCCAGATGGCTGTGGAGGCCAAGTTTGTCCAGGACACCCTGAAAGGAGACGGTGTGACAGAAATCCGGATGAGGTTCATCAGGCGGATCGAGGACAATCTCCCAGCTGGAGAGGAGTGACCATCCCAGCACTGCTGGGCAGCTAGCAGGAGCACTTGTTGGGATCAGAAGCTGCAGAGCTCCCTTTGCCCTCTAGAACTCAGTGACTCTTTTAACACGGTTGTTACATATTCTGCTGTTTCCATTCTCCATGCTAATAAAGAGCAGACTGGGATCTAGTCCGTTTACCCCACAAGTGTGCACATTCAGGAGGGAAACTCTGCTCCCTTTCCCTTCGGAGGGGTTGGTTGGACTAGAAAGAGCTCCACTATTTTACATTCCTGTTTGAATTTTCCAAAGCAGAGCCCATTTTGACCCCATTAAGAGGCAAGCCTAGTACGTCTGTTCCTGGGCCTTCGGAAAGCCATTGGTAAATGGCTGTCAGAACCCAGGGCTGTGGGACGGGGAGGGGGAGGCTGATAGGGGTGGAGAGGAGTTACTAGTCGTGGTGTGACACACTCCAGTGCTTGCCAGGAAAGGGGAGCCGTGCTGGAAACACTGACTTCTGGGAAGCCACCCAGGTCTCATTCCTCCCTGCTGTTTGGAGGCAACATCTCCTCTTTTTACAGAGGGTCTGTCCTTTTTTCTTACAGATTCTTCAATAAAGACACATTCTTGACTGAAATCCTAATCATGTCCTGTTTTCTTTCTGGAATTTTATTGTAGTGGAGTGAGGAGACCTGCTAAGTTCCTGGGCCCAGCCTTGCTTTTACCTGGTCTAGGAATGGCTTCTCCCCACAGACCAGGGAGTCTGGGAAGCCTGGGAGCAAATATCCTTTCACAGTCACTTTTGGGTCTATTATCTAGCAAAATCTAGAGGCAGACCATTACCCCAGATATGCCTAAAATGGACTACCTTGAGCTTTTTGGGGTTTTTTATTTTAAATTTTTTATTTTTTAATGTTTTTTATTTATTTCTGAGAGAGAGAGAGAGACAGCGTGAGCAGGGGAGGGTCAGAGAAAGAGGGAGACACAGAATCTGAAACAGGCTCCAGGCTCTGAGTTAGCTGTCAGCACAGAGCCCAATGAGGGGCTCGAACCCACAAACCATGAGATCATGACCTGAGCCGAAGTCAGATGCTTAACCCACTGAGCCACCCAGGCGCCCCAGCCTTGAGCTTTTTGGCCACTGAGTTGGAAAGCTTGGCTAGAGAGACCTTGTTAAGAATGGGGAGGGGGCTCCTGGCTGGCTCATTCAGTAGAGCATGTGACTCTTGGTCTCAGGGTTGTGAGTTTGAGTCCCATGTGTGGCATAAAGTTTACTTAAAAATAGAGGTGTCTGGGTGGCTCATTAGTTGAACATCCAACTCTTGGGTTCGGCTCAGGTCATGGTCTTACAGTTTGTGGGGTCGAAACCTACATCCGCTCTGTGCTGACAGCATGGAGCCTGCTTGAGATTCTCTCTGCCCCTCCTCTGCTCACATGCACACATGGGCGTGCTCTTCCTCCTTTTCAAAATAAACATTAAAAAAAAAAAGGTGAAAGCCAGATTGGAGAAGGTTTGAGAGGATGCAAGAAAGAAGACTAAGGGTACCAAATTTTTCTTTCATGGAGTTTTGCTGTAAAGAAGAACTAAGAAGTACGGTAGTGTCGGGGCGCCTGGATGGCTCAGTCGGTTGAGCATTCAGCTTTGGCTCAGGTCATGATCTTGTGGTTCATGGGTTCGAGCTCCACGTCAGGTTCTGTGCTGGCAGCTCAGAGCCTGGAGCCTGATTCAGATTCTGTGTCTCCCACTTTCTCTGTCCCTCCCCCGCTCATGCTCTGTCTCTCTCTGTCTCAAAACTAAATAAACTATAGGGGCACCAGGGTGGCTCAGTCGGTTAAGCGTCTGACTTCGGCTCAGGTCATGATCTCAACGGTTCATGGGTTCAAGCCTCGTGTCGGGCTCTGTGCTGACAGGTAGCTTAGAGCCTGGAGCCTGTCTCAGATTCTGTATCTCCCTCTCTCTCTGACCTTCCACTGCTCACGCTGTCTCTCTCTCTCTCTCTGAAATAAATAAAACATTAAAAATAAAAAATAAAAAAAACAAAAAAAAAGTAGAGTAGTGTCTAGAGGGGGATATGAAGTCAAAGGAAAGTTAAACCTCTGGAATCGGGTACAATTTTTTGAGTGTTTACCATGTGTCAGATGTTGTACTAGCACTTTGCGTTACTTAATCCACAATAATTCCATTTTTATTTATTAAAAATTTTTTAAGCTTATTTTGAGAGAGACAGAGACATTACAAGTGGGGGAGAGGCAGAGAGAGGGAGGAGAGAATCTCAAACAGGCTCCCACCAGCCAGCACAGAGCCCGATGAGGGGCTTGAACTCACGAAGCTGTGAGATCATGACCTGCGCTGAAACCAAGAATTGGACGTTTAACCAACTGAGCCACCCAGGTGCTCCCACAATAATTCCATTTTTAGAGGGAAGACTACAAATTGTCCAAAGTCATACAGCCACTGAGTGGAGAAGCTAGGGTACGAAGCCCATGTTCTTAACCGTGATGCCTGGTTCACACTGAGGGGGAGGGGAGCAGGCCTGCAGCCTCTTCTCCCAGCCTTCTAGAAGTTAGGATAGCTTTTCTTTTTTTTTTTTTAAATTTTTAATGTTTTATTTATTTCTAGGAGAGAGAGAGAGAGCGTGAGCAGGGGAAGGTCAGAGAGAGAGGGAGTCACAGACTCTGAAACAGGCTCCAGGCTCTGAGCTGGCAATCAGCACAGAGCCTGACGCGGGGCTCGAACCCACGAACCGTGAGATCATGACCTAAGCGAAAGTCTGACGCTTAACCGACTAAGCCACCCAGGTGCCCCTAGGATAGCTTTTCAAGGGAGGGATCAGAGGTCATCAGGCCTTATTGGTAGCACTGTTCTTGGAGACGGCCTAGGGCCTTAAGGTCCAGATACTCAGCTTGTTGGGGGGAAATGGGGCCTCCGGGCTTTTCTCAAGGTTAGTGTACAGGCCTAAGATGATGCATTGTGCGTGAAGTGTGTCTTCGTTGTGTAGGTTAGAACCAAGGTTCTGGGCCATCAGTAGCAGAGGGAGTTTGCACATGACCTGCCTCCTCCAACTGGGTTAGACCACCAAGCGGGGGTGGAGGGGGTCACTTTTGTGTTCCCAAGTATCGGGAGGCTCCCTCTGGGATCCCGTCTTTCTCTGAGCCTCTTTACCTTCCCCTCCAGGTGCAATTTAGGGCCCCAGGGCAGGCATCCCATTTTGGTCAGCGGTATCCTTAGCACCCAGTATAGGCCCTGGGTGCAGTCACTGCAGAGTTTGTGTGATGAAGGAAATGAAGGGGGTGCATATAGGGGCCCGTGCGGAAGCACTGTGTGGCGCCTGGGCTCTGCCGAGGAAAGTGAGCAGCGCCATCCCTCCCTCCTCCAGGGGCTCTCCCCCTTCCTCTTGTAGCCCCACACCGACTTCCCAGCAGCCCTCTGTATGCTATGAGGTTTTAGATCCTTCCTTTGCCAGAGTTAAACATCGGCAGCAAGCATTACGGAGTCGGCAGGCTGTGGAAACACAGCCCCCTTAGTGATTTTTCCCAATGACAGCCCCACAATTGTGTGATGTGCACCCAGAGGCTGAGGGAAGGGAGGGGCTGGGGACTACGGAGCTGTTTGGAACATCACCTCATCATCTCTCCCCAATGAGCCAAACACACAAGTCCCAGCAACCTAGCTTCAGGGGCCCTCACCCCTGGAGTTAGCTTATTGTGGATTATATATCCCTCAACCTTACTCTGACTAAGGTCGGGAGCGCCCCCAGGCTGGGCCATTCTGCATCCTCGGGGATGGACTGGCATGCCGTCCCAAGCAAGATGGGACAGGTCTGCCTGGCTTTATGGCAGGGGGGCTGAATAATGAGGTCAGCAGCCTGGGCTGAAGCAAGGTTCTGGAAGTTCTGGGGCCAGAGTCCATGCTGGTGGCCTTTGGGCTTGGCTCTGGCTCGGCAGAGCTCAAAGGAAAGGCCTTGTGCTTCAGCCTTTGGCCACCAGGGGTCTCCAGATCACCACGCTGCTGTCCTAGGGTGACCGTAGGATCCTTGGTTTTCATGATTTGCTAGAAGATGCACCTGATGGAACAAATCTCAGAGGCTGGTTGGAACCTGGCAGCGCTCCCTTCTCCCCAGTCACTCCCATAGGATCTGACAGCAAAGCTTACATGCTGCCAGGCCAAGTGAGGGCGAGGGCCTGCCCACTGAACTCAGGGCATTGGAGCGCTTTGGCGAAGAAGTGTGTGGCCCCTGTGCATACTCCAAACTCTCACACTGGCCTCAGTTGCACAAGCCAGCTCCAAGTCCTCCCCTCATCAACGCCCCCCTCCGCCTCCCCCTCCCCATCTTCCTGAGCGGAGACCAGAGCACCCGCACTGTTCCTCTGATGTAAGAGAGTTCTATTCCTGCCCTAGACCCCTAGGTGTTTCCATATTTAGGTTATACCTTCCCCTGGTGGGTTGGCCTCCCCTGTATTTGTACTGGGTATCCAGAGAAGGAGGTGGCAACAGAGGCCCAGGACAGAAATTGCATTAAGTAAAATTAAAATAGTCTCCTAACAAGTAGTTCATTGTGGATGGTTGGGGGTGCTGGTGCAGGAAAGACATCCTCTGGTTCTCTGAGAGCTTAAGTGCTACCATGTGCTGTTCCCTGGAAGCCAGAGGGCCGGTGGCGGGGGGGTGGGGTGGGGGGGTGGGGGTGGCAGGCGAGGAGCCTTGCTGTTACCGCTCCCCAGCCTTTGATGTAGAGCCAGGCCTGACCCTAGGACAGCCGCGGGCCACTGCCAGGGTTGCTGTGGGACACAGCGCATTCCTGGGGGCAATTTACGCTCCTGGCAGGAGGAGAGGAAAGTTTCTACTGTGGGGAAGGGGGTGGAGGGAGGGCCCTGCAGAAGAAGTTAGGGGGTGGTTGTTGCGAGCGACAGTGGAGGGAGCCAAGGCATAAGGCGGCACCATCTTACCTCACCTGGTAAGCCTTCACTGGCTTGGGAGAAGGCCTCCTCCGGGAAGCCCTCTCTGATGGACCCAAAGCTGCTGAGGAGCGGCACCTTCACTCTGCACCACACACGTGAGCCAGTCCTGAGCCCCAGGGGGCGTCCAGAGAAGCATCTGCTCTTCCTTCCTGGCCCTGGGTGCCCTGACTGTCAGCCATGAGCTGGGCTAAGGAGGGCAGGGAGGACGACAAGGAGGCCGTGAGGGCTTGGGAGCATGTGCGAGTGAGCGTGGACAAATGTTATTCACAGCAACAGCTAATATTTGTTGAAGAGGGACTACATGCTGGTCAGTGCTGGCCTAAGTGCTTCACGTGCATTTTTCATTTAGCCTTCCCAACAGCCGTATCCCTATGCCCATTCTGGAGATGGGAAAACTGAGGTACACAGCTAGTACGTTGTAGATTCAGGACTTGAACCCAAACAGTCCAGTATTGGACACCACACTCTAAATTAGGTGTTACATGTGTAAGTGTTTGGGTTTCAGTCTGTGTCTACTTCTGTGTATCCCTTAGGGAGTGTGTCTGTATGTGAATTTTCATTTGACAAAAATATAGCCCCAGGCTGGGGGCTGGGGAGATGCTGGAAGCTTCTGCCCACAGGGGAGCAGCCGAATGCAGTGTGTGTAGTGGCGGGGAGGAAAAATGGGACAGAAGAGGTTGGAGACCAGAGACAAAGGCAAGTTTGGGTTCCACTCCTTACTGGATACATGACACTAAGTGAAGGAGTTGAACTCTGAGCACCAGTTTTTCCATCTGGTTTAAAATGGGGCTAATAGGGGTCCCTGGGTGGCTCAGTCCATTAAGCATCCGACTTGGGCTCAGGTCATGATCTCATAGCTCGTGGGTTCGAGCCCCACATCGGGCTCTGTGCTGACAGCTCAGAGCCTGGAGCCTGTTTCAGATTCTGTGTGTGTGTCTCTCTCTGGCCTTCTCCCACTCGTGAGCTCTCTCTCTCTCAAATATAAATACATTTTTTTTAAAAACATAAAAAAATACTTAAAATGGGGCTAATAATAATGCCTGCCTTGCAGACTATCTTGAGGATGAAACAAGATGAAGTATGTAAATTTCCTGGCATATTCTCACTGTTTCCTAATTGACAGTTGTGATTAACGTGACTGTTAGTACAGAACTGCCTTGAGAAACTACTGCTTGTGGATGTATGAGGGTCTGAGTGTGTGCAGAGAGTAATTTTGTGAACTCAGGGCCGTGTCCGTGGAGCTCATCACTGTATCCCCAAGCATCTAGTGCTACTTTTCAGCACAAACTGGATGCTCAATAAATGTTTATTGCCTGCATGTCGGCTGAGTGTGAGGATGAAGTAAGGAGGGCCCATAGAGAGAGGGGGGTGTGGCCCTTCACCAGGACCAGCTACGTAATTTATGGGGCTCAAGGCAAAATGAGAATGTAGAGCCCCTTGTTTAAAAATTATTGTGAATTTCCTGCTAGGAATTTACCCGAGGGATACAGGAGTGCTGATACATAGGGGCACATGTACCCCAATGTTCACAGCAGCACTCTCAACAATAGCCAAAACATGGAAAGAGCCTAAGTGTCCATCAATGGACGAATGAATCAAGAAGATGTGGTTTATCTATACAATGGAATGCTACACGGCAATGAGGAAGAATGAAATCTGGCCATGTGTAGCAACATGGATGGAACCTGAGGGTGTTATGCTGAGCAAAATAAGTCAGGCAGAGAAGGACAAATACCATATGTTTGCACGTATAGGAGAATTAGGAGGAACTTAACGGAGGACCATGGGGGAGAAGAAGGGGGGAATTAGCTGGGGAAAGGGAGAGAGGCAAACCATGAGAGACTCTTGAATGCTGAGAACAAACTGAGGGCAGATGGGGCTGGGGGAGAGGGGAAGGGAGGTGATGGGTATGGAGGAGGGCACTTGTGGGGATGAGCACAGAGTGTTATATGGAAACCAACTTGACAATAAACTATTTAAAAAGTAAATAAATAAAATAAAATAAAACTAAAAAAAAATTATTGTGAATTTCAAGATGACCCAGCAGAGCAGCAAACCAAGCCTGTCTGAGCGAGGAGCTCTGCGGGACTGCTCAGGCAGCCATGCCCTGGCCCCCACTTGTCCGAGTCCCCAGCTGTCCACAAGCCCAGATATCCAGGAGAGAATATAAGCCGACTCCAACCTTGGTCTGGCAGGCTTCCAGGCCTGCCTACGGGGAGGTGAAGAAGGGAGGGATTACTCAAGTGAGGGCAGGGCAGTCGGGGAGAAGGCGGAGGGAAGGCCCAGTGACCTGCAGCCCTCCTCCCCGGGAGAGCCTTTCCAGAGCCAGATGGTGCTGGAGAGTGGCCCTCGGCCCTCTATCCTTCAGGAGCTCCCCGCTCCCCCCACCAAGCCACCAACCGGGGTTCTGGGTGGTCTGGGCACATGTGGTCACATTTAGATGTTGATTGAAGCAAAATTGTTATAAGATTAGAACATTTAAGGTAACTTTAATTTCCACGGCATTACTGGGATTTTTGAGGATGGGGTGGAAGCGAGGGGGTGGTGAGGGTTGCAGAAGGGTCTTTATGTCTCTAGTCGGGTTGGAGAGGCCTCTAGCGACTGCAGAAGGGAGGGTGAGACAGAGAGAAGGACTTCCCAGGAACTGTGGAACCAGTCCTCCAGCAGATGCGGAAGCCGGGGGTGGGGATGAGGTGGGGGCGCAGAATCACCCAGGCACTAGTGGAGCAGGAATTTACCAGCACCACACCCCTCCCCAGACTATCTGCACGCCCTGGGCCACACATCTGTGCAAACATCCCTCCCCCCTCCTCGGCTTGCCAGACAGATGGAATGGTGGCAAGAGGAACGTTCCATCCAGGCCCTCCCCAGGCTTCAGGTTGAAGTAGTTGGAGCCCAGAGAGTTTTCTTGTTGGCAGATCAAGATAGAAATTTAGAATGAATGGGAGAATCATGGTAACAGTAACAAAGATTACACACATCAATTGAGTCACTTCTAAGCACCCGGCCTGTGTTGACTTTATATTCATTCTCTCTTCCAAGAGGCCCTGTGACATAGAGGGTAGACTTGGGGGCCAGTCTGCCTGGAGGCAATTCCCAACCCACCCACGTCCCTGTCCCCAGCTATGTCACTCTGGGTGAGTCAGTTAACCCGTCTGCGTCTCAGTTTTCTCATCTACAAAGTGGGGACTATAATGATACCAATCTCAAAGGGTTCTTGTAAGGATTAAATGAGTTAATCCACATAAGACACTCATTCTAGTGTTTCCCATGGAGGCAGAGTCCTGTAAGAGTTAGCCATTACCATTAGGGACTATCAGTATCCCTCTTGTTAAAAAAAATTCTTTGTAGTGTTTATTTATTTATTTATTTTTAATTAATTTATTTTTTTTTATTTCTGAGAGAGAGAGAGAGAGAGAGACAGCATGAACAGGGAAGGGTCAGAGAGAGAGGGAGATACAAAATCTGAAACAGGCTCGAGGCTCTGAGCTAGCTGTCAACACAGGGCCTGATGCAGGGCTTGAACCCACAAACCTGAGATCATGACCTGAGCCGAAGTCGGACGCTTAATTGACTGAGACACCCAGGTGCCCTAATGTTTATTTATTTTGAGAGAGAGAGAGATAGAGCACGAGTGGGGGAGGGGTAGAGGGAGGGAGACACAGAATCTGAAGCAGGCTCCAGGCTCTTGAGCTGTCAGCACAGAACCCGACGTGGGGCTCGAACCCATGAACTATGAGCCGAAATGACCTGAGCTGAAATCAAGAGTTGGATGCTTAATCTACTGTGCCACCCAGGTGCCCCTCAGTATCCTTCTTTTAAAGAGGAGGAATTTGAGGTTTGGAGAAATGAGGCCACTTGCCCACAGTCACACAGAAGAAGAACTGGGATCCAAATCCAGGTCTGCTTGACTCCTCACCCCATGCTCTGTACCTTCGGGTGGGTACCAGCACTGGTTCTGCCAGAGGCTGTGCTAAGCACGTTACATGCCTGGTCTGGTTCATTTTAACCACCTACTCCATTTGATATGCCTGCTCAAGTCTAGAACAGTTCTTTTTTAAACATTTTTTTAAATTAAAAAAAAGGTTTTTTAAAGTTTATTTTTGAGACAGAGACAGCATGAGTGGGGGAGGGGCAGAGAAAGAGGGAGAGAGAGAATCCCAAGCTGTCAACACAGAGCCCAACCTGGGGTTTGAAACCTACGAAACTATGAGATCATGACGTGAGCCAAATCAAGAGTTGGATGCTTAACTGACTGAGCCACCTAAGTGCCCCAAAATTTAAAAAATTTTTTAAAATTCTTTTCAATGTTTATTTCTTTTGAGGGAGAGAGAGACGGAGTGTGAGGAGGGGAGGGACAGAGAGAGAGGGAGATACAGAATCTGAAGAAGGCTGGAGCCTTCCCAGCTTTCAGCACGGAGCCCGACGTGAGGCTCAGACTCACAAACCGTGAGACTATGACCTGAGCCGAAGTCGGACGCTTAACTGACTGAGCCACCCAGTGCCCCAACATTTCTAAAAAATAATAATAACAATTTTTTTTTAGTAATGTCTATGCCCAATATGGGGCTTGAACTCAGGACCCTGAGATCAAGAGTCACCCCCCTCTGCTGACTGAGCTATCCGGGTGCCCCTAGAATAGTCCTTGAGTCCTCTCTGCCAGCCTTTGATTCTGATGGCTGAGGGAGCTGAAGCCCAGAGAGGAGCAGCAAGTTGTTCAAGGCCGCACAGCAGGTGACCACAGGCAGAGCTGACCCACTGATATCCAGACACCACTAGAAACAAACCAGTTGCCCCTGGCCATTGGGATGGGCCAGCCCAGAGGTGAGCTTTGAAGGCAGAGTCTGCAGACATCTGGCTCTGGGACACTCATTTCCTGCCTTGAAGTTTGCTATGCAAAGAGCTGGTGGACAAGGCGGCAGCTGTGGCAGGGTCATGGCAAGGCTATGTGGGCCTCTGTTGGGGGATGGGCAGCCGAGGCCCACCTGGGGAATGCACTGAATGCCAGGGCTATGGGACAACAGGATGGTGCCAGGACTGGGCCTCCCAGGGTGGGTAGAATGAAGGAGCTCAACTCTCTCTCCCTGCAGGGCATTCAGCAGCAGAGGAAGAGAGGGGGACCACGTGTGCCACAGAGAACCAGGCCCCAGGGCCTCAGGAAGGTTTGAGGAGTTAGTCAGGAGACTTGGGTGGGATCCTGTGCGGCGGCACTGGCTGAGGTGTCAGTGTCTCTGCTTGTAGCCCGTAGGAGCCCCTTCCCCAGTGCACCCCCCTGCAACCCCCGCCTGCTGCTTGCCTCACGAGCCCCCCCCTTCACCGACTGCCCCTCCCCTCTCTAAGAACAGCTCACACTCAGGCAGATTGATGGCTTTAATTCTCACAGCTAGCCTGGGAGCTTTTCAGATGAGGACACTAAGGAGCCAGAGGTTAGGTGACTTGCTAAAGGGCATACAGCTGGGGAATGGGGCACTTGGACTTGAACCCAGGCAGTCTATTTTTTTTTTTTAATGTTTCTTTTTTATTTTTGAGACAGAGAGAAACAGAGTACAAGCAGGGCGGGGGCAGAGAGAGAGGGAGACACAGAATTCGAAGCAGGCTCCAGGCTCAGAGCTGTCAGCACAGAGCCCCCACGTGGGGCTCGAACTCATGGACCATGAGATCATGACCTGAGCGGAAGTTGGGTGCTCAACAGACTGAGCCACCCAGGCGCCCCTAACTCCAGAGTCCATGCTGATAACTTTTGGCCCCTGCTGCTCTGCTCCCCACCCCACCCCCCTCCTCCTGAATACTCACCCCCCATCTGATCCTTATCTAGGGCCTGGTTCTCACACCAGCTCTGAGGAAAGGCCCTAGTCCTCTACCCTAGCCAGTGTCCTCAGGTCCCTTGCCAACTGACCCCTTCCCCTTCTTAAGGGAGTGCCCAGCCCAGCCCCTATAGTCCCTCGAAGCTGGCTCAGGCCAGGAGGCCAGACCCAAAGACTTCTTGCAATCTCTTCAGTCTGAGACGTAGGACAGGAGTGGGCCCAGGATCTGGAGGTGGGCAAGGGCAAGAGGCCCCACAGAGAAGCGGCGCGGCCGGTGTGTACCTTGGCAGGGGGACAGCAAAGTGGGAGGCCCTTGGAGGGCAGGCGGTAGGAGGGGGAGGGGGCGATGGACGTGGGCCCAGCCCCAGATTCAGGCTGCCGTGGGCCCTCCCCACTCCTTTTCTAGACCTGTTGAGGGCTTGGCTGTTTCCCACTTAGAACACACACACACACACACACACACACACCCTCACCCCAAATCCCCTTCCGCTGGCCTCAGTTCATCTGAACTCCCCCATTGCACTCACTGCGTCCACTTCTCCTGGGGCTGTTCCTTTAGCCTCTGCAGGCTGCCTCCTCCCTTCCCTCCCCTCCCCCCCCCAGCCACCAGTCCCTAGTTGCTAGTCCCAAAATGAGCACTTCTGTGACACCTGACCGTGGGGGCTCCCTGGCTTTCTAGAAACACTCTGCCTTTGCCTTCCGAGGGCTCTCCTGGATTTTTCCATCACCCTCCAGCCTTACCTCTGGATCTGTTTTGCTGACCCCTCTTCTTCTGCATGCCCTTTGAATGTCAGCATTCCCTGTGTCCTGATCCTGTCGTGGCCTTCCTCCCCTCCCTGCACTCCTTCCCTAGGCATTGTCCGCGTCGCCATCAGTCATCATCTGTCATCACGGGCCCCTAAACTCTAGCCCAGAACTCTCACTTCCTTTCTGGATGCATGCGAGTCCCACAGGTGTGTCCAACTCAGTGCATCTGAACACCCTTCTTACCGACCCCCACCTCCCATCACCTCCCTTGATGGGCTCCCTGGGCTCCATCTTGGATACCTCCTTCCTTCTAGGCCCCTCACCCCTACATCCAAAGCCTACCCATTCCACGTCCTTAACTCCTCTCACCCTGACCCTTCCTTCCAACCCCTACTATCTGTCTGCCCCGTTGGACCAGCCGGGATAATTCCAACAGCCTCCTCGCCAGTGTCCCTGCCTCCGGCTCCTGCACAATCGGTGGGCTCTTTCTAAAGCACAGTTCTGACCACGTCCCTGCGCTGCCCCAGTCTTCTGCGGCTGCCCATTTCCCTGAAGGTGAAGTCTGACCGGCTTCAGCGTGTCCTACTAGATCGCACAGCACGGGTCCCTGCCTGCCTCTGAGCACAGAGGCTCCCCTCCCTAAGCCCAAATGTGCGGCGCAGACTGCTTGCTCCTCCTCCCTTTCCTTTGAGGGCCTCAAGCCCTCCACCCTCGGCTTAGGTCACCGTTTGCAGGAAGCCTTCGTGAACTGCTCATTTATGAGCCACAACTCCTGTGCCGCCCCGTCCCCCCACTGACCACCCCATGCTCTCCTTCTCGGTAGCAGGTTTGTTCCCCCTCGACGGTAGCCCTCTTGGGCAGGGGCCCTGAGCCCAGATACAGGGTGCCCGAGGATGAATGGGGACGCGGGGGTGCGTGGGGTCTCAGCTTGGGACGCAGGGAGGGGGGGCGCACGTCGAGGCCCGGGCTGGGCGCGCGCAAGGCCGGGTGGCGCGGCGGGCCTTGGCCGTGGCTGTGGAAAGAGGAGGGTGGAGGCCCCGCCCCGCCGCGCCCCTCCCGCCGCCCCAGCCCCCCCTCACCCCGCGCCGCCGCCCGCCCACTCCGGCAGCCGCGAGGGGCGGCCGGCAGAGCGACGCGGAGCCCCGCCGGCGCGGACCTCGACGACGCCCCCTGCCCGGAGCCCGCGCGCCCGGGCGGCCCTCGAGGGCAGGGAGCGGCGCCCGGCGGCCGCCCTTGCAGGTAAAGGCGGAGAGGCTGGCGCGGACGCCGGGGTTGGGGGCTCCCGAGGGCAGGACCCGGCCTAGGCTGCCCCTAAGACTGTCTAGGACAGCGGGGCCAGCGACTCGGGGCCGTGGGGTGGGGACGGGACGGGACCTCGGGCCAGGGCGTCGGCGCTAGGATGAGGGAGCCCGTCCCGTTCCCTGCGCCCCGTTTCCCCAGGCAGATTCCTGGATAAAGCTCTCTCCTCCCTTCCTTTCCCAGAAGTGGGGGCGCCAGCATCAGACTGCCGGGTGGAATCCCAGATGGTGGGGCTCTGGGCACATCACTTCACCTCTGGGAGGCTCCCTTCCCACCTGGGAAGTGGGAGAGACAAAGCTTCCCTCACAGGGCAGTGGAGGAGACAGGGGGGTTGAGGGGCCTTAGAGCCCCCCTCCAGCCGCGGGCAGCCGAACCCCTCAGCTTCTCGCTTCCTCCTCTCCCCCTCTCTCTGCCATTCCTGGCTGGCTGGCCACCTTCCAGTTCCTCTGTTTTTCTGCTTCTGCCCCCCAAGAGCCTCTTACTAAGGTGTGCTGGCAGCGCCCCCAAACTGGAGACTGAGGCTCAGCATCCGCCTGCCCCAGCCTGGAGCCGAGACTTGCAGGGATGAGAGGGCTGTTGCTTGGCCCAGAGGGACTGGGATCTGAGGGTCCCAGGACAGTCTCCCCAGTGTGTGCGTCCAGAGGCTAGAGACACAGTAGCCCCAGGGGTCTCTGGGTGGGGAAGCCCCCCCGTCCCCCAGGAGTGGCCAGTGGGGAAGGGCAAACCCTCTGAGTCTGCTGGTTGTGTGTATGTGTGTACCTGTGTGTGAGCCTGTCAGTGTGTGCATTTGTGTGGTACGAGGGGGACAGCGAGTGCCTGCCAGTTTATGTGTGTGCCAGTTAAGTACTGTGGAGGATGTGCGTCAGTGTGGGCTTGGGTGAGACCCCCGGTGTGTGCAAGAACATGCTGGGTTCCAGACAGCCTCCCTCAGGGCACCCTGGCAACCCAGAAGTGCTTCCCCACGTCTGTCTTCGGTGCCTCTTGCTAAGACCTGTGTCCTTGTCTGGTGGCAAGGGTCTATCCCCTCCTCGGAGTGCCCTTGGCAAAGGTCACCTCCCAGGAGCTGTCCTGGGCATTTGGAAAGGCGGGGAGCAGGGGTGGCTGGGGTTTCTCTCTGGGCACTGACCCTCACTGCCCTGAGCAGGTGGATGCCCTCAGGGAGCTCATTCTAGAGCCCAGGAGAGGGCGGGTCTGGTGGGCACCCACTCTTCAGGGGAGTTGGCAGTCTTGGTCGGGGCATAGATGCCTCTGCTGGGCTCCCGCTGGGCCGGTGACCACCAACAGATCCTTGGACGATGAGGGCACACCACAGACACACTCACAGTCACACACAGCTACACTCCCTCCCACCGACAGTCACACACAACCACACATGTGAACGCGTTCTACTGAACACACACCACCACAGATGCTGAAATGACGGAGTGTGTGTGTGCACGCACCCCCCGCCCCCAAACTCATACAGACACATGGCAGGCCCCACGTGGCCCAGCCAGACATACTCAGGACAACACACACTCTCACACACGCTCGCACACTAAGGCACACTCACCAGGGTCTCTCCCTCTGGTTTCATTTTGTCCACCGGAGTGAAAATGAGCGTTTCCGCCCTTTGGCTCAGTGGAAGGGGAAAGAAAAAATGGAAGTGCATTTGTCTGCTAGCAAGAGGGAGGGGAAAGATACCAAACAGGGCTGTCAGCCTAACCACCCCCCACTACCTCCCCTGCTCCTGGTCTGAGCCAGACCAAAGGTTGGCCAAGTGCCAGCTTCCCAGCCCTGCTGGCCCCGCAGCCCACCCCAGACCCCCCAGCAGCAGGCATGGGGCTCCCCTTAGGGGACAGTGGAACCTCAGGTGAGCGGGCCCTATCTGTGGCCCGAGGCACTTAGAATTGGAGTGGAAGAACCTGAGGGGCACAGGGGTCTGGCATATGGGGTGCAGCTGTGTCCCAGGGTGTCTGTCGAGGTACATGAGAGGGAGGCACTGTGCAAGCCAAAGTACGGGAGGGAGGGCCTATCAGAGAGGCGACACCAAACAGGTGACTCTGGCTTTCAAGAAGAATGAGAACTTTGACAGGTGCAGGTGGTAGAAAGGGGGCCATTCCATTGAGAGGGAACAGCAGGTGCAAAGGTATGGAGGTGGGAAGGTTCTCCTAGGGGACAGTGAGTAATTGGTGGATCACACGGTGGGGGAAGGAGTGGGAGGGACTGAGTACTACTTTGGAGTCCGATTTCCAAGGGCCCTGACCGGAGAAGGGGTGTGAGCCACAGAATGATGCAGTCTGGGATTTGCTGTGGTTGCTCCTGGGGCAAGGATAAAAGGGAATCTTACAGGCAAGGAAATCGCTGA
Organism: Hyaena hyaena; assembly: GCF_003009895.1. Classification (NCBI taxonomy): domain Eukaryota; kingdom Metazoa; phylum Chordata; class Mammalia; order Carnivora; family Hyaenidae; genus Hyaena; species Hyaena hyaena. Next base: position 1,378,448 of record NW_024081028.1, on the reverse strand, counting down.
GGAGGCTGGGCCCATTTGAGGGCGAAGGCAGTGGCGGCTGAGGGGGGCGGTTGGCATGGGGATGAGAGGAAGAAATAGATGGAAAGGAGGAAGGGGAGAGACTGGTCAGGCCTCAGGGACTGATTGGCTGTGGGGGTGAGGACAGGGCGGGCTGGGTCCCTTGCACTGGGTGATTGTGGCCTGTCTTCAGTGGAGGCAGGTGAAGGGGAGATATGGGTTTGGACCCTGGAGTCTGGGATGCGGAGAGGGCGAGGGACTGGGTGTTGAGTGTGCTTCATGAGTTTGGGGGTGTAGTGTCTGGGAGGCCAGGGGTGTGTACAGAAGCCCAAGCGGGTGTGTGAGGCCATATATGTGTACACTGGTGCCCAGACATTGGCCAAGGGGGTCTCACTCTCAGAAAGCGAATTCTAGACCCACTCTGTTCTGTGGGCATTTCCAGGGTGCTGGGGTGTGGGCAGTGGGCCCTGAGTGAAGGCAGGGTGTGCAGAGAGCGGAAGAGCTGGCCTTGGGATCAGACAGACCTGGGTTCCTTTCCATGGGATCCTGCATAAGCGGCTTTCTCAATTTTCTCATCTATAAAATGAGAATGCTAATACTTGTCTCTGGGGTCATTTTACCTGCAGAGAAGTAAGGAGTGGTCCCAAGTCACACGTGTCATCAGGCTGTAGCACCTGGGACTTCCCCCCGACTTCTGAGCAGTGTTGGTTGCACCTCTGGGCAGATCCTAGGAAGGGACGTGGGAAGACTTGGCCCTGCTTTCATTCAGATTCTTTTTTTTTTTAATGTTTTATTTATTTTTGAGAGAGAGAGAGAGAGAGAGACAGCGTGAGCAGGGGAGGGGCAGAGAGAGAGGGAGACACAGAATCTGAAGCAGGCTCTAGGCTCTGAGTTGTCAGCACAGAGACCAACGCAGGGCTCGAACCCACAAACCGTGAGATCATGACCGGAGCTGAAGTCTGACGTTTAACCGACTGAGCCACCCGGGTGCCCCTCCATTCAGATTCTTGGAAAGGTCTGAACTGGGAGGCGACGGTCCCTGCGGTCCCTGCGGCACCTGGATTGGCTGCGATTCCTGCCTCTTGGAGGGCAGAAGGGGGTGTAGAGGGTGAGTGCCTTGTGGGGAGATCCATGTGGGCATTATTGGCTCATCTCAGGGGTGGGCTTAGGGAGACTCAAAGAGGAACTTGAGGCTTGAGGTCACACAGCAGCCAGTAGCAGAATTGAGACCAGAGGCCAGGATCCTGGCCTCAGGCCTCCCTTCCTTCCAGAGGCTGCTCCGCTAGGAGGGCCCATCGAGGACCTGGGGCGGAAGGAGCTTTATCACCTGAGTTTCTCTAACATCAGTTCTTCTTTTCTGTCCCTTTGGGGGAGGGTAACAGCAAGAGTTTATTGGGCACCTACTGTGTACCCGTTCCTATGTTCATATGTCTCATTTAGTCTTTTAAGAATGCTGCAAGGCAAGAATCAGTGGCCCATTTAACAGAGGGGAAAGTGGAGGTTCAGAGAGATCAATAATCTGGCCAGGTGCAACTTGCTGAGTGCTGAGCCAGGATTCGCTCCCAGGTCTGTGAGGATGCCTGGCTCATGTGCCCACCTCCTGGGTCACTGCCCTCTCCGGGGCCTGATTTGGTGGAGAAAGGGATGGAAACTTAATTGTTGAGCACCCACAATGCCCCCAGGCATATTCACAGCACAAGGTGCTTTCTGTGGGGTGGGGAACATGGGGAGTAGTGGGCATGAGGTCGGGTCCAGAGAGACCCCAGAGGGGAGGGGCCTAGGACGATGTTTTCGAGTATCTCGAGCCCACTGTGCTCCAGGTGGGCCCTACGAGGGAGGGCAACCTCTGGCAGGAAGGGGTCCTGGTTTCGGGTCTCAATTCTGCCACTGGCTGCTGTGTGACCTCAGGTGACTTCTCCTCTGGGTCCCCATATTCCCATTTACGAGATGGGCCAGTAATGCCACCCTGGCTCTCCTTAGAGCCTGTGCCGAGGAGCAGTGGAGACTGGAGGTGGGGCGGGGTCGTTTCTCATCCCGGAAAGATCCCTGAAGGCTGACTCTGCGGTGTGCATCCCTGCCCCTCGGCCAGCACTCACGCCCCCAAAGCTCTCTCTGTGTCTAGCCCTGTTCCCTCCCACTGTGGCTGCCGCTGGCCATGCAGCCCTGCGTGGGCCCTTCAGCCTTCAGGCCGGGCTCTTCTGACGGGCGACCACAGCTCAGCTCGCGGCAAACATTCTTTTCATAGTTCCGGGAGCACAGCAAATCCGGCCGCTTAGCCAGGAATGCAGAGTCCCCTCCTGCAGCGGCAGCAGGGACTTGGGCAGGGGGGAGCTCCTGGGGGTCAGGCAGGAGGGGCTGAGGGGACCCCCTCCGCCTCCTCCCCACGAGCCCACAGTGTCCAGGGGGCCGCGAGGCTGTCCTCATCATCTGTGGGCTCCCTCAGCTTAGACGCAGACTCTGGGGCTCTCTACCACAGACTGGCTGGGTGACCTGGGGCAGGTGACTTTTCTGTGAGCCTCTGTTTCTTCATCTGTAAAATAGGGTTTATAATACTAACCTCACAGGGCTTTGGGGAGGGGTCGTGGTGATGATATTTATAATAATATTAGCAGACATGTATTGAACGTTCCTATCTGCCAGATACCACCTGAAGTTCGTTATGTGAAATTAACTCATTTAATCCTCATTCGTGTTCCATGAACAGGAATTGATCCCATGTCACTGATGGGGCCACTGAGGCACAGACGAGTGAGGTCACATGCTAGTAAGAGGTAGGGCTGGGAGAGGAATCCATGCAGCTGGGCTCTTAATGTGTCATGAGGTTTCAAGCAAGACTCTCAGTCTGGGCCTGCTTGGAAAATGGGGACTTTTTCCATGAGCCCATCTCATCTCCAGGACAGGCGGATCCTTTGCCGATCGGCACCTCAGTTTGGAAAGTTAGGATGGGGATGTGGGCATGGGACCCTGGCCAGCCTCCTTGGGAGCCCTTTGTCGAGAAGCTGGTAGGGGCCGGGGGGGAGGGGGGTTGTTGCAGATTATCCCACCCACATCTGGCCTGGGATTTAGCTGGCGGCAGGCTCCGTGCAAAGAGGAGATGTCGCCTGGGGAAGGGCTCAAGGAGGAGATTAGGAAAGGCAGCTGTGGGTGGAGGTTAAGAACAGAGTCCCATTGAAGTAGGCCTGGGCACTGCCCTGGCACACCCACTCGCCCCAGCTTCCCGTTTTGTAGGACTGAGGGAGTCTTGATCAACTGGAGAAAGTTCCTGAAGCCCTTGACAGTAGCTACCCCTCCTGGTCCCAGCCTTGCCTGTCCCTGTTGCCATCTGGGTTGAGGCAGCACAGGTGGGGTGGAGAAGTGGGGAGAAGGACCCATGGCTGAGGTCTCCAGTAACCCTAACTATATAGGGGTTTGGCCATTTGGGGTTTGGGCAAGCCCCAAAGTTCAGATCTGGCCCCTGTACTTCCGAGCCCGTATGTGACCTTGCAGAATGGATGTCACCCCTCTGGATCTTAGGGCTCCTCTTCATAAAAATGGGACAGCAACTCCCACCTTACAGGGTCACGTGAAGGTTTGATGAACTAGTGCCAGAAGCATGCCTCTTGCTATGCTATGTCTGATGCATAAAATGGACTTGGGATTTAGAGACCATTGTTAGTAAGGGCTAACGTGGAGGGGACGGGAGCCTAGGGTCTCTGATTCTGATGTTCAAGGCATTTCTCGGGCTGACACCGGCTAGCCCTTCTCACTTCAAATCATCTGTATAGTGCAGGGGACTTTGGAGCCAACAGCCTCGGTTCGAATTCAGTCTCTATCCTTCATGAGCTGTGTGACCTTGAGCCAGTCATTAACCTCTCAGTCCCTGGTTTCCCCATCTGTAAGAAGGGAAGACAAAGTACCTGCTTCATCAAACGAGATCAAACACGACAGGAACCCAGAGCCAGGCACACAATAGGTACATAATATATGTTAGGTATGATCGGTTAGTTCTTTTGTTTGTTTTCTTTTAATTCTTTCCATCCTCTGGATACGTTTAGGGCTTTCACACCTCCACACCCTCACACGTGCTGTTCCCTCAGCCTGGACTTACCGCCTGTCCTCGCCACCACCCCAGCATGATCATCCTTCAAAGCCCAGATCCCACATAAATCGCTCCTCCTCCCTGAGCCTCACGGTGGGGCTGGGGGCTGTGGCCGGAGAGGCTGGGGTTCAGCTGGCCAGTGAGGACCTCCCACTCCACCTCCATCGGCCAGGCTGGGCCCTGGGAGAGCAGCCTCATGACCCATGTCAAGGGCCACGGCGTTCAGCGGCGGGACGGAGGCAGGTCTTAGCTGAGTCGGAGGGAAGGAGCTCTGGCTCTGGTGTTGTGCTTCCTGAGCAGCAAGAGACGGCGCTGGGATGTCAGAGTTTCCATGGGAGCAGGCGGAGGCGAGCAAGCAGCTGGAGGAGAAAGTGACGCTGCTGCCGGCCTCCCTGCCGGGCGGGCTGGCTAGGTGTCCCCCCCACCCCCACCCCACTCTCCCAGGAGTCACAGCTGGGCCTGGACTGCAGCCTCAGCTCCCTTGTGTCGGGCTGCATGACAAGGACTAGGCATGACTGATGGAGGCAGGAATGGGGGCCTGGCCATCCAGGGCTATGACCACATCTCCTTCCCACTCAACAACCTCCCGTGGCTCCCCACCGCCTTCCAAAGAAATGCAAGCATGGCATTCAAGGCTCCTCACTTTGCTGCCCCGGCCATCTCAGCTCCTGCTTGTCTTCTCAAGCCCACGGCACATCTGGACCTTCCCTGTATCTGCCAAGCAGCTTCCTACTGCCTGCAGTTCCTTTTCTTACGTTGTCTGCCTTTCAGACTCCTATTGACCCTTCAGGATCCAGTTCCAGTGTCCCTTCCTACAGGAAGGCTCTGGGGAAACTCCAGGTAGAGGCAGTGTTCCCTGCTTTGTGCTCCCACAGCCCGGAGATCTTAGCCAATGGTGTGATGGTCCCTTGTCTGATGCCTCCAGATAATTCAGGGCAGGGAAGAGCATGGGGCTGAGCCATTTCTGTGCCCTCCAGGCCCGGCCTCGGTTCCCCACATAGAAGGAGCTTCCTCAGCCCGGGCCCTAGGGCGGGAGGAACTGCATCAAGCCCGGGCCAGGCACCCCATGGGCATTGCGAAGTGTGCTAGGAACAAATTAAGGAAGACAGTAAGTGTGGGGCACACTCATCCAGGCTCCCTGAGATGAGGGGCTGAGACTGGGGGCAATTTGCAGCAGGCGCTCCTGGTAGGAGGCCTGCGATAGGCCGGGGGTGGCTCAGCCAGGGCAGGAGGCTTCCCGTCCCCTGGCGTCTTCCTCACTGTTTCTCTTTCATCCACAGGCCTTGCCTTTGCTGGGACCTTCAGAGGCCCCTCCGACCTGAGAGGTAAGCTAGGGTTGGGGGGCAGGGCTCCCCGATATCCCCAGCCGGATGAGGCCTGTGCTTGCTGGCCTCGCCCCCTCCTGCCGCCGCGGAGGCCCCTCCCGGGCTCAGGGTGTCCTAGCGGGCAGCCCCCCCTGCAGGTGACCTCAGCTCCCTGCGGCCTGGGCTTTTAAAGCCCCAGCCCAACTCGGAAGCAGCTTTTTCTCATTTGTGAACTATTTCGCCCCGGCTCCTTGGCGCGGCCTGTGTTTGCTTGGCCTGCCCGGGTGCAGTGGCCTGGCTGTGCTCCCGCCTGGCCCCCTCCCAGCCCAGCCCGACTCCTCCTGCCGCCGCCGCCACCACTGAGCGGGGAAGCCGCGAAGGCTCAGGAATCTTGGCAGGCGTGAGGCGGCAGCGGGCGGCGGGTGGCGCTCCGGAAAAGGCTGCAAATGTGAACCAGAAGGCGAGGGATTGGCTGCCGCGAAGGCCCTGCCTGGCCCGGCCTGGTGCTTGGGCACGGGGCTGGGTCTGGGGGGGCACGTTTCCATGTTCAGTCCTGGTCAGAAGTTCAAGGCCTCTGCTGGGAAGTGAGCGATGTTACCGGCTGAGGCCTGAGTCCCTTGGCAGGGCAGGGCCAGTCCCCCTCTACACCCCAGGGGTGAAAAGGACTCTGGAAGAGCCACAAAGGACGGCCTGGAGCTGGAGCGCCCAGGCTGCAGACTGTACTGAGCACCTACTGTGTGCCAAGCCCCAGTCAGGTAGGGGTGGAGGAAGAGGGACGCAGGAGTAGCTGTTTTGCCTGAGGGAGACAGGGAGGGAAGGCTGCTTGGAGGAGGTGTCATTTGAGCTGCCTTAAATGAGGAATAGCATGTTTGCTTAAAGGAGAAAGAAGGGAGCTCTGGGCGGAGAGAGCTGTGTGGAAAAGGTCGGCAGGTGGGTAGAGGGAAACACTAAGTTTGGGGTGTCCGGATACGAGGATGCTGGGACCCAGCGCTGCAGCGGCCTCCTCTCACTCCTGTGTTCTCTCCAAGGGGGAGTCTGCAGCCCTCGTCCAGGCTGCAGCAACCTGGCTGGGGAAGCCCTATTTTTATCTCCAGATGTCTGGCCCTGTCCATTTCCAGACACGCAGTTCTCTGCCTCTGGGGGCCCCCACCCCAGAGGTCCCCTGTCCTTCCTTGCCCAGATGTTCGCTCTGCGCTCAGTTTGGAATGTTCCACCCTTACTTCTGTGGGCCTTAGAGCTTTGACCTGTCCCTCCAGCCTCCTTACAGTGCTGCTTCTCAGACTGAGGCCCCTGTGGTCTGGGTGACCCGCCTGCAGAGGTGAGGGATATGGGGACCCGTGGCAAATTTGAAACCTGGTAGGGGAGACAAGGTGGGCAGGGGGCACTGCCATCAACCTGGATGATGATGAGGTGGCCCCCAGGCAACACTGCCCCGGCCTGGCTACCTCCCGTCACACCCCAAGTCCCAGATTCCAGGCAGTTCTTTGGTTTTGGGGCTAGGATGTGAGGGGTTCAGAGTCTCCTGTTGATCCAGAAGGACAGAGAGCTCAGCTCATGGGGCACTGGGTTCCCCAAGTCCCCACCTGGGGAGGTCAGACACAGACCTGAGGTCAGCATGAGCATGAAGGCTGTAAATGCTGGCCTTTCAGAGGGTCCCATCAAGTGACCAACAGCTAGAGATTATATTATAGAGGCTGGAACTCAGGACTCGAGGTACAAGGACATGGGAGAAGAGAGAGACAAATGGGGTCACAAGGACAGGCAGAAATAGCACAGTGACACAGAGGTGGGATGAGAGAGATGCCCAGGAGATGCCTGAGATGGACAGGCGGGTGAGGATCTGGATTGAGTGACACTGAGACACGGAGGAAGGGACACAGATGGGCACGGCACACACTCACATGGCCCCCACCATGAGATTGTCCCAGCCTCCTCCTCCATCTGACTATTAGAGTGCAAGCCCCAGTGTGATCTTGGGGTTTTCCAGGCTCCCCATCAATCTCTGCCCTCTCCACCTCCTCCTTCTAAATTGGTCTGTGGGAAAACAGAAGCTGAGAGTGAGGGTGGGAGAGAGGCTGAGATGATAATGCAGGCGAGGATCCGGCAACTTTATATAACAGATCTTTCCTGAATGGCTGGAATGTGCCGGGCTGTGTGTTGGGAGAGAACAAGGTCTGTATTAGGGCAGAGACTATGGAGAAGAAGGGGGAGGAAAGTAGTGAGAGAAGTAGAGGAGACGGTCTACAGGATTGGATGGAGGGTGTAAAGGTAAAGGAACAGGGCTGTCATGCACAGTTGTGCATGTTGGTTACTATACAAGGGCGCCCAGGAAAGACAATGAGAGTACCAGAGTCTGCTGGAAGGAGGGGTAGCCTTTTCTGATTGTGCAAAGGCATTGTACAGGCTAGATTCCTCACTGCCCTGTAAAGAAGGAAGTGGCACCCAGATATCTGGCCTGGGCCCTTGGGAGAGGGAAGGAAGCAAGCGATGGGGAGAAGATAATGACAGCAGCTTGGGTGGAGGTGTGTGAGGGCCAGCCAGGTGAAGGGGCTCAGCTCCGAGTTCAACTCGAGTGAGGCTCAGGGTGAGGTTGTAGCTGGCGGCAGGTGTGGGAGCCCTCGGGATGGGACTGGGACTGTGGGGCGGGCGAGAGCTGGAAACTACAGGAGAGACACCCAGAGACAGAGGTGAGGCCTGAGCCAGCTCCTTGGGGCAAGCCTGGGTCTGCAGGGTGGGCAGGGGAAGGGAGCCGAGAAGAATCTGCGGAGGAGCCTTTCCAGGAGGGAGGAGAGCAGGGCCACTGGCAGATTCGGAGCTGAGGGGGAGGAGGCACCGGGCTAACAGTGGGAGCAGAGTGCAGGGGTGAGGGGTAGAGACAGTCCTTTCAAGGAGCTTGGCTGAGAAGGCTGGGGAGAGGTGAGGGTGTCTGCAGGGGAAGCCGTTAGGCCTGTGTGGACAGGCGAGGGAGAGGCTGGAGACGGGGTGGGGGTGGGGGGTCAGACCCAGACAGAGGCCCCGGGGAAGGGGTATGGAGGTCGCTGGGCCTTGAGTAGGCACGCACCCCTTTCATGTGAGACTCAGGAAAGGAGGACAGGGAAGAGCTCCCCAGCTCCCACACGCTGGGAAGGGAGCCCGGCTGGGCAGTGGGGGGCGGGCATCATGCCCAGTGGGGGAGGAGGGCAGCCCCTCTGCTCCTGTCTGAGGTCCACGACTCCATCCTAGCCCTGAGCGGGCTGTGGGACTCCTGATCAGTCTCATCTCCGGAGCAGTCAGGGAAAAGGCCTGGAAGGCCAGAAAATTGACTTTGGAACTTTTGCAAGGTCCTGGCCTTTGGCAGCAAATCACTCGAGTTTTTTAAGGGTTGGAGGAGATGTTGCTTTGCAGCAAGAGAAACTGAGGTTAGACTGGAAGGAGAACTTCCTGGCCATCAGGGCAGCAGGACAGAACAGCACACGTGGAGGGGCCAGTGACTCCGATCACCTCAGTTAATCCTTTCACATGTGAGGACACTGAGGCTCAGAGAGGTTAGGTCACTTGCTCAAGATCACACAGCTCATCAGTGGCTGGAATGGGAGTCCGGGGGCTGCCGGAACCCAGGAGGGCTTTAGGGGTCCCCAGGGCTGGACCCCTGAGAGAGAGCGCCTGAGCAAGAAATGCTGTTCACCTGTTGAGGTGGCAGAGACAGGGCCAGAGAGAGAGACAGAGACAGAGAGAGGAGTCAGGGCCAGAGACCCGTGGAGAGAGCAGAGAGGGAGGCTGCGCGAGTGAGGAGACAGGAGGTACTAGGGGAGCAAGCGGGGCCGCCGATCCCGCAGAAATGTCTCCACAACAGGAAGCGTCTCATAACATACCTGTGGTTTGGCCCGGCCCAGGGCTGCCTGCGCTCCCCACGCTCCCCCAGCTGCAGCGCCTGCCGCTGCAGCCCGTCTGGGGTGGGGGGCTTGGAGGGCAGGAGCCGTGCAGGGCCAAGCGCCATCTCTGCCCCAACCCCGGACGGGGGCTGCCATACCAGCCACACCCCTGCATGGTCCACGGGGAGCCTTCTCCCTCAGCCCCCCTTTACATCTGAACCTCCGGTAGCTCATCTGTGAAATGGGGTGGGGAGTGCACGGGCCTTTACCCTACGCGGGATCGCTTGGGTCCCCTCTGCTGGTCACCCCTGGGACCGGACCCTCTGAGAGAGGGGGCTGGTGGGGAAGGGTCCCTGTTAGCTGATTGTGCTTCCCCTCCTGCAGCCTCGTCCAGGGGAGAGGGGTCTATACTTGTGCCACTTCTTCCTGCCGGGGTCCCGTCCTCCCCCGAGCCCGCATTGGTCTGAAAGACCCTGGAGCACTGCGCACTGCCAGCCAGCTTCCTTGGCTGCCCGGGAGGAGGCCCAGGCCGCCACAAAACGCTGACTTGGACAAAACGCTGTTTTACGGGGATTTGTTGAAAAGGGGGAAATCCCCGCTAAGGACTTGCAGCTGTCCAAACACCGCGTCTACCCTGCCGCCGCCACCGCTCAATCCCCTGAATCAGCGTCTCCTTAGGCACCCCACCTCACACCCCTGCCAGCCGGCCTCTTCCCATCTGCCCCGGCTCCTGTCTTCTTCCAGAGAGGGTGATGGCTTGCCCAAGGTCACACAGCAGAGCCGGCCTGGAGCCTCAGGGCCCTCCCCTGAGCCCTGACACTGTAGGGAATGAATCAATGAATTGGTCTTTTCTTGGCACCTCTGTTCTCGGCCAGAGGGGCGCAGGCTGTTCTTAGCTGAAGGCCTTTGACTGAGGCAATGTGAGCGCGCCCACTTCCTCCCCATCTGGCCTGCCTGCGCCCCTCTGGCCTGCGGAGGGGGCTGCCAGGGCGGTGTGACATGTACAAAGTCGGAGGAAAGGCCTGAGTGAATTATTGGCATGGTCTTTAAACTTGACGGTGACCTGAACTCATTCAGCTTTTATGGAGCGTCACTGCACCAGCCAAGTCCTGTGAGGGGCATGGAGTGGAAGAATGCGGTGGGGACAGAGCTGGGACTGGGCGCGCAGGTCTCAGCCGAGACCTGGGCAGGCATCTGATAGGCTTCCTGGATGTCCAAGGGTAAGTAAGAGTCTGGAGGCTTGAGTGTTCAGAAGCCACAGAGCTTCAGGGAGCCTGTGGCGTGGGAGGGGCTGAGGGGCAGGAAGGGGGTGCCGGTGCAGGCAAGGAGGCAGGGGGCTCGGAGGCACCCAGGCACCCTTGGGTCTGATGGTGGCTGGGTTGGGGGCAGTCTGTCCCATAAGACTGCCGCGATGTGCCACTCCCGGGACATCATTTCTCTCGGCAGCCCCGCCAGCAGGCTCCGCACACCCCTTGTCAAGGCCATGGGCTTCCTTCCACTCCCCGGCCCCCGCTGGACTGGCAGAAGCCAGCCTCCCCTCCAGAAGCTGAGTGATGTTCTCTCCCCAAACCCACAGGCAGGCTGGAGCCTGTCTGTCTGTCTGTCTAGGGGCTGCCCTCTCCTGTCTGCCTCCCCCTGGCAGCCCTCACAGACCTCTGCTCAAATCCTGGTTGCCCGCCTCACCCTGGTGTGCACCCCTGTACCTCCCCAAACTTCAGGCTCCTCCTTTCCAGGGGCCTATGGGAATGAAATCATGTTTGTTGTTTGTTTGTTTATAAATGTTTGTTTATGTAGAGTGCGAGTGGGGAGGGGCAGAGAGAAAGGAAGAGAGAATCCCAAGCAGGCTCCATGCTGACAGTGAAGAGCCTGACGCAGGGCTCGATCCCACAAACCCTGAGATCGTGCCTTGAGGTGAAATCATGTCGTGTGCTTAGCAGATTAGCCACCCGGGTGCCCCGGGAAGGAAATCATTCATCGAAGGAAGCACTAGGCTGGAGGTCTGCTTGCAGCGAGTCATCACCCCCCTCACTCCGACCCGCTCCCTCTAGAGGAGACATTGGCTCTGGGCTCCTGCAGCAGGCCTGTCACCCCCAGTGGAGGGAGCACAGGAGGTGCTGGGACAGGGCAAGTTTAAGGAGCCACAGGGGGTGAGGCAGGGACGCTTTCCAGAGATCTGCATTGCCAAGGAGCTTGTAAGATGGGGAGCCGGCGTGGGGGGGGGAGGGGGAGGGGTCCCGCCTGGGCTCCTGGTGCCCTGGTGCTTTGGTCTTGGTGCCCTGCCTGCCTGTGCTCCCGCACAGTCGTTTGCCTTAAGCATCTTTCCAGCTAAGCCCGAGGCTGCCTCACCCTCCATCACCCCCCACCCCAGGGAGGCCTCAGCTCAGCACGGGAAGAGGGGAAGGGCTCCCAGAACCAAGGCTGTGCTGACTCCCCCCAGGGCAGTGCCATGACCATGGCCTCTGGCTTACCCAGGCCAGAATGGCCTCCTTGCCTCCCCCTGCTTCTCGCTACAAGCTCTGCCCCCTCTGCCTGCTCCCCCACACCCCTGCACACCCACTAGGCAGAACATGCTGGCTGTGGGCATGGGTAAGCACCCCCACTCCAGTGCCCCTGCCCGGCACAGGGGGAGGGGGCCCTTATCTCATGCCAGAGAGGTGGGACGATATGGTGGTTAGGGGCTGGGGCTCCGGGGAGACACCTGGGTTTAGGTTCGGGCCGCACGTGTTTCCTCACGTGGAGAACAGGACGAACAGGCGTCTCAGGGCTGGAGCCTCCATCAGTGCGAGCTACCTGAGGGCCGGGCCTGGAGCTGCAGCCTCTTAGTCCTGGCATCAGTCATGGTGCGGACAGAACAGGCTGTATCCTGAGCAAGATTCTTAGAGTCTGAGCCTCTGTTTCTACAGCTGTAAAATGGGGACAATAACTGTGTGAGCCCCAGGGTCATTGAGAGGATTCTGTGAGCTGGGGCCTGCGGGCTCTGGGCTGGGGAGCCTCACAGGTGGTGGACCGGGCTCCGGGGAGCTCCAGGGACCCACCTGCCCAAGGTTACAAAACCAGTAGATGGCAGAGCTGGGCTGGCACCTTCACCGGCTGCCTCCCGAGCCCTGCATTCATTCCTGTGAAGCTCTGTGAGCACCTCTAGACTCAGCCCAGCACCAGGGAGGGCCCTGCTCCCGACATGCATCCCTGGATGTACATGACCCACCACCAAACCCTCGTGCCCTCAGGCACATGCGTGGAGAGGCCCCTAGGGGTGAGGGGAATCCAGAGCAGGGAGGCAAGGGAGGTGGGACTTCCCTCGGATGTGCAAAATGCTGGGTAGTCTCTCCTTCCAGTGTTGATGGGTGTCTACTGCGAGTCAGCACAGCAGCCCTGAGAAGCGGGCTGTTAGCCCAGCGTTTTAAAATAACATCTTTGGCGCACTTACGTGGTTCAGCCGGTTGAGCGTACAACTCTTGGTTTCGGCTCAGGTCATGATCCCAGGGTCGTGGGATCGAGCCTCACATCGGGGTCCACGCTGAGCATGAAGCCTGCTTGAGATTCTCTCTCTTCGTCTTCTCCTCTTCCCACTGCTCGTGGGCACGCTCTCTCTAAAATAACAATAAAGATAACATCTTTATTGAGATAGAATTCGCATATCATACAGTTGGCCCATTTAAAGTGTCCGAGTCAATGCTTTTTAAAAGATGTATTCAGAGTTAGCAGCAGACTTTACCAGAGTCAATTTTAGAATGTTTTCATTATCCCCAACGGAAACCCTGTACCCATCATTGTGGTCACTCCCTTTCTCCCTGCCTACCGGCCCCGGCAACTACTGACCCACTTTCTGTCTCTTTAGATTTACCTATTCTGGGCACTTCATATAAATGGAATCATGCGATTTTGTGACTGGCTTCCTCACTCAGCATGATGCTGTCAGGATTTTCCTGTACTGGGGCAGGGACATAGCAGGAGTACGTCCTTGTTTTTATTGCTGAATAATATTCTATCGTATGGCTGTGCCACCTGCTGATGCACGTCTGTGCTGTTTCTGCTTCGTGGCTGTTATGAATGTCGCCATGAACGTTTGCATACGCGTTCCTGTGCGGAGATCTTAGCCCATGAGGAAGGCGAGGTTCGCAGAGTGGAAACTCCAGCTCGAGAGCGCAGGCTGGGTGTCCTCATCTGTGCTTCTTCCTCACCTGGGCCCTGTTCTCAGAGCTGAGCTAAATGCTGTGACAGGGTTAGGTCAGGACACAAAGGAGTGAGGGGTTAGCTGTGTAGAGGAAGGGGTGATGGCTTCCCAGGGGCCTTGAAGGATGAGTAGGAAACTGAAAGAACATTACAGGTAGAGAAACATCAGAAGCAAGGGCCCAGAAGTGTGAGGCTGCCCGGTGTCTGGGGCAAAGGTCCGGTGGAGAGAAGCAGAGAAGGGGTGGTAGGTGATAGGGCCAGAGACACAGGCACAGACTAGATTTAAAAAGGCCTTGAATGCCGTGCCAGGCACCACAGAAGGTCCTGAAGGCTGAGGGGAGCCCCACATGGGTACCATCAAAATAATGTGAAGTCAGACAGACCTTAGTCAGCCCCTGGTTCTGCTGACTTTTGCTTTAGTTTTGTCATCTGGAAAATGGGGATGACAGTGCTAATAACTTGTTAAAGTATTGAGAGCATTAAGTGAGTTCCTGCCTCTGGAGAACTCAGCCCAGTACCTGGCAGAGAGCCAGCCCAGCACATGGTAGTGGGTGTTATCTATCATAAAGGGTTTTTAGCAGGGTGTGCCGGGGTCACATGGGTGCTCTGGAAGTGTGTCTGGCTGCAGAGTGGCTGGTCTGGGGGAGAGTGTCGTCCAGGGCAGAGGCCCATTCGCCAGGTGCCGATGGAGAGCCCTGGGTGGAGTTGTGAGTTGTCGCAGGTAACTTCCGCAGACGCTGGCACTCTGGGCATTGCTTGTGAGTAGCATGTACATGCTGATCTTTTTGTGAGCCCCTGGGGCTGGTGCTACCACCCCAGGGGCTGGCTCGATGGCCCCTCTCGGTTCCTCCCTGCAGCACGCCCGCGGACGCCATGCGGGGGGCCCTGACGCCCCTGTCTCCGCTGCCACTGCTGCTGCTGCTGCTGCTGCTGTTGGGGTGCGGACCGCGGGCGGCCACCGGAGGCGGGGCCGGCGGGGCAGCGGGATACGCGCCGGTGAAGTACGTGCAGCCCATGCACAAAGGACCCGTGGGGCCGCCCTTCCGCGAGGGCAAGGGCCAGTACCTGGGTGAGCGCCTCTCCGCCCCGCAGGCAGGGTCTCAGACAGCTCCTGACCCCCACCGGCTGCTCCCCGGCCCCCAGCCACGGCCTCTCCATCTCCACCAGAGACCTTGCCCTCTTCCCTTTTCTTCCCGACGCCGGTTAGGGGGGTTGGGGGTGGGCCTCCGACCTCCGAGCGGCCGGAAGTGGGCGGCTGGCAGAGGGGGTTTTCAGGTGGGGTGGGGAAGGGGAGGGACGGAAGTAGGGGCACCCCGCTGTGACTGCTTCTAAGGAGGGCTGCTGGCGCCACCTGGCGGCCTTCCCCACCCCCAGGTCTTGCGGGGACGAAAGTCGCCCCAAGCTCTTGGGAAGGCCGGGCCTGGGTGGGTTGGGTGCTAGGAGCCCCCAGGTTGGCCACTGGACCACCCCTAAACCCCATCATCCATGTACAGACGGAAGGGGAGACGGAGCATGGTCTTTGTGAGCAGTTGCAGTGGACCCCATGAGGGTGTGGGTAGATGGGTCCACCGGCTCCACTGGCCGGGACCCTGACCGCCCCCTTCTCTCTCTCCCTCAGAAATGCCTCTACCGTTGCTGCCAATGGACCTGAAAGGCGAGCCGGGTCCACCTGGGAAGCCTGGGCCTCGGGGGCCCCCTGGCCCTCCTGGCTTCCCGGGAAAACCAGGCACCGGAAAGCCAGGGCTACACGGACAGCCTGGCCCTGCTGGCCCCCCTGGCTTCTCCCGGATGGGCAAGGCTGGTCCCCCAGGGCTCCCAGGCAAGGCAGGACCACCAGGGCAGCCAGGGCTTCGGGGAGAGCCAGGGATACGAGGGGACCAGGGCCTCCGGGGCCCCCCAGGACCTCCTGGCCTCCCTGGGCCCTCAGGCATTGCCGTCCCTGGGAAGCCAGGCCCCCAAGGGGTGCCGGGTCCCCCAGGATTCGGAGGGGAGCCAGGGCCCCAGGGGGAGCCCGGGCCCCCAGGTGATCGAGGCCTCAAGGGGGATAATGGAGTGGGCCAGCCAGGGCTACCTGGGGCCCCAGGGCAGGGAGGTGCCCCTGGACCACCTGGCCTCCCTGGGCCAGCTGGCTTGGGCAAACCGGGTTTGGATGGGCTTCCTGGGGCCCCTGGAGATAAGGGTGAGTCGGGGCCTCCCGGAGTGCCAGGGCCCAGGGGGGAGCCAGGGCCTCTGGGCCCAAAAGGGCCCCCAGGGGTGGACGGTGTGGGGATACCAGGGGCGGCAGGGGTACCAGGGCCACAGGGCCCAGCAGGGGCCAAAGGGGAACCAGGAACCCGGGGCCCCCCTGGCCTGATAGGCCCCACTGGCTATGGGGTGCCAGGACTGCCAGGCCCCAAGGGGGACAGGGGCCCAGCTGGGGTCCCAGGACTCTTGGGGGACAGGGGTGAGCCAGGTGAGGATGGAGAGCCAGGGGAGCAGGGCCCGCAAGGCCTTGGGGGCCCCCCAGGACTTCCAGGGTCTGCAGGGCTCCCTGGCAGACGTGGGCCCCCTGGGCCCAAGGGAGAGACAGGGCCTGGAGGACCCCCAGGATTGCCTGGTATTCGGGGTGACCAGGGGCCTAGTGGCCTGGCTGGAAAACCTGGGCTCCCAGGAGAGAGGGGACTTCCTGGGGCCCATGGACCCCCTGGACCAACTGGGCCCAAAGGTGAGCCGGGTTTCACGGGCCGCCCTGGGGGACCAGGGGTAGCAGGAGCCCTGGGGCAGAAGGGTGACTTGGGGCTTCCTGGGCAGCCCGGCCTGAGGGGCCCCTCAGGAATCCCAGGTCTCCAGGGCCCAGCTGGTCCTATCGGGCCCCAGGGACTGCCAGGCCTGAAGGGTGAACCCGGCTTGCCAGGACCCCCTGGAGAGGGGAAAGTGGGGGAACCCGGAGTGGCTGGGCCTACAGGGCCCCCTGGGGTCCCCGGTTCCCCAGGACTCACTGGTCCTCCTGGGCCTCCCGGGCCACCTGGTCCCCCTGGGGCCCCTGGGGCCTTTGATGAGACTGGCATCGCTGGCCTGCACCTACCCAACGGTGGTGTGGAGGGCGCTGTGCTGGGCAAGGGGGGCAAGCCACAGTTCGGGCTGGGCGAGCTGTCGGCCCACGCCACACCCGCCTTCACCGCTGTGCTCACTTCGCCCTTCCCCGCCTCGGGCATGCCTGTTAAGTTTGACCGGACTCTCTACAATGGTCACAGCGGCTACAACCCGGCCACTGGCATCTTCACCTGCCCTGTGGGTGGGGTCTACTACTTTGCTTACCACGTGCACGTCAAGGGCACCAACGTGTGGGTGGCCCTGTACAAGAACAACGTGCCAGCCACATACACCTATGATGAATACAAGAAGGGCTACCTGGACCAGGCATCTGGCGGGGCTGTGCTCCAGCTGCGGCCCAACGACCAGGTCTGGGTGCAGATGCCGTCGGACCAGGCCAACGGCCTCTACTCCACCGAGTACATCCACTCCTCCTTTTCAGGGTTCTTGCTCTGCCCCACATAACACCACGGGGGCCCTGCTGCCTTGGCCTTCTCCTCTTTAGTGGTAGACATTCTCAGTTACAAGAACCTCCATTTAAAGAAAAAAAAACAAAGGCTGAACAGACGTGGAAACAGGCGGCCGTGGCCTTGGCCCGAGGAGATGGATTCGGTTTCTCCCTCCACGCAGGCTGAGGCGGTTCCTGGAAGAGGCTGGCCTGGGTTCCTCTCCCCCAAGTGTCTGTGCAGTGCTGGGGCTGCACCCCCATTGCAGGCGGGGCTCCAGGACGCTCAGCCCAGCTGACGGAGACCCCTGCCCCGTTGGGAGTCCTGGGCTCTGCTGGGCGGTGAAGGATGCTGCTTCTCGGGAGTCAGAGCTGAGAGGGGCCTGCGCTCCCTGTGCCGGTTTCCCAGGGAGACACGGGCCAAGCCCTGCCCTTCCTGCTGGCCTCCGGATGCCACCTGATTAAGGAATGAAGCATGGCCACCCTCGGATCTTGGCTGGGGCTCTTCCAGCTCTCCCGGGACCTCGGGCAGATGATGGTGGGTCCCCTGAAGGGTTTTTGTTTCCAGGGGAAAGCAAAGGGCGAGGGGCATTGAGGTGCCAGGAGCCAGGACTGCAACCCCAGGGTGATGCCGTGGCATCAGGCCTGTACAAGGTGCGTGGCCCCTCCTGCAGGCTCCCGGGAAGGGCCAGCCCCCTCTCTGCTCCGGCTGCGGCCACAGGAGCAGCGGTTTGTGACAGGAGGGGCCTGGACCCGGGGCAGGATGGCAGCCCCTCACATTCATCTCCAGCTCCCAGCCTGCTCTGCTCAGCCTAAGGGCCGCCGCACAGGCCCTTGGGGACTGCCGTAGCAGGCACGAGGCAGGAGCGACCGTCGGTGAACACGAGCGTCCTCCCGTTCTCTCCTTTCACCTGCTGGGGGAGGGCTGATGTTCTCATACAAAATTGTAAGGTATCCTTGCCACCCCCAACCCGAGTGTCCCCAAGGCAGAGAGCCTCTTTTTTGGCCCTCAGAACAAGGTACACACAAGCTCGGGGATGAAGAAAGCTCCTGCCTGCTGCTTCTCAACAAGAACCGTATGGAGGGTATGTGTGTCTACCAGGGGGTTAATCTGAAGGGGCTTCCTCTCCTTCCACCCTCTGGTTCCAATTTCCTGTTCTAAGTAGGATTAGGGCCCAGAAGGCTGAGGCTCTGAGAAAAAGGGTGCCAACAGGCCCCTTTGGAATGAGTTGACTGGATGTTCCTGCCGTTTTCCCCAAGCAGAGCCCCCACCTGCAGGAAACAGGCAAGATCCCTCTCCCACCCCCTAGTTCAAGCTCAGTAGATAAAGCAGAGATTAGTGCTGGGGCAAAGCTGGCCACTTGCCCTGGTGGCTCTGGGCGTCTCCGTCAGCCCTCCCCAGGCCGGCCCATTTCTCTGTACCGAGTGAACCTGGGTCACCCAGTGTGGTCTCACATTGCTCCAGTTCTGGCCAGCACCAGACTGTCCATGCTGAAAACGGGAGGGCGGTGGCTGACTGCTGGCTCACTGGGCTGCGGTCCCCTGGGCCCCTGGCCAGGCCTCCCCCGCTGACCCACTTCTCCCAACAAAGTAGGCCATTTGACTGCTTGCTTTGTCTTTCAAAAGGAGCAAAACCCAAAGCTGCCAAGTGACACTTTAACAGGTTTTGGCTGGGGTTCATGGTGGATTTCTTGATTCCCGATGCCCAAGAGAAGGAGTCTCAAGCCAAGCTTGGTGCGGTCCCCTGCTCAGCCTCCTTCCTGGGCAGAAGCCACCACCACCTGACCAGTCAGGGAGGGGTTCTAATGGGCAGAAACTCACCAGCCCTCAAGGGGAGCTCAGGGGACTAAGAAGGGCACTGGGGGAGGCAGAAAAAGCTATTTCATAGAACTGAGCTTCCGCTAAATGTCATTCCTGAAGCCTTCGGGGAGGGGTGGCTGGTGTTTCTGAAACGTCTGTGGGATTTTAGTTCCAGGTGTCCACTTAAATGACCAGCTTTGATAAATGATGCCAAGTTTTAACTATGAAAACTACAGTACCTTGGTGCATTTTTATATTCTGATTCCTAGGTTTCTTTTTTTTTTTTTTAAGATTAAGATTTAAGTATTTTCATTAGTGATTTCATTTCTAACTTGGTATAGGAAGCTTAGTTCTCTACATACCTATTATGTGCCCTGTGTCACAGAAAATTCGGGAAAAAATGCACTTGGGAATCAAAAAAAACCCCACAACCCCAAAAGCATGGGACTTATCTTTGAAAAGAAAAACAGCAACATTGACTGTATTGACACACCTCAATAAAACCTGTTGTGTAAGACAGCGCTGTGCAGGAACTGGCGTTGATGGGGAGGCCTCTCAAGCCTCTGGATTTCACGGGGCATCCAGGGAGCGCTCTGAGGCTCCTGCTCGGCGCCTCCTCCCTAGGCCCCCGGCCCCAGGCTCTGTCGCCACCACGGCACAAATGCTCAATGCTCCTAAGCTGCCAAGGCTCTGCACCAAGTAAACGCCAAGAGGCATTTGAAGCAACCAAGGCAAGGCAGTGACTGGGCCTGGAGCTGGGGGAGATGGTTCGAGCTTCCCTAGAACATTCCGGCAAGCTCTCAGGGGTGCTGGAGCAGGAGGGCAGGCTCAGGATCCCAAGGACCAAGTTTCAACATCTGATAAAAATTATGAATGAACTCATGAATCTTTGACCCTGAGGGTGGGGCCCATGCCAGGCCCCTTGCTAAAGGCACGACTGGAGGTGCTGTCCTGGACTGGAAGTGCCTGCCCACAGCTTCCCATGCTCAGCACCAGGCATCTGTCCCCAGCTCAAGGGATGGGGGCAGCAAACCGGAAACAATCCAAGCCCTGGAAAGGCCTTTGGTTTGGCCTGGCCTGGCAGGACACCCTCCTGGCTCAAAGCAGACCTGCTCACCAGGCCTTGAACCTCAGGCTAGCCGCAAAGCTGGGCGTGCTTCTCTCTCCACTGAGGCTGGAAAGGTACTCTGAGAATATCCCTGAAAGTTTAAGGGGGGAGGTCTTCTCCGTTTTAATTTTCCTTTCCTCAAAATGGTGTACAGAACTGTCTCTCAAGCCAAGGCCTTTGACCGGGGCCTGAGGTACAGAATGAAGCACACGGCCTTCCGTCCACGCAGGGCACAGGCATGACGCGCCCTCCTCGCCCCATGGTTGGCCATCCGGTGGGAGAGGGTGCCCTCTGCAGCCTCCTACAGGCGTCCTGTTCTTGGGTCCTGCTTGGGGAGCAACCCATGGAGAAGTCAGGCTCTGAGACCACGGACGTCTGGCCTGTTTTGCCCACTGCCTGGGCCACTCTGACCACAGGACCAAACCATGCCCCCTCTGCCCTTTCTGGCGGAACAGCCGTGCAGCCCACAGGAAGAACTGGGGGGGGCCTGCCTGACACCCCAGCAGCCTTGTGTTCCTGGCTCCTGGCAGAGCCGATAAAGAGGCACCAGGCTTGAGAAGGTCAAGGGTGGGGTGGAAGAGAATCCATTCAGGGCACAGGAGAGATTTGGCAACCAGTGGCAGGATTTACCAACAACTGTTTATTGCTGGGAGTTCTGCTGGAAGCTGTTACTAAGCCCCATGGCAGTCGAGGGCCAGGCATCTACATCAGCTGGGCCCAAGTGCGGGCTTCCCGACCCTGTAAACTCACTGCCCGGGGCTCGGCCCAAAGACGTGTTCTCTGGGAAACTGGCTAAATCCCAACACGGAGAAATGATGCTATTGCTCATCATTTCTGGCCCCCTCCCAACCCCATGTCTTAGATAATAAAGGAAAATGCCACAAATACCCTTCCAAGATCAGAGCTGCCTGGATCCCTCCCACGTGCCCGAGGCGCCAGGCTTGCCTGAGGCTCTGCAGGGAGCCGGAGCCCGGGCTTCGTGGAGGCACCGGCCCCCCATGCTCATGGTGCTGTGGCCTCCCCCAGAGGCCCCACCCCAGCGGTGTGCTCTGCCCACAGGGCAGGATGATGGAGGCAGCCACCCGCGCCCCTGGGGAGCCTCTGGGTTTCCAATCTGAACTGTAGTTGGTCCTGCTGGACACAGCGGAGCCCCAGCAGCTGTGGCCCTCACAGACTCTTCTGGAAGAGCCGGTGCAGGCTCTGGGCCAGGACGTCTGTCTCCTCGTAGCCCTCGCAGCTTTGCTGCCAGCTCTCTGGCACCTGTTCCATCCCATAGTAGGCCCCGGCAATGGCCCCAGCCATGGTGGCAATGGTGTCTGTGTCGCCCCCCAGGGAGATGGAGTAGATAAGAGTCCTTTGGAGACTGTTGAAAGCAGAGGGAATCTCGGGGTCAGGCTCCATGCAGCGCAGGAAGCAGTAGATGGCAGTGGGCACAGATTCAAAGGCAGCAATGCCATTCCCTGTAGGGAAACCAACGTATGGAGACATGGCACTCACCCCCTCTCTATGTCTCCAGGCTTCTTCTGGTCACTCACCCCAAGCGAATACTCTCAGCTTCAAGCCGGGCCGTGATTCAGACCATGGGCTCTAGAATTAGACTACCCAGGCTCAAATTCTGGCTCTCCCTCCTGCTAGCCATGGGATCAGGAAAGTTCCCATTGGGTACATGGGTGGCTCAGTCAGTTAAGGGTCTGACTTCGGCTCAGGTCATGATCTCCCGGTTCATGGGTTCGAGCCCCACCTCGGGCTCTGTGCTGACAGCCAGCTCAGAGCCTGGAGCCTGTTTCAGATTCTGTATCTCCCTTTCTCTCTGACCATCCCCTGCTCATGCTCTTTCTCTCTCTCTCCTCTCTCTCAGAAATAAATAAAAAACATAAAAAAAAAAAAAAAAAAAGGAGGGGCGCCTGGGTGGCTCAGTTAAGCATCCGACTTCGGCTCAGGTCATGATCTCACGGTTCATGGGTTCGAGCCCCGCGTTGGGCTCTGTGCTGACGGCTAGCTCAGAGCCTGGAGCCTGTCTTCAGATTCTGTATCTCCTGCTCTCTCTGACCCTCCCCTCCTCACGATGTCTCTCTTTCTCTCTCTCAGAGATAAATAAAACATTAAAAAAAAAAGTTAAAAAAAAAAAAAGAAACCCTTGTTAAAAAAAAAAAAAAAAAAAAGGAAAGTTCCCTAATGGCTAAGATTCCTGTTTCTGGGATTTGACACCTCAGGCAGAGAGGGAATGAAGTCCGAGACTTTCACAGGGCCACAGGTGAAGTCCTGCACGGTGCCCAGAACACAGGGCGAGAGCCGTGTAAGGAAGCATTGGTTATCAACACCCACTGTCCAAACCAGTAGCCACCTGCCATTTCTGGGGACATTTATCTGTAAGGCTGAAGCTGCTACGGCCCTAGAGGAGCCCCAGAGCAGGAAGGTGCTGTGCTTACAACCCCACATGGGGCCTGCACAGAGCTGGCTCTGCTGTCACAGCAGCCCCAGGCAAAACCACGAGCGCGGGCACGCCGCCAGGGTCCCGTCTTGCCCCACGACCAGGCCTAGCCGTGAGGATGACGGATGCAGTGGGGGGGCCTACCCACCTAGCTCAGACACCACCTCCTCTCTGGACACGGAGTCCTGCTCTAGAAGGGCTCCGATCTTCTTCAGTCGGCTGGAGTAGGGACGTTCTTCCATGCCCAACCTGTGGGGCAGGGGTGAGATTTCAGTGAGGCCGGAGCCAGGAGGAGGGTAGAGATGGAAGGCAGGGGAAGGGGTGTGGGAGGGCAAGGCAGGATGTGATCAGGCTGACACCCAGCACAGATTTCTGACAAGAAGTGGGTCTTTTTTATTCCTCTGGTATTCTAAGAGCCTCGAAGCAGAGTCAAGGCAAAGGGGCTCTTCACCCTCCTCCTAAGAATCTGCAGTTAAAGAAGGGAGGTTTCAGGGGCGCCTGGGTGGCTCAGTTGGTTAAGCATCCAATTCTTTTTTTTTTTTTTTTAATGTTTATTCAGAAAGATTGAGAGGGAGGAGGTGGTGGAGGGGCAGAGAGAGAGGGAGACAGAGAACTGAAGCAGGCTCTGCGCTGACAGCAGTGAGCCCAATGTGGGGCTCAAACTCGTGAACCTTGAGATCATGGCCTGAGCTGAAGTGGGATGCTTAACCGAATGAACCACCCAGGCGCCCCTCTTTTTTAAGTATGTGAGGATTTAAAAAAATATTTATTTATTTTGAGAGAGAGTGAGAAAGAGAGCGTGAGCAGGGGAGGGGCAGAGAGAGAAGGAGAGAGAGAATCCCAAGTAGGACCCACGATATCAGCGCAGAGCCCAACGTAGGGCTCGACCTCACAAACTGTGAGATCATGACCTGAGCCGAAATCAAGAGCTGGACGCTTAACTGCCTAGGCCACCCAGGCGCCCCAGCGTCTGACTCTTGATTTTGGCTCAGGTCATGATCTCACGATTCATGAGATCAAGCCCTGTGTTGGGCTCTGCGCTGACAGCTCAGAACCTGCTTGGGATTCTCTCTCCCTCCTGCTCGCACATATGACTGTGCGCGCTCTCTCTCTCTCTCTTAAAATAAATAAATGAACTTAAAACTATGGCCATGCCAGAGGACCCCGCCACGCACGCACACCCGTAAATATCCAGCCGGCCTCCACCCCATATACTCACTCCCTGGCATCCGAGACAGACTGGGCGTCACTCTCCAGCTCTTCCATGTGGCCCAGGAGTTGCTGGAGGAAGTGCTCACTGGATGACTCCCCCTGCAAAGCCAGGTGCACGGCCAAGGCCTGCAGGATGGCACCATTGTAGCCCAGGGAGGAGGCGTGTGTCAGCTGGGCCGAGAGCCGGGCAAACTAGGGCAGAGGCAGCAGAGGCAAAAGACGCTGTCACAGAACCAGACCTGCAGAGAAGAGGGGTGGCGGGGGAGAGCCCGGCAGCCAGCCCGCCTGGATTACCTTCTGCACGTCCTGGACGCTGCTGTAGGCCAGCGAGATGCCGGCCACCCGCATGGCACCCCCGTTGCCGTAGGAGCCTTTCCCATTAAACTGGGCCCGGGCAGGCTCGAAGACGTCACGGCACTTGGGGCTCAGGAGCTTCTTGAAGACAGTGACTACTCCGGCGCCGTAGCCCCGGTCAGGGTCTTTCTTGTACTCCTGAGCAAATCTAGGGGACGGAATGGAGACGGGATGAGGAACGAAACGATGCCTGTCAGGGCTGGGAGAGAACTCCAGCTGCCAGGAAAAGAGGAGGCATTAGGGACCCGAGGTGCCTGTCCCAGCAGGGCTGTCACCTCTGGCTTGGGAAGGCGCGGCAGCATCACAGCGTCCTGCTCAGGTGGGGGCCCAGCATGCACTGACGACACCGCTCTGGTCAAGCAGCACAGTTATTCTGCCCACCTGCGTTGCCTCACCCTGGGCTCCGCCCTCTCACCTGTGAGCCATGTCCACCTCGTCGAAGGCCTCCTTGGCCAGCAGAGACTGCACGAGGGCCCTGGCCATGGCTGTGTCGTCTGTGTAGTACAATGCTTCTGCAGGGACAGGGCGGGGTGGGGGTGAGACCACACTGCAGGGGTTGAAGGTGGTGGCTTTGGCCTCCTGCCCGCTCCACCCCCCTTTTATTTTTTTTAAATGTTTTTTTTAATTTATTTTTAGGAGAGAGAGAGAGAGACAGTGTGAGCAGGGGAGGGTCAGAGAGAGAGGGAGTCACAGACTGAAAATAGGCTCCAGGCTCTGAACTGGTAGTCAGCACAGAGCCCGACGCGGGGCTCAAACCCACGAACCGTGAGATCATGACCCAAGCGAAAGTCGGACGCTTAACCGACTAAGCCACCCAGGCGCCCCTCCACCCCCCTTTTAAAGTAAGCTCTATGTCCAGTGTGGGGCTTAAAGTCATGACCCTAAGATCAAGAGTCCATACTCTACTGACTGAGCCAGGCGCCCCTGGCCGCCCACTCTTATTTGCCAGTTCAAAGATGCCAAGATGCCAGAAGTAAGTCTCTCACTCCCACCCAGTTTCCTGAGCTGCAGGCCCTGGGATTTTCAGCAATTGCTTATTCTGAGTCAGTTATGACCTGCTGACTTCTCAAGGAAAATCTGCTCCCTCCCACCTGCCCTGACTGTAGCTCTCCTGCTCCAACCCCACCCTCCAACCCAGCCTATGTGTGCAGCCAGAAAATTCTTTCTCAAAGCAGACCATCACTTTCTTCAACTCACTCTCCTGCTCAAAATGCCTGTCTGTCGCTTTCAGGATTAAGCCAGATTCACTGCCTTGGCATCCCTTCCCTGTAGCCCTTCCCTCCGCATCTCTTACATCCCCCTGCACCCCTCCAGAGCCCCAGGGCCAACTCTGGGGCCCCGGCCGAGCCTCCCTCCACCCGCCCCGCTCCTCCACCACCTCCTCCTCCTCCTCATCGGTGCTGGTGCCGGAAGCACTGCTCTGGCACATCTGACTCAGCAACACCGGTTATATGAAGATGTCCCAAGTAGGCTGTGAGCCAGCAAGGGACTGGGACTTGGTTATACTGCAGGCAGAGGGCTACAGAGAAGGAAGCACACTTTCTTGTGAGCCCCAAGCCCCACTCCTCTCTGTGTATCGCAAGCCCCCCTGCCTCACTTTCTCCTCTTTGCTCTTAGGAGGCTCCCATCCTGGCTTCACAAGGAAGAACGGTCAACAGGCTTCTTGCCCACAGCCACACTCTTTCGTTACCCCTTGACCAAGTGAGTCTCTCTTCTCGTCCACCCAGCCCAGCCCCTCAGGGGACTTGTTCTTCCCCTTCTCTCCTGGCCCCTCAACCCCTCCCTGTGTGGCGCAGCAACACCCATTCTCCCTTTGTGTGGTTCCTGCACCCTTCCCTTCCTCAGGGACCCACTTCTCTACCATCCTCAGCCCGCTTGATTCGGGTAGAAGGTTCACCCCACCAGTAGCCTCCTCAAACAGCACACCCTACGCCTTTGTTCAGGGATGGAAAGAGGGCCAAGCCAGACCAAGAAGACGCAGTCTGGGACATCTGCTGGGGCTGCTGCAGACAGACTCTTCCTCTGCTAGGGCTGCTGAGGGCACCCCACGGGGAGGGTCGGCCAGAGCAAGCGAAGCCAACGCGGAAGAATGTGGATCTGAATGAGAGGAGCTGGGTCTTGAGGACGTGACCTGAGCTCCTGGATTTCAGCTCTGCACGAAGCCAGACCTACCTCTGGACTTCGCAGTTATGTCACCCAATGAATTCTCTTCTCGCTTAGGTGGTTCTGAGTTTTCCGCTACTTGCATCCAAAAGGTCCTAAAACACCTGCCAACCTAAAATGTTTTCCCTTCATCTTAGCATCAAACCAAAGATGAAATGCGAAACCTTCCCTCCATCTTATCTTTGCCTCAACCATGGCTCCTGGCTGTTTCCCATCATTCCAGACCTCACTCTATTTCTTCCTCTACTTCTTCCTAAACCCCCTGAAATCTAACTTCCAGGTTTCAACGTTCTACTGAAAATGCTTTCTTTTTAATGTTTATTTTTTTATTTCTCACAGAGAGAGACAGACAGACATAGACAGAGAAAACAAGCCGGAGAGGGTCAGAGAGGGAGACACAGAATCTGAAGCAGGCTCCAGGCTCTGAGCTGTCAGCACAGAGCCCAATGCGGGGCTCCAACCGACAAACTCTCAAGTTGGACGCTTAACCAACTAAGCCACCCAGGCTCCCCATCTACTGAAAAGGCTTTTCGAAACCAGACTTCGTTCTTCTGAACCTCTCTGTAGCATGACACCACTGACTAGTGTCATGCAATTCTCCGGGGGTACTGCTGACACCCATGCCCCCCGCTTGAAGTCCCATCAAGCCGTTTCTCTCTCTAGTTCCTTTTGGTCCTTCAGGGTTCTGAGTATGACCCCCTTTTGCTTACTATTCTACATGCTCTCCGAAAATCATCCTCCCCTTGACCTCAGACCTGATGCTGGTCAGAGGCCTGGGCGAGGACCTGAGAGCACAAGGAGAGCAGTGGAGGCGAGCCAGACTTGATACACGTGGCGCAGCACTGCCGACGCCTGGGCTACAGCAAGCTGGGGTGAGAGGAGCTGAGGGCAGAACGCAAGGCCAAGGGCGGTAGAAGGTGACA
This sequence comes from Hyaena hyaena, assembly GCF_003009895.1. Lineage (NCBI taxonomy): Eukaryota > Metazoa > Chordata > Mammalia > Carnivora > Hyaenidae > Hyaena > Hyaena hyaena. The sequence goes on along the minus strand of NW_024081028.1, from coordinate 1,351,537 downwards.
CTGGAGAGTCAGGCGAGGGCCGGCTCGGTAGGGCACGCTACAGAATCTGGTTCTATTCTGAGGGTAAGGGGAGATCCCTAGAGAGCTTCCTGCGGCAGACGCCCCCGTCACATGTGTTTCCGAGAACGCTCCCTGATGGCTGGAGAATGTGATTCGGGAGAACTGGGTAGAACGGGCAAAATCGGCAGCGGCGTGGACACTGGACAAGGCGCAATGCAGGAGAACACCTGGGTTTCCGGCTTGCAAGGCAGAAAGGATGGTGCTGCCAGACCGCGATCTGGGGCGAGACGTGCGAAGCTGGGCCTCGAACGCCGACGCGCTGAGTCCGAGCGGCCTGTGGCTCATCCAGACCCGCGTGGCCTTACCTCCGATCCCCGTCCCTCCCGGCCCGAGGACCCCGCGGACCCCCGGCCTCCGCGGCCTCACGTGCTCCCGGCCCCGCCCACCTGTCCGCGCGCTCCCCGGCGAGCCCGGGTCCGGCTCCAGGCTCTGGACGTGACGCAGGACTGACGTCAGAGTGACGGTATCGTGCGCCTCGTACACGGAGCCCACGCAGTCCCCGAGCAGCGCGCCAGCCAGGCAGCCTCGGAAGCGAGAGAGGGAGCGGGCCGCCCCAGCCCCCGCGCAGCCAGCCGCCGTCATCGCCGCCGCCGCCGCCACCGCCATCCGCGCGGAGCAGTCGCCACTTCCGGTACGGCCGGCGCGCGCCCCAGGGCAACGCTTCCCGCCAGCCCCACAGCGCCGCCCAGCGGCCCGGAGCCTCGGCGTCTCTCCGCGCCCACAGCGCCGCCCAGCGGCCCGGAGACGCAGCTCTGGCGTCAGACATCACTGGTTTGGGCCTGGCCTCCGTGTTTAGGCCCATTCTCCTGTAAATGTCACAGACGGGGCGGGCCCCGCCACTAAAGGGTCCCTGAGAGGAGGGCACTGAGCCAGAGCAGCGGACCATGGCAGCCCTTCAGGCCACTGTCTCCATCCCCCCTCCCCCTCCTCGCTCCCGTGGCCTGCTTTAAGGAAGCCTTGCTCTGGGCCCCCTCAATCCCAGCCCTCCCCGGGGCTGTCCCAGCTCTTGGCTCCCTCAGGCCTGTCCCCCCACCTCCCACAGCCCCCCACCTCGGGCCTCTCCTAGGCATCAGGAGGGCAGACAAGGGTCCAGCTGGAGAAAAGCGGGTGAGCAGTCATGCCGCCGCTAGAGCCCAGGGGATGCTGGCCTAGTCCAGAGAGGGCTTCCCTGAGGACGGAGGAGGGAAGGCATCAGAGTGAGAGCAAGGAGCTTGTGGGGATGACGTTCCTCATCTTTGCTCTTCCACACACAGGAGGGTTGGGAGGCCTCTCGCTCCCTGCTGGCCACATGCAGCCGCACCAGAAGAGCATCTGGACTGAGTACCACATTTATTCGATTCATTCTCTCCACCCACCTCCCTCCTTCCATCTCCCATCTGACCCTCGGCCCCCCAACACTAGACCAGCTCCAGCTGGCAGCTTTTGAGTGGACTCAGGGTGCGGTTTGTGGTCCGGCTGAAGGTGTCCACCTCAGGCACAAACTTCTCAGCAGGCACAGTCAGCTTCCGACGGGTGTCCATGCACTTGGTGTCCAACAGCATGGAGTTGGCCTTGCAGGCGATGTCAGCCTGCAGCCTGGCCAGGTGCTTGTAGAGGGCGTCCAGCGCGTCCCTAGGGAGGAGGCATGATCAGCCCATCACCCCTGAGTGGCACTGGGAGCAGAGCTCTCTGGCCTTCCGTCAGGAAGACTTCGAGGAAGCCAGAAGGCAGCAAAGGCCCCGTGGGTGGAAGGGGTCTGCCTCCCCCTGCTGCCCACTCCGCAGACTTACTGTGCTTGCGCCAGCTTCTGTTTCAGGGCAGCGATGGTTGCCTCTAACTGGTGAACCTCATCCGTGAGGCCGTACTGTGCCTAGAGAGGGGGAGTGGGTTGGGAGGCCCAGGTCAGTGTATTCTCCTTGAGTTTGGGTGTTGCCCTCCACCAGCACCCCTGCTCCACCAGGAACATGTGCTGGGGTGGGGAGTCCTGAGGAAGCCTTGGCAGGGACCCCGTGTCTCACTGAGGAGCCTGCGCACCTGGTCCCGGCAGAGCTCCACATTGGGCCGGTAAGTTCTGGACTCCAGTCGGGTATGGCATAGCTTCAGGCTCTGTAACTTTCTGCGCAGATCCTCCTCCAGGTGCCGGATGTCCTCCTGCAGCTCGGCGATCTCGTCCAAGGTCTGCAGGGACAGGGTGACTGGTCTCCACCCGCTGAACCCACCGTGGTGCACCCCGCCCCCAGGGCTTCCTGTGGGCTCTCGTCCCACGGCAGGATGTCCGGGCCCCGGGGACTAAGCAGAGGAAGCTCACATTCTTCTCCTGCCACCGGAGCTCGCTGTACACTTTCTCCATCTCCCGCAGCCTCTTCCTGAAGGCAAATTCTGTTGCGACCCTCTGGGCTTCAAGTTCATTGTTGGTCTGAAGGACGGGAGGCAGGGCAAGGGGAGGCTGTAAGCTCATGGCCATTGAGGAAATTGCTCAGGTAAGGGGATGGCCACAGGGAACAAGTGGGCCACCAACTGGCCGTGGGAGAGCAGGGTATGGGGAGTGGCCAGGCACCTTGGCAATAGTTAGGGCGATGGCCTCCCTCAGCTCGATCGCTTCTTTCATCTCAGCCTCTGCCCGGTCCTTGTTGAACTGGCTGAAGTCATCCCACTGCTGGAGGGTAGAGGAGCTGCGGGTAGTAGGAGACACCGAGTCGTAAGAGTATGGCCTTGTGAAGTGGGGAGAAGAAACTGGGGGAAACACTTCTTACCCATTGGGGACACGTGTGGGATTAATCTTCAGAGAGATGTTGGGGGACTTGAGGTTGAGAGAGAGGCAGCCTCTGTCAATGTCCAACGTCTCCATTTTGTCCCGGTGGTCAGAGTTGAGCTGCTGTCGGACTTCCTGCAGGAGGCTGGGGAAGGGCCAGACTCAATCAGGAACCCTCCCCCCAAGGTCCCAGGACATAGCCCCCATTGTACTGAAGGGACATGAGGGCTGGGCCAGCTGGGCTGACAGTGGAGCTGCTGCAACAGAGACAAAGACCAGCACAGCTGGAAGAGCTCCCTACGGACAAATCGGTGACACCCACATGCTGGCACACACTCACGGGGACACATGCATGCAGCTACAGCCACGGGGGCTCACACACACATGCGCACAAGAAGGTCCTTGGGGGTGGTGGCAAATAGGCTTCATCTCTCATGCTTCCCATCTGTTGGTGATGGCAGCAGGGTCGTGGGAAGCATTCTGAGACCGTGTCCAGGTGCTGGAAGCGGCAATAAAATCAGCGAGTGGTTTCTGCCAGGGACACAGCAGGGGCAGGAGGCAGCCTGAAAGCCAGCTGCTCATTACCCACAATACACACTTCTCACGGAAGACACACAGCCTTCAAGTGCAGGTGAATATGGGAATGAGACGGCTCCCTTACCAGAGCTTCTCGAAGGCCTGGCTAATCTTTTGTTGCAAGGCCTTCTTGGTGGCATCAATGACCTCCACCTCTTTGTGCAGCTCTTCCTCCACAGGATCCTTCACCACATCAATGTCGCGCCGACTGTCCCGCAGGGTCAGGCACTCGATTGCCACATCCAGAGGCAGGTTCTTGGCCTGCAGGTTTTGCTCTGTTGACTCTTTCATCTAGAAGGGGGGACACAGGACGCTAGTGGGACATCCACGGGGAAGTAGCTCTCATTTCCACCTTAGCAGAGGGGCCAGTAGGTGACTCAGACAGACATGCCGCCCAATACCCCCATCAAAGGTGCATGGATCCCAAAGTGGGGAGGGTGGGGAGGTCCTTGCGGCAGGGTCCCCTGGCACCCTGCCCTGGCTCCCTGCCTGTGTTAGGGCATCGATCTCAGCATCTAAATCTGTCAGACACTTGTCCAGCGTCTCCTTCCAACGGTTGACAGTATCAATCCTCTCTGCCAGCCGAGTCCTATTGTCATGTTCATCCCAAATGGTCTGGAAGAGACAAAGACAAAGAGGGTGTAGGGTTGGGGCTCTCCCTTCGCCCACCAAACTAGGCTCTGGCCTCCAACCTGGTTGTTGGTCTCATTGCGGAGGACCCGGGCCTCCTGGCGGATCTGGTGTGAAGCATCTCGCTGCCGCTCGGCATTGGTGGACAACAGGTAGCCATTGGTGTGCCAGTCGGGCAACTGGAATCGTTGACTGGGCTTGACGCTCAGCGTGGCCATGGTGCTGGGACCGAAGGGTCAGAACACCCTAGGCCTGTTCCGATCGCCCACCTCTGCTGGCGAAGGAAAACGAGGCTGCAGGAGACCACTCAGGAGATCCTGTTCTGGATCAAAAGTCCCCTCCAAAGGATGTGCTTCTTTCTGTCCATCTCGTGCAAGACCGCTTCCTGCGGGAAGCCTACCTGGGGACAGCCCTGACTCTACTAGCTTTGTGGGAGGCGTTCACCAAGTTTCCTCCCACCCGTCCATCCACAGGCACAAACTCCTGGACCCCGCGGGTCCTGGAAAATGGTGAAAGGGGACAATGGAATCCGTGTGTGTGTGTGTGTGTGTGTGTGTGTGTGTGTGTGTGTGTGTTGCCAAGTCCTTCCTGAGGCTGGAGGAGGGAGGGCAGTTAGCAGAGAAAATAGCCCTTAATCCAGGTTCCACCCCCACTTCCAACAACCCAGTGTAGTGGAACTTTCTTTGTTTTTTTCGCCCCAGCTTTGGGGCCAGGACCCTGGGGCTCTAAGAGGAGAAGCCCTGCTCTCCATCCAAGGAGAGGAGGAGCTAGTTTTGCAGAGGACACAGGTTGGTGCTGGGGAGTTGTGTGTGTGTGGGGGGAAGGATGGCTCCACCTCCTCCCCTCCGCCTTTTGTGGGAGGAGGAAGGGAGGGTATGTGAGGGCTCCCATTGGGAGGAACTGGGGTCCATCTAGGTCCCAGCCCAGCCCTCTCTGCCCTCCCCCCCCCCCCCCCCGCTCCCGACGTTCATCTTTGATTTGAATCGATATACTGGCGCAGGCGCCGAGAAAGGAGGAGGCGGGGGAGAGGGAGGGTGCTCGGCTTAGGGAGAGCCCACCCGCCCCGCTCGGCGAGTCCTCTCACCTCCAGCCCCTGTCGCACTTCCTCCTCGCGTCGCAAGCGCCTCTGTTCGGCGCCCCCGGTTGCTAGGCACCCGCCCTCGGCGCTCGCCTGACCTCCGCCGGCTGTTTGGTTGGCCGTCGCCGGGCGGCTCCGCGGGGCGGAAGGCTCGCCGGGTCCAGGACAGTGGGGGGCCGCGGGGGTCGTGGGGGCGTGGGCGGTGTCGAGAGGAGGGCATCGAATATCCCGTTTACTCCATTTACACGTTAAACATTTATATTTTGATAAAAGTTATGCATCGACATGGTAAAAATATATACATATTTTATAATACATAATATATACAGTATATATATGCAGTATACACACATAAACACACAGTACATAAAAATGTAATCTCCAGCTCAGGCTCAATCCCCAGCAGGTAGCTTCCAAAAATTATATACTATATATTAATATAATTAATTATTATGTTAACACACATTATTGACACACATTCTTTTCGTCCTGGATTGCCCAAGAATTGCATCCCTCTGCTTGATGGCAGAGATGGAATGATGCTTGTACTTGGAGAGGTCGCATCCCTGGGAGAGGTAACTATGGTGTTAGAAGCAAAGCTCGAAATCCAGCCATTTTTTTTTGTTTTAGGTCTTTTAGTTCCAGGATAGTTAACATCCAGTGTTCTATTAGTTTCAGTTGTACAATATAGTGATTCCACAATTCTAGAGGAGCGCCTGGTTGGCCCAGTAGGTTAAGCTCTGACTCTTGATTTCAGCTCAGGTCATGATCTCCCCGTTTGGTCCTACCTAGGTTTGAGCCCTAAATCAAGGTTCTGCACTGACGATGCAGCCCCTGCTTGGGATTCTTTTTCCCTCTCTTTGTCCCTTCCCCGCGCACTCTCTGTCTCTCAAAATAATAATAAAACCAATTCTATATATTACAAAAATCCAGTCTTTTTTTTAATGCTTATTTGTATTTTTGAGAGAGACAGGGAGCATGCGTGCGAGTTGGGGGTGGGCAGAAAGAGACAGGGAACAGAAGCTCTGAAGCAGGCTCCATGATGACAGCAGAGAGTCGCATGCAGGGTTTGAACTCACCAACCATCAAATCATGACCTGAGCCAAAGTCCGAGGCTTAATCGACTAAGCCATCCAGGCAATTTCAAAATCCAACTTTTTTTTTTTTTTTTTTTAAGAGAAGGCAAAAGAATTCAACCATACCAGTACTGTTCTAGGCCTTGGGAAATGTTGACATTTAATACTGACAACTAATAGGGGAGGCAGGCACTATCCCCGTTTTCACAGGCAGTTAGAGATGTGAGTTTGGAGTGCTTGAGGAAGACTGAGGCTAGAACATTTCCCAAACTTCCTGACCGTAGAATATATTTTTTTCCCCACAGAATATTTTCTAAACTCTAATATATGGCTCACAAACCAGACATGCATGGGACTTTGTGATATTGCTCTTTTACTAGGATTAAAGAAGACAGGGAAAAATAGGTATTGGACAGACTAATTGCTGGAAGAAATTAAGAAATTTTAGTTTATGTTTTGAAACATTTTGTAATAGAAAGAAGTAAACAAACATGGCAGAATGGTGTTGGCTTTGGCGTGTATCTCTGACTATGGTGGTAGCCTTGGTGTTCGTGACTCATAAGGTTCCTGTCCATCCTGGCCAAAGAAAGATGATATTAGCAGAAAAGGTCAGGCAGCTGATGGATTGGACCAAGAAAAATGGAGTGATAAGAATGAGTGATGCTATGTTCTATCATTTTGTACTAGATACACCAGGAAACCACTCTGTTATTGTGATGTTTACCCCTCTGCAGTTTAGATCATGTGAAATAAGCAGAAGTACTGAAGAATTTCAGATCTTGGCACATTCCTGGCAGCACTCCAGTGCATTCAACAGTAAGGTATTTTTTGGGGGATGATGGATTATGATGAAAGCCCTGAGGCCTTCCAGATGCTCCAGCTCATGTCAGTTCTAAGTGTCCACCTTTCTGCTGAGAGGAAATTATGTCAGATGACATTTACCATTTGGAGGGAAGGGGTATCCCAGCTGAGCAAGTGGCTGCCTGGGTTGCTGAAAGAACTTCTAAGAAAGGCCAACATCGGAGTCAGGCAGCCCACAAATTATCATGACCCCTCCAAGAAAGGGATATTTTTGCCTCCTTTGGGAGGACTTGTGTGTTTACTGAAATGAATTAAGAAATTTATTTATTTTTTAATTTTTTTAAATGTTTTATTTATTTCTAGGAGAGAGAGAGAGAGAGAGACAGCGTGAGCAGGGGAGGGTCAGAGAGAGAGGGAGTCACAGACTCTGAAACAGGCTCCAGGCTCTGAGCTGGCAGTCAGCACAGAGCCCGACGCGGGGCTCGAACCCACGAACCGTGAGATCATGACCTAAGCAAAAGTCGGACGCTTAACTGACTAAGCCACCCAGGCGCCCCAAGAAATTTATTTTTAACAAAACCTTGTAGGCAGCTTTATGCTCTGTGTTTTGTGATCATGATGATACCTGGTCTTAGGTGGACATATATAGAGCCCTGTATGTGCAGAGGTAACCTCATACAGAGGTATCTATGGCAGAAATAGGCATCATTTCCCTATTTAATAGGTGCATTCCCCTGGGAATGGTGCTCTTAGCCAAAGCAGCCACATCTCGTATGAATATTACGAAGAGAAGGAATATGATCTTGACTGGCATGTGTCTAGTTGTGGTGTTCCTCAGGTGGCTGCTCTTTCTCTTCACAGTTAAAGAACCTAAGTATCCATTCAGCATTCTCGTGGGTTTTAAAGGACACTAGAGATATAGACAATGAAGGAAGACATTTTTTTAAATGTGGGAAGAAAGCATGAAACAGAAGACTGTTAACTTGTAACTTTTTTTTTAAGTGATTGAGATTTAGCCACAGGAGACATGAAGTGCCTTGGCAACAGCACACCATCTTCTTTCAAAATCTGTGAAGCACTATAATATGTATCTTCTCTGTACTCAATTTTCTCCTTCCAGTAAATATCAGAGATTACTTAATTTAGTGAATTCCAATGATTCAAATCCTCAGAGAGCACAACTTCTATGGAATCAGAACAGTGTTCAAAAGTACTTTAACTGGGGTATGTGGGTGGCTCAGTTGGTTAAACATCCAACTTGGCTCGGGTCATGATCTCACGGTTCCTGATTTTGAGCCCTGCATCCGGCTCCCTTCTGTCAGCCCAGAATCTGCTTTGGATCCTCTGTCCCCATCTCTTTTTGCCTCCCCCTCCCCTCCCCCACTATTCTTGTGCACACGCACTCTCCCTCAAAAATAAATATTAAATAAAATTTAATAAAAATGGTTAGCTGAGCTTCTTTTAAAAAAATGTTTACTTATTTGAGAGAGAGCATGAGTGGGGGAGGGTCAGAGAGAGAGAGAGAGACAGAGACAGAGACAGAGAGACAGAGACAGAGAATCCTAAGCAGGCTCTGCTCTGTCAGCATAGAGCCTGACATGGAGCTTGATCTCACAAACTGTGAGATCGTTGACCTGAGCCAAAATCAAGAGTTGGATTCTTAACCGACTGAGCCACCCAGGTGCCCCTGGCTGATCTTATTCTGAAAAATAATATCTTAGGGCACCTGGGTGGTTCAGTTGGTTAAGCATCTGACTTCTGGTTTCAGCTCAGGTCATGATCTCACAGTTCGTGGGATCAAGCCCCACATCAGGCTCTGTGCTGTCAGCGTGGGGTTCTCTCTCTCTGCCCCCTCTCGTGCTCATGCTCTCTCTCAAAATAAATACATAACCTTAATCTTGATAAGGTACCCCTACATCTAGCTACTGAAGGTAACTATATTGCCTCTCCTGGAGGTATATCCTGCACAACCAACTCTGTGTGTTGTCTTCCAAAGCCCAAGTATCCTTCTGTGGCATGTACTTCCATTGCCTACAGGCGAATACAGTATGACTTAGTGTTCTTGCCCAAGCCATTCCTACTGAAGTATGAGCCATCCCCTACTATGCTGCTTGATCTCCGTAGACATTATAAACTAACTGAATGCTGGGCTATAATTTCTCTATGATCATTAACTTCCTTTTCTGTGGAGAGGTTTCACATAAATTATCATTCCTTATTTTTTATTTTAAGTGGCTGTATCTCTAACAAAACAGCAGTTCCTATTTTGGTGTTGACTTGAGGTTGTTTTCTCTTTAATAAACCTAAGAGGAAAATAGATGTAAAGACAATTCACAGGATGAACGATAATTTCATTCATCTTTTCCTATTTAGTAGCATGCTAAAATATCAGTTATTTCCAATATGCAGAAAACCAAACTGAACATCTTAAATGTTGTTCTGTTTCAGCCTTTCTTCCCCTCTTAAGCAGAAAAAGCAAAGAACAATTCTGAAGACTCCTTTTTTCATCTTCTTTGTTGTCATATATAGATAATCAAAGTGAAGTCCTGAGCAGCTTACCAACATGCTCGCAGATGACAGCAAAGACTGAAGGTGAAGTTTACTAGAAAATTAAACTCTGGCATTCCCTCTGGAAATCGCTGTTTTACAATGTGACAACTGTGGTGGTGGGAATGTTTTTCAAGCGCCAACAACTTGGTGTTACATTAGAAGAGTTTTGTTTTAAACTGGGACTGGGTTTGGCTATGTACAGTTAAGTAGCCCTCCTCCAAGCTCTGGTGGAAGATCTTGAGGTTTTATATAAGAGTTACTTGCCAACAGAATTGGGGATCATTGTCCCAGAGGAGATTAGTTTATTTTTTGTTTTTGTTTTTGTTTTTTTTATGTAAGCTCTATGCCCAACGTAGGGCTTGAATTCAGGAGTCACATGTTCTAACAACTGAGCCTGCCAGGGGCCCCCTACCTTTTTTTTTAAGCATGGAGTGGGTGGAAAGAGGTGACCTCTCACCTTAGGTATTTCTTTGCTTGTACATTAATTACTTACTCCAAAGGGATCTGCTTGACTCTGGCCTTTTTTCCAGTTTGCGTTTTTGCTGGTCTGGCACTTGTCTTGAGATCTTCAGGGCAGAGGCTTAGGTGAGGTTAATAGTTTCTCATAGCACATTAGTAAAAAAAATGATTACTGCTTTCACTATAGAGCTGCTGCTGATTTGTCCTAGAGGTTGAAACAAGTTTTTGTTTTTGTTTTTCTCCACTTGATTTTCTCTTATCCTCAGAGCTCACCCTTCTTGCATAAGAAAGAAAAATCTCTCAGTTAAAATGAATGGAAAGTAGTTTGCCATATTAAAAGTAAAATGTTATACTTTTGTGCAGGTTTTCTTTTCTTTTTTTTCTTTATTTTAGAGAGAGAGAGAATAAGTGCTAGTGGGGAAGAAGGACAGAGAAGAGAAAGAGAATCCCAAGCAGGTTCCATGCTCAGCACAGAGCCCAAGATGAGACTCGATCCCCGCGACCCTGGGATCATGACCTGAGAAATCAAGAGTTGGATGCTCAACTAGCTGAGCCATGCAGGCACCCCCAGATTTTCAAATTAGTATCTAAAGAGCCTTAATGTAAATTATCATACTGTTTTTAATTAAAGGGTTAGATAGCACCTCTTACTAGATTTTTAAAAATACAATTCAGAAGGATACCACGGATGGCCAATTTTGTAATGTAAAATCTTTATGAAAGTACAAAAATAAATTAGAAAAATTAAAGTCACAAAACAAAATATATAAATATGGTTAAACAACCTTGTTGGGGTGCCTGGCTGGCTCAGTCAGTGGAGTGTGTGATTCTTGATCTTGGGGTTGTGAGTTCAAGCTCTATGTTGGGTACAGAGATTACTTAAAAATTTAAGGGGCGCCTGGGTGGCTCATTCGGTTAAGCGTCCAACTTTGGCTCAGGTCATGATCTCACTTTGTGGGTTTGAGCCCCGCGTTGGGCTCTGTGCTGACTGCCAGCTCAGAGCCTGGAGCCTGTTTCAGATTCTGTGTCTCCCTCTCTCTCTGACCCTCCCCTGCTCACGCTATCTCTCTCTCTCTCTCTCAGAAATAAATAAGACATTAAAATTTTTTTTTAAAAAATCTTTAAAAAATTAATCTTAATGTTACATTTGTATAAAGTACAAAGGACATTTTTTAAAAATTTTTATTTATTTATTTTTTTTATTTCTAGGAGAGAGAGAGAGACAGCGTGAGCAGGGGAGGGTCAGAGAGAGAAGGAGTCACAGACTCTGAAACAGGCTCCAGGCTCTGAGCTGGCCGTCAGCACAGAGCCCGACACGGGGCTCGAACCCACGAACCGCGAGATCATGACCCAAGCGAAAGTCGGACGCTTAACCGACTAAGCCACCCAGGCGCCCCTACAAAGGACATTTTGAATGATGCCTGAATGATGGTGGTTACTGAAATCCTGTCTGGTGCAGCATCAAAACTATTCCTATGGTCCCAACCTGGGGTACCAAAACCCCCAAAAAACAAAACCAAAAAACTACTTGTATGTTCTGTTTTCAGTCTTGGTGTTTGCAAGATAATGTGCAAATCCCATTTAGCAAGATATGTTACAGTAAAGACAGAGTAGTACCGTACATTTAGCAGTTTCAAATACTTTTAGGCTCTTTCTAAATCACTTAGCAAAAAAGTCTGTTACATTTTGTTTTAGCTGAGAATTAGATGTCATATTAGGCTTCATAATCCTAAGCCTCTAATATGTCTGTTTTGTTTATAAATATAGACACATTTTGAACTCAAAATGTGACGCATTATTCTCAGAGGAAGATCTTTTAATAGAGACAAACATGAGAAAAGGGCTGCTGTGTAAAGGTGTTGCAATGATCTTTGTAAACTGTGGACACTGTAGAAGTAACAAAAGTGATGGAAGACAGGAAGACGATTAATTATCTTCCTCCTATAGAGAAGACTAAAGGTTTCAGTCCCCCTTATGATAAAAACATCTTATCAAATATTATAAAATAATCATGCCCTTTCCTGGCATTGACTGATTAACCTAATTAGTTTTCTAGAAGCATCTGCAAGGTATGCAAGTCTCAGCAACCATGAAGAATCTGTCAAGTGATCGGACAATGGAAACATGGAGACCACAAGAACTTAAGAGTTCAAGAGGCATGGCCCCCTTCAAACAAGCAAAACCACCTTGGGATTTTACTTTGGACTCTTGGACTGGCACCTCATTTCTGCACATGCTTAAGTGTACTGCTCTGAGCACCCCTTTCCATGAAGAAAATTCAAGCAGCCGAGCTCTAATATAATTGGTGAGTTGTCCTGTCCAGTTCATGTCTCCCTGCACAATCAGAGCAGCAGGCTGAACAGAGGTGTGCGAGAACCGTGCTGCTTTTCTATACTTTAATGTGTTACATTACAGCCTCTGTGAGTTTTCAGAACATGGTCTCAGTGTCATTGCTACACGTATTTCTACTTAACTATATGCCTTTGGGTATAATTATTGATCTTTTAAATATTTTCCTATACCAGTGTAGTTACTGGGCAAAAATTGACAGAGTGATTCTCTTCAACTGTCAAACTTGTCAACTGACACATACAGTGTCACCTATCAGCAGCTGTAAGTTAGCTAGTTTTAGTGTTGGTAACAAGATCCTTCAAGAACAAACTGTATGTTAGGGTTGTACAGAGTCTGGGGATGGGGAATACATAAGAGTAAGAAGGGATGTTCTGGAAGGCATAAACTGGTCTAGTGGAGATTATGAAGGGACAAGTTTTTCTTTTTCTTTTCTTTTTTCTTTTTTTAAGCTCTACACCCAACATGGGGCTTAAACTCATGACCCCAAGATCAAGAATCACATGCTCCAACAACTGAGCCAGTCTGATGCCCCAAGTTTTCATATTTAAGCAGGACTGTTTCAACAGGAGTGAGTTAGCCCCAAGAAAGGGGTACATGGTCAGAGGGATCACCTCATTTATGTCCCAACAGCTCTATTATCTTCTTCTAATGGAGGAAATGGAGACTTAAAAGCATCAAGCAACTTGTCCAGATTGTTAAACAATCACGGTTTGAACCCAGGACTTCAGGACTCAATCGTTTTCACTGCATCGCCAATGGCTCCCTTTACCTAAGCTGGGAGAGCTGTAATGACGACCACACAACAGAAAGTTTGGAGCAAAGCTTTTCTTTTTTATTGCAATTATTAGTGAAATTTACACTTCAAACTGAAGCTAAGCAACACTAAAACCATTAATGTTTTTTAAAATTAAGGATTAAAAAACAAATACAACACAGAACCCTTCCAATGTGCAGAATGGCAGAAAAAAGAGGAGTGGTTCTGTCATGGGACATTTTAGTGACAGTTTGGCTCAGGAAGAATTATGACAATTTCTTTAACATAAAATGTTATATAAGTGACAACTGCTTAAAAAGCATCTTCTTTAAGCTTTTCAATCCCAACCCTAAGGTTTTCGTAGTAATTTTTTTGGGGAAGGTAACTTAAAGTAGAAAATTCGCTACCAAACTTTAAATACCAAAAGAAGCACTTTTGTTTAAAAACTTTATTTGCCTTCTGCTCAGCATAATTACATATAGTCTTCACGGAATTAAAATGACAACCAAATCCAAAAGCCTGGCCCCCCACCCCCCAGAACACAGTGATAGGATTCGGCATTTGGTATTTCTAACTGTACACTGATCACATAGACATCGTAGTTTGTTCCTACCTCCACTTTCCTCTTAATAAAACGTGGCAGTCAAGTTTCATTATCATTCAAGATCTTATCTGGTCCTAAAACATGTTACAAACTCAGACTCCACTGTTTTAACTGATGTTGCTGTGTAACCAAACATTAACAAAGAAAGGCTTATATATAAACATTTTTGAAATTCTGCAGTCTTTTATCACTATGGTAATTGTTCTTACTTATGAAAAGCCAACAAAAAATAGAAGGCCAGACCAGGTGTAAGACAGGATGGGGAAGACGAGGAAGGAGGTTTCAGAGTCCATCATTTTACCATGCTGAACCTTGGTATCAGCAGAAATATTTGGCAAGAATAGTTAGTGTGGAAAAGGAGGACGGAGAAAGAGGTTACTCTGATTTTATGTAATAATTCAGTTTCAAAACATACTGATATCAACCCCCAAAAATAGTTCACATCTGCAATACAAATAGGCACACACGGTCAAGATGGTTAAAAAGTAAAATTTAAAAGGCTATTTGTCCATCTGTAGGACATTTGCAGGTGGTCCCACCCTCCCCACATGTCCTATATTTAACATTTGACTTTTCAGAAAAGCCCCTTTAAAAAGAGTGCTATTTCCTCCTCCATTACTTAGGGTTTAAAAAAAGCAGCAATTATCTAAAGTGGGAGCAGTTAGCAATGCTTTAGGGGTGTAAATTTGTGTGTAATATAAATGTTCTCTAGAGTGAGTTGTCAGATTACATTGGAATGGTTATATTACAATTTTAGTCCCCAAAACACTAAAGAAACACATTTTTTCTATATAAATTTATGTAATACACATAGTGTTATAAACATAGAATATTTACACACACACACACACACACACACACACACACACACACACACACACGCCACTGCTTCCCACAGCCTATAAATGCATCCATATACTATTCCACAAGAATGATCTTTACTCACAAGTACAGTAATACTTTTGGGTCCATAACTGAAGAGAAACATTAAAGCGACACATTACAGCAAAAACTGCTTAATTAAAAGTATTCCTGATATATCAATGTTCTTAGCTATCTCACTCAGCAAGGTGGACTTGTGTTCATTTTCCAAGCCTGAATCTCCCCAACTTTCCACTTTCAGTACCTGCAATTCTCATTATCCTATAAAACTAAGACAGATACCACCCAACGTTACTGTTGAGTTGGAAAAGCCCAACTGCCACAACAGGAGAGATCAGCATCTGTCGATTAAAAATAAATGTTGAACGCACCCATACCCTGTGTACCTAAAATGCAGCCTTTTTTTCCTTAAGACAAACAACAACAACAACAAAAACCAAGCTTGTCTGTTGCAAAAAAGGAATTGCTTACACAACCTGTGATAATGTGCGCTTTGCTGCTTCCTAGAAACAGGAGCCCCTTCCCTCCGGAAAAATGGGTAAGCCTGTCAAATATGCTTAACCGACTGAGCCACCCAGGTGCCCCATAAGCCTGTCAAATATGAAGGTTCAACCAACGATCTGTAAAGGTAACTGGGTCAGACACCAATTACAGGCTACCTGATATTACCTGCAGATGCTCAGAACTGAATTAAAATGAAGGAGAAAACTTTTACTATATTTTAGCTTTTACAGATACATGGTGATTCGAAAGCAAGGTTCAACCCTGCAAAGTGATGAATGAAATAAACACACTTTACTTCTTAAAATCTAAGCCCCTACTCCAAAAAAAGTTGCCAAAAATCTGACAAGAAACATATAACTATCTTGTTGTACATCAGCCTCTGATGCCAACATGTAGCAAAAATGCCTGAAAGTAAAGGCAAAGTTAATTTCTGATTATCTAATAGTTTCACCACGTTAATCTAATTCAAAATACAATCGCAGCTGCCATAGCACCACTAAAAGGAGTTTGGTTTTTGAAGTTACGCTTTTGCCAGGATTATTATAAAGAAAAATTCAGCCTGGATATCTGGCAGGGGAGAAACAAACAGGATACGTTTGTAAGTGAATATCATACCAGGATAAATCCTAAGTTTTTCTTATGCCTGTTTGATAAAATGATCCATGGTTATTAAAGATACTTTCATAGAGGCAAACGAAATGAACCCTTCATACAATATTCTATGGTCTTGGACTTCTGAATATCTCTTCTTTTGGAGAATTCAAGCACTGTCACCAACTTTATCCTATTCTTACAACTTTGTGAGGTAGGTGAGGGCAGGTGTTATCACTGCTATGTTACCAGGAGAAAGGAGACCTGGAGAGATTGAGGAAATTGCCTAAGGACAGAGCAAGTTAGTGATAGAGCTCTGACCAAACTCCAAGTCTCTGGCTCTACTCTAAAAGGCAACACATTTTTCAACAGTCTTTTTCCATTTGTGATCTTCTAAAAAGTTCCTGCATTTGAAAACACCTTACACTTTCTCCTTTATAACTCAGGCTTGACTAGGAATTGGGTTAAAAAAGGGGTTTTGGTTTTTTATAGAATTCTGCACATATTAAGAGGCATATGAGAGAGAGAGAGAGAGAGATCTATGTAAATAATATGTACATGAAGGGAGAAAAGTTTAGTGTTCATCCAATATAATTTTTATGTATTTAAGAAGATATATGTCAGAATAAAAATCACAAGCATTTTAAAGTTTAAATCAGTCTGTCTGATTCATTAAAACCAGAAGCTACATAAATTTCCCTTAAGCAAATGGGGATCTCTGTTATAGAAGGTTAAAATATTACTTTCAAGGATAATTTTCTTCTATCGCTTTAACATATTTCAGATACACATCCTGTTCACTTTATCACTCTCCAGTTGGCAAAAAAACTTTATGGCTAGAGATAATACCTGTAGCGTTAACTAACACTTTCAATCTTAATTCTCATTGAACAGAGTTAGGGTTTCTTTCCATCTGTAAACTAAAGTTATGTTCTAATGATTCTCAGTATTATCTTTTTGCTTTATCCCTCCTCTTTGAGAGAGAGAGAGAGAGAGTATGGGAGACGGTGGGGAGAGAAGAACTGCATACTTCATAAATAGCATAAGACATCAATTATGTCACAAAACAAAATGATGGCACTCAAGCAAATCAAAGGTGGTACGTTCAAAGGAAAAACCTTGAAACCCAAACATGAAAAGAAGTGCTCAGATAGTCTCTCAAGCTATAACTTGTGTGTGATCTTCCTTCCCCAAGTATTTTAAAGACTCTATTATTTACTTCCCCTCTCTCTGTCCCTCCCCCACTCACACTCTGTCTCTTTCTCTCAAAAATGAATAAACATTAAAAATTTTTTTTTCTTAGGGGCGTCTGGGTGGCTCAGTTGGTTAAGTGTACGACTTCGGCTCTGGTCATTATCTCACAGTTCATGGGTTCAAGCCCCACATCAGGCTCTGGAGCCTGCTTCAGATTCTGTGTCTCCCTCTCTCTCTCTGACCCTCCCCTGCTCATGCTGTCTCTCTCTCTCAGAAATAAATAAAACATTAAAATTTTTTTTTTCCTTAAAGAGGAGAAAGGGGTTGCACGCTGGGCTAAGAAATGAGAAAGCCCCTGGAAAACATTTGAAGAATCTTTTAGGGACAAACTATTAGAAAATTCCTGTTAGTGCTTACTATTCCTGGTTTTTGAATTTGAGAAAGAGCACATGCACATTTGGAAGGTTGTCGTCAATAACATGAGAGCATTCCCTTTCTGTGAACCAGGGAGATATCTGCAGTTAATTACCTTCGGAGCCAAGTCTGTAGCTACCAAAACCAAAGCTTCCTTTTGTTAAGCAACCTGGGCCTAATTGTATCTACTAACCTAGGCGAGGTGAGACTTTGCCTTCATCACAATGTATCTATGTTTTCCCAAAGCTGCTACCAAAAACATTTTCTTTACAGGGAAGGATACCTTGTCTCCTTGGTGTTTTCTATGTAAAGGGAAAAGCCATATTGGTAGCCATGCCATGGCTCCATTTAAGGATAAATACTTCACTTAATTTCTTTGTTATAACTCAGAAGCAACTTCCAAGACTTCTCTAACTTAACAAGAAGAGATACAGGTTTAGGTCTGGGACAAGAGCAGAAAATAAATTTAGGTTACAGAGAACTCTTCTCAGGTCTCTTCTGTGGGCTTATATAGCAAGTCCCTCTTTTACAATGTGGTTGTGAAAACTAAGGCAGATATGACAGCAGATGTAAGGTTTCTAAGGATTCTAAGGATCCCAGCAAAGATGCCTTTCCCACATCTCCTCACTACACACACCTCACAGTCCCACCAGAGCCTTTCTTTACAAAGACTTCCTGTTTCCACAGGTTCTCAGAATACAGTCACATCTGCAATATTTAGCAGAAAGTCTTTCCTTGTTTGGTTCTAAAAATATTATTAAAGGGCCAGATTAAGGAATTTTGTTTGTCCTTCCAATTAAAGCATGGAGTAAATAAAGACGGAAAGTGTTAAGCATTAAATACCAGAGTAATCTCCCTCTCTAGTCTCTGGCCACAGCCTGTTTAACTTCAAATACAAAATTATACTTTACAGTTAATTTTGGGAAATAATAAAACCAAAGCCACCAAAAGTTCTGATGACCAACACACCCATCTGTTTTCTACTCCTGTAGGACTGTTCATGGCAGTTCTTTTTTTGGGATGAACTATGACTTACTGCACAAGTATTTCTTTCTTAGGAGGTGGAGTATAAACCAGGAACAAGTCACCGAGTACTCTACCATGGTAATTCAGTACTGATGCCAGGTGCCCTGATTTATGAAGCCAATAGTTAAGAGAGCAAAATAAGCTCTATGTGTCAGGTTCTTAGGAGCTTTCAGAAGGAAAAAAAAAAAAAAAAAGAAAGAAATAAGGGACTATTTTTACTCGAGGTGCCTTAAAAATGTTGGGTCTAAAAAAAAAAAAAACAAAAAAAACCCAAAAACAATAAATAAAAATGTTGGGTCTACAAGAACAACATGCCTGTCAGTCTAGGACAATGCTGAAACATACTGAATACAACTACTAATGTTATAAGCATAATAAATAAGAGGTGGCATATCTTTGCAACAAAAATATATCTTGACTGCTTGAAACATATTTAGTTTTTATTTAGTAGCAACAAATTCCTATAATCAGAGTACCAGTCTTCAATTACTACCTGATGTGGGGGTGAGGGAAGTAGCTTAGAATAGTACATGATTTAAAAAAAACAACAACCTACTGTAACTGGCAAAAACTGCAGAAAAAGTAGATACAACTAATGTCTATATGAAATTACATGCTGACTTCACTTTAAATTGTAAATTTTACATAATATAAAAACATTTCCACAATTACAATTACTTGAAACTTTCTCATTTATCCCTTCAGTGGAAAGAACAGATTATAGTACACCAAAATGTCATACACTGAGCTCTGATAATTTAGAATTTAAAACTCAGAGGATGGGATGAAGTTTACTTTTTAATTTTCTACAGAAAAAATGGCTTACCACACAAATTCACAGTGTAAAAATACTACGGAAGTATTTTACTTGCTTAAGAGAATTCACTCTTTTCACACGGTTTTGTAAAAAGTTAGCGTGCCAATACAAATAACCTTGATCTATTTACTAGAAAGCTGAAGTGACCATAACTGCTCGAAATTAATATTCTATAATCAATACTTTTCATTGCCTTCCAATTAATTTGCATTCATAAGTTCTTATTACTTAGATTTTTAATTAACTGAAATTCTGCATTACTATGTCGCTATCTCTTTTCTACCTAGCAACTTAAATTCTGTTTCTTCACTGATGCTCAGGGTTGAATCAGCTTTAAAAGTATGCTAGGGAAATGATCAAGGTAGCATAATATAATTATGGGGGTAGGGAGAAAATCTCATTTCAAAGTCAGTTATCAATGACTTCTGGATCATTTGTTATTTGTTTCCCAGGCTTATAAAAATATCATAATCCTAATGCTGGGTGATATGACCATTAAAATTAGTTTTAATGTAGTTAAAGGTAAAAAAGAAATGTAACAATAATTTATTTGACAAGTTGCCCCCAAATGGCAGATCAGGTAAAATCAATCCAATCTGTTAATGTTAGTTTGCTACTTCAGGGAAAGAAATCTAACTATAGAAAAGCCCCCCCCTCCCCCTCCACGTTTAGAAATCTGTCTAAAGACTGTCTTTAATGCCCACTATATAAACAACATTAAATATTCTAAGTTAGAAAATAGTGTTAATGGTTTATTGGTAAAAATCCAAACTCTAGACTTTATGGAATTAGTAGTTTGGTTGGTATATTAACATTCCATCTTAATCTTTGCTAATATCACAAAGAAAGAGGAAAAGCTAGAAATATCTATAAAAATAAAATACCTTAAAACCAACATCTAAGCAAAATATAAAAGTTGCACACAAATTGCCAATAAATATAAACATCACAATAGAAAAATTAATATTAAAAAAATAAACTCATAATTGCTATTAAGACATTATAAAAAATGAAAAAGTTTAATGTGCATGTATATTTGCAAACAGACACAATACACTCCAAACAATCAATATAATCTTACTATCATTATTACATAATGCAGCATACAAGGTTACTGAGGTGTGGTGTTTTTTGTCAATTCTTTTCTGGAGAAATGCTCACCAAACTCACAAACAAGAACTGGTTAGGTGATCATTTACTGTTGTCTACTAGGGGAGTAAACAGCCTAGGGGAAAACAGCTTTCTGGTAGATTACTATATTTCTAGTAAGTATGAATGGTTCATTTTGCTTATTTCCCCCAAAAGACCAATTTTAGATGTTGCATTTCTAATTAACTGATCATACCCTTAATCTAATTAACTGATCATAACTGTCATCATATTTCATAGTTGTTCCCATGGTAGAAAAAAGAGGGAATTATGTATTTCTTGGTGCCTAAAAAGAAAATTTCCCTAAAGATAGTTACAGTCACTTTACTTTTTCTCTTAGTTTCCATGATGACTTGGCTCTCCTTTTAATATATAAGCAGTCTTCTTTAATAAATATTAATTAGAAAAGGATGCCAATAGATATTTACACAAGGGTCAATCTATACTGAAAAAAAAAAATTAGCTATGACACATAATTCCCTGGCAAGTTACCTTTTCTTTTGGGCACTTGTTACTAAACCAATACTCTTGTTAAAAAGTTTAGCAGATTTGCTGTTTTATGTGCCTTATAAATTACCTTCAACACACTGAGAACTGAAAGGGTTAATTTTATTAAAAATTTATTTTTCGAACTTGCAAAAATACATTTGGTGAGCATTTACCTAGATAGTTTACTGGATGAAACCTTTACTTGGTTCCTTGGACCAGATTCAGGACAACGAATAACATTATTTATATGAAACTGTCATACTCTTGGAGTTCTAAAATAATTTACCTTTTAAATTTTTAGTCTCGTGCTATTTGAAAAATAAAAATCTACAGCACCGTCTTCTGAAAAGGCACTTTCTAAGAACCGCCTTACTTTAAAAACAGATTTAACAATTTAACTCAGCATCTACCCTGAAGAACATCTTTGCTTTACCGAGACACTAACATAGATACAATATTAGGTTTTGGTTGCTTCAGACATTGATTTCAAAAAGGAAGGGAGACCAATGGCTGGACAGATTAATTAATAGGATCTTAATTTTGTCACACTCTTTGCTACCTGATACTTCAACAGGGTTTCCTACTGGTAAATCTCAACCTTCCATATTAAATTTATTATCTATCTTTAATTCAAGTTAAAATCTTTAATTTCCATACTTTAAGAGTATTAGATTCTTGAGGTTTAATGAACAATGTAAAAATCTAGAGTACTCTCTTTGCTGGGTAAGGAAAAATAAAATTCAACTAGCAGTAGGTAATATTAGCACAAGCCTTGACCATTATATGTTAGTTAAAAATTATTCTGACTGACATGGAAAATTATAAACTGAAATGTACCATTTTTTAAAAGTAGGAAAATGTCAGAAAATATTTTTTCCCTTTGAGATATATATGGTGGGGGATGGGGAGAGAAGGGGAGAGAGAGATTAATTTTTTTCCTCCTGAGAGTCAGCTTACATTTTACTAATCATAGTATCATTTCTAACAGTCACTGATCAAGAATGTTCTTAGTATAAGCAGGATTTTTAAAAAAGATTTTTTGGAGAAAACCCTTACTTTCTGATTTTACACATCAATTCTTGGCTTATTTTTTGACTCCTACAGAATCACAAAAGTGTTTTATATGATCAAGTGGGAGGGAAACAGCAAAATAAAGACAAGACTCTAGAGCCAGGGTTATACCACCACTCGCGGAGGCCTCTAAGAAGTCTCAAGAATGCAAAGGATTGAAACTTTGTATGGATAAAAAAGGTAAAATAAAGATGCCAAGCCAATGATGTCTTTTGCAGCTTGACTGATAACTCCTAAGAGGTAATTTAAGTATCAAGTTACTGACAGAAACAACCAGTCTTCTCAATAGGAGAACATCTCAATAGAGTATTTAACCAAATATTTAACTCAGGTTTAATGATCCTGAATAAAAATATACAGGGTTGTCAGTTAAGCCTTTTGGCAAAATATTTTTATCAAATTTGAATAGCCAAGACTATAAAATATTCTAAGCTGAATCTAAGTGGCTAGATTCATGGATTTCAAAAAAATCACCACCCCATGGCAAATTCATGTTAGTTTTTGAAAACACTCATCAAATTCCTTTACCAACAGTCTTTAATTTCTGGCCTATATAATCCATCTAATTACTTCAGACCTATTACTGGCACTCTGTGTGTTCACCTCTTCCTTAAACACTGAGATCTTCTGCCAGCCATTTCTACTGAAAGGCAACTCAGAATTTCTTTCCTTTAAGCCTGCCATGCGGTCTGTCATGCTAAAATCCATTACAGCATATACAAGTAAACATTAGGCAGTGGTGGGTCATCAAAGAACCTAGTTTGGAAAGCTAGTATAGGTCTTCAGAAGGCTAGGTAGTCCCTATGCCAGAAAGTAGAGATGAATCTTTATCTAGTGCCTTCCAAAACACCCGGTACATTCCTACTAGAATCCCTTCTAGAGTCTTCTAGAAAGAAAAATAAATTAATGGATTACAAACGGGTAGATTTCCATATAAGAACTTTTTTTTTCTGAGAAACTTGTTAAAAGGTAAAATATTAAGAAAAAATAAAGGGCAGCTGTACTTCTGTGAAAATATGCCAAAACCAGTACTGAGGAGGTTGAGGTACCCTTTTGCAAAACAGCTAACGTAAAAATCTGCATTTCTAAAACAGAGAATCCTGATATTAAGTTGAAACTAAAATGGCAGCACCCTTTGTTACCTTGTTATTTCATGTTCTTAATCTTATTTAGGAAAAAAAGGGGTGTGTGTCTTAACACTAGCCTCCAATCCTGCTCATCTCCTTATTGTTTAGTGCAGTAAATGTCAGACTCTACTTAATTAAATAAATATAGCAGCTACAGTATTATAAATATATGGTCCTCAATGCCAGTAACTTGATACTGTAATAACATGTATCAGCACTTTACCCAGACACATTTGCCATCCAGAATATACATTAAACTCCCAACTCTTCTTCTCATGAAAACCAATTATACCAGTGGCTGGGACTGACATTTTAAAGTAACTCTTATGCATCATAAAAAACAGCAGACCAAAATTTAGCATTCATTATATAGTTTAGTGAGCAAAGGCAGGAACAGAAAGGTCATTGTTGAGTTTCATGACCTTTAAATTCAAAACAATCTTTTTTTTTTAATAAAAAAAGATCAGGAATTCTATACCAGAAGTGCAATAATAATTAAAACAAATTTCAAAAGTATTTGCCACTTAGTCTTTTATCTTAAAATTCTAAGCACAAGGTTCCTTTTAATTAAGTTTGATATACCAATTTGTTAGTAAGCAAAATAGAAATATACTATACATATTCTTTCAAGTTAACCAACCTTAAACTAGCAATGTTGAAACCGTAAGAAAGAAACCCTACAAAAGAACTCACTTCAAAGGTAAAGCTTTATATTAAAAAAAGTTTTTTTTCCTTAGTAAAAGTTCTTCCAAATAGATTTAAATTATGGGTTTCATTCTAGCACATGGAAAAACAAACTGAAATCTAGGTGAAGCACTAAATACGCAAATGGTATCTACAGTTCTTCCCTGGGCCTGAGAGTTTCCCACATGCTCCCACTGGTAAAGGAGGGTGTTTTACTCATACTGAGCAAGCATATAACAATCAAGTTTTTACCATCTAGGATAAACTATTTTCTTTTCCTGTTTACGTTCCTGACTATACTCAGTGAAATTTCAATGTAAAAAAAAAATACATGCTTTATAGGAAATTTTTGGAGGAAAGGGGCAGGGTTGGGAGAAAAAATGTATAGACTATACAAATATTACTTCATGTAAAGAGCTTTGAAACAGTGTTGTAAATTGCATTTCAGACACTTCAATAATAATAAACATACAAAATACAGTACTTTCTTTGTTTTCTGGCAGAGGAACAAAAGATTTCATACCTGTTGGAGGATATGGGCTCAGACTTTAGGCTCAAAATACAGTAAATTGGCAATAAGAGTGGATTACAGGTGAGAGAGAAACTAAAGAGCTAATCCATTTGATATCATGTGCAGATGGAATTCTGAAAGGTTTAACAATGCCCACTGGAAACAATCTGTAATATCTATATTCTGAACCAGTGCAAAAAATAAAGAAATTAAAATGTAATTTTTATGAGTTACAAAGTGCAAAGCTCCCCTGAATCCAATGTTACTGATGACCTTGATTTTGACAGCTCTATAATACTTTTTAATACCTTAAAATGAAATCAATAAAACCAAAGTTTTGTAAAACTTTTTCTGTAGTTCAGTGATTTAACTCATTTAAAATGATCAAAGTCCTAACCTCCTTTGCCAACCATAACCCTAATTTTAAAAGGAAAGTTATACTGGTGATAAATTGGCAAAAAATGTTTTAAAAATATCATTTTACATTTTCTTAATTCATTTTCATAAATAAAAACGGGCACCTAACCAGTATAATTGTTCGATAAACATGATCTATTTTCAAAAAATTAAATGTCTTCTAAATCTTAAGTTATTCACTGTCATTTTTTTTAAAAGTTGGCTCCACACCCAACACGGGGCTTGAACTCACAACCCCAAGATCAAAAGTCACATGCTCCACCAACTGAGCCACTATTCGCTGTCATTTCTTAAAGTTCAACTCTATCTCTAATATTTAAGATCAGACTCATTTAGGAAATTTAACTTCCTTCATTTTCATTAGGATTTTTAAAAGACATGCTTTAAACTTGAAAAATTACAAAACTTTCCTTCTGAAATTAAGGCTGTATTACTTTGCCCTTTTAAAATCATGGAGGTGTCTGTTTCTCCACCTATCTGTGGTAAAGAAATCAAACAGACACACCTTTCCTTTAAAACTGCTTATTGCACTAAAAGACAGCAAAACACGTTGTCAGTTCTTAAAATAAACATGATTACATTTCTATAAAAGATGTTGCCAATACAGTTCTCTAATTAAAGCACTATTCTAATAAATATAAAAGAAAAGGAAGCTGTACTTCAAAACACATACATATATATTTATATATACACACATATATATAAAAATATATATATGAAAATCACATTAAGGTATGAGAGGCAGCAAGTAAACTAGCAAAAAAAAAAAAAATTAAAATTAAAAAACCCTCAGCAACCCCTTCTCTCTTTCCACTCAATTTCAGAGGCCTCAACCCTAAAGAGTTTCCATCATTTAAAATATTTGCCCTTTACAAAAGCTGTAAGGGACTTTCATGTAATACCCATAGAAACAGAAGGCTTTAGAATTCATCACTTACAGAGAAATTTCTGAGTTACAACTTCTGACAAGGCTTTATATTTATAGCAGCTTTAACAAACTAAAGAAAAAGAATAGTTTAAGAGAATAGTTCAAGATTGCTACTGCTTATGTACACATTGCACAAATGGCAAATGTAAGTTCAGAGCAGGAGGGGGCAGACACTCTCATAGAAACTTCATATATATGTGTGTATACACACACACACACACACACACACACGTGTGTGTGTAATAATTTTGTTTAAGAAAGCAATTATCAAGAATTGAGGACTCAGAATTGTGTATGAGAAGAGACAGGAGTAGGGCGTGCAAAATAAAAATAAAAATCTAGTTTGCCATGCTTCATATCCAAATGAACCAGATACATGAACATGTGAATGTCACTGGTAGCATCATCAGGAAAAAAAATGTAGGTGATGAGGTGAGGGAGGTAGAGAGAAACAAAAGGGGTGGTAGGAGGATGATAAAAGGGGAAGAAAGCTCCCAGATGGAATGAACTATAAAATACAGACACATATATATCTACTATCACTGTAGATCCAGATATATATGCATATGAAGTATACATGTATATATTTAAAATATACACAGATACCTTTCACAAGAATACATGAATGCACATTAATTTTTTTTGCACACATAATTGTGAACAATCACTTTGATTATTCATGTAAGGTGTGTTTTTTTTTTAAACCATCATTTACTTTTTCTTTACTTTTTTTTGCAAAGATAGTTGTGCTGCCAAGCAACTTGAGGTAAAGGCATTAAAAGGGTTAGACTACAAGAAAGTGAAAACAAAATGATGGCGATACTTCCTAAGGAGACCGCACAAAAAAGCAGTTGGCTGGTTTCATATTGCATAATGGTGCTGTGTTCCTTGATGAAGTAAACAATCTTCCTTATATTAACATAAAAATCAGACCCTGGTCCCCACACAGTGTTGGTTGCTGTATGGCTGGAGGCATTCCCACTCAACTGACTCCACTGGAAACATACGCTGTATGTCAATGCATCTCTCAATTCTTCCTCTCAGAGAATATTCTTGGACTTTTTAAGCAAAGTACATTGTGCGTAAGGTATCTTGGTGAATCTGTACAGCCTTGGCAAGAGCTTGTGGATCTCGCCCATTGCTCTGTCCTGAAACATGACTTCCTTCAGCGCTGTAAGAGAAGTGGCAATGAACACAAGAACAAACCCTATTCTGATGCAGTAATTTTGAAAAATATTACTTGCAGAAAATTTCAAAACTATTTAAAAATATTTTAAAAAATAGAGGCTGACCTGATGAACATTTCTATCACCCACCTTCAATAATAGTTAACCCAAGGCCAATTTTGTTTTACTTCTCTCACCTCCCCAGGATGGTTTAGAAGCAAATCTCAGACATACCATCATTCTGTCTGTTAGCAATGATCTCTCCCTTGAATTAATCTGGTAAAGCAACTAAATCACTATACCATTCTAGTACTAATAAGCCTAAGGTGCACATTTTAATGGAACCCTTATCTTGGGCAGTCAGTTCTGCCTATCCTTGCTTTTCATATGGACTGCTGAGTCCTCTAACAGCTTGTGGCAGAGGCACATACATGGAAACACTTAGAAGAAATTTCACAAGAAAATCCTAACATGCTGACTCATACTTGGTTTTGGGTGAGAATGTGTTTTTGTTGTGCTTTTATATTACCTGTCATGTTCTTTGTCCACAAGATGATATCTGGCTCTGAACGCTACCAGGTGAGCATAATACGCTGGTGCAGGTATAGAAACAGATCTTGTACAGCGCACGTAAGTGTGGCAGAGCTGGTAAGTCAGCAGCTGAAGTTCATCTGCAGTAAAGCAGTTATCATCCCATAAAACATGATAGTGTGAAGGACGGCTGGTACCCTGTAGAGAAGGCAATGGCATATTCTGTTGATTTTTAAACATTTAAAATAAATACTCATCACGGACTAAGTTATAACTAAGCTCCGTACATTAGTAAAAATAAAACATACTCTATTTATTTAATTGATTCTGGGTATATATCCAAAAGAAGTGAAAGCAGGGACTCAAACAGGTATCTGTACACCCTTGTTCATAGTAGTAGTATTCACAATAGCCCACAGGTGGAAGCAATTCAAGGCTCCAATGATGGGAGAATGGGTAAAATGTGGTATATATACAATGGACTATTATTTAGCCTTATAAAGGAAGAAAATTCTGACACTTGGACAAACCTTGATGACATAATGCTAAATGAAATAAACCAGTCACAAAAGGACAAATACTGTATGAATCACTCATATGAGGTAAATGGAGAAGTCAAATTCAGAAAGACAGAAAGGGCAATGGTGGTTGCCAGTGACCAGGGGTGTGGGGGGGAAGGGCAATGAAGTTAAGTGTTGATGGGTATAGAGTATCAAGGAAGATGAAAAAGTTTGGAGACAGATGGTGGTATTGCTGGACACAATATGAATATACTTAATGTGACAGAACTGTACACTCAGAAATGGTTAAAATGGTAAGTTGTTATTAAGTTTTACTATAATAAAAAACCCAGAACGTTTAGTTGAGTTCCTCTGTATTAGATACTATGTTAGATGCTGCAGATTCAAAGAAAAACAAAGTCAAAGGTTTCCTTTCTTTTGGAAAACATAATTTAGTAGAGGAGTTACAGCATCTACAATAAAAAAAAAAAAGCTAATAAAAGCTATAGTACTACTGGCACTTAGTCGTATTATGAGAATACCAAAGGAAGTAATTATGGGGGTAAGCCTTGGTTCTTCACCAAGGGGAAGGGGAGAGAGTGAGATTTTGCCATTTTTGGGTGGTTAGGGTGAGGAGATGCCAGAAAGAATAAACAGGCTTACCAAAAACACAGGGGGAATACCTAACAGACTCGTATGAGCAGAGTATGGTGCACAAAGGAAAAAAGATGAAGTCTGAAAATAAAGTTTGGAATCAGATTGAATGACATGCCTCAGAATTTGGACTTCTACCTATAGGCAGCAGGGAAAGTACTGCATATTGGTTTTTTTGGTGTTTTTTTAAACAAGAGAGACTTTAGTGGGATGAGACTAGGGTTTCATTAAAGTAACAGCAATAACATGGAGGTTGGATTAGGAATAGTAAGAAACTTGGGCACCTGGGTGGCTCAATCGGTTAAGCATCCAACTTCAGAGCAGGTCATGAACTCATGGTTCGTGAGTTTGAGCCCTGTGCCTTGGATTCTGTCTCCTTCTTTCTCTGCCCCTCCCCCGCTCACACTCTGTCTCTCTCTCTCTCTCCCCTCCTCAAAAATAAATAAACATTAAAAAGAAAAAAAGAAAAGAAACAGGAAGAGACTGAAAGCAAGGGGAGCAGCCAGGAAGCTGGTGCATTAGTTTGAGCATGAGATGATGAAGAGCTGAACTAAGAAATGGCAGTGGCAAGGGAGAAAAGGAGAAAAAGGAGTTAATACTTTAACAAGTATTTGAGCATCATTTGTTAGACACTGTGCAAGATTCCAGTAGAATTTGAATTTCAGTAAGAATAAATTAAAACACACACACACAGGGGGACCTGGGTGGCTCAGTCGGTTAAGCGTCCGACTTTGGCTCAGGTCATGATCTCATGGTTCATGGGTTCAAGCCTCATGTCGGGCTCTGTGCTGACAGCTCAGAGCCTGGAAGCTGCTTCCAATTCTATGTTTCCCTCTCCCTCTTCCCCTCCCCTGCCTGCTTTCTGTCTCTCTCCCTCTCAAAAATAATCCAAAAAAAAAAAAAAAATTAAACACACACACACACACACACACACACACACACACCATACACCTAATAATGTTGATGTCCAGCTTTAAATCTCTTAATGGCTTTCCAATGCACTCTAAAATCCAGGTGCTCATCTCTGCCTGACAAGGCCTGTATAATTCAGCCCAGGCTAGTCTAACTTACCCTCATGCTGCGGTCACAGCCTCCATTTGATTCCGTCAATGAATAACGTTTTTTTTTTCTACCAAAGAGCCTCTATGTGCCTCTGGCAGGGATTTTCTTCCCCTTCTTGGCTTGATTAATTCCTACTTATTCCTCTTCACTTTATCTTCAATGTCATTTCTCAAATGTGATCTCCCAACCTATATCAGGTCCCCACTAAAATCTCTTTCTGGCTTTACTTTTCCTTTATTAGGCTTATTCCAATTTATAAATATGTATTTGTGAGATTACTTACTTAGTAGGTCTCCCCCTCTCCCTTATAAACTATAAAAATGAGGGATTGTATTTATTTGTTCACTCTGTATACCTAACATCAATACCTATCTTCTAGGAGGTAGACACAATAAATATCTGTTGACTGAATGATAGAGTACTCAATGAATGAGTAGCCTCTGTCTTTTGGGACCTTATAGACTAAGTGGGAGAGGGAGAGAAACAGAAGTATGGTTACAATGCTGTCTAATGAATGCCACAAAGAGGCATGCATAGGGTGCTCAGGCAGTGTAGAGGAGGGACATTTGTCTTGGGAAAGGATATTAAGAAAGGCTCTGGGAGGAGCTGATGCTCAAGATGAGTCTTAAAGGATGAATAGGAGTAAGTTTGGGAAGTAATAATTAAGGTAAGGGAGCGACATGGGCAGGAGAGAGCTATGAGAACTACCTAAAGACAGTTTAGAATTGCTGCAGTCTTGTGTTTATGTGTGTTTGTGTATGTGAAAGGGAGGAGATAGAGAGGAGGAGGAAAAGAGAGGAAAGGAGGAAGGAATAGGAGAAAAAAGCAAGACAGACTGAGGGTGTAGCAGAAGTGAAGACAGCAGAATGTAGACATCAGGACTTGAGTATGCATGATGTCCTAAGAAAATGAGACTTTAACTTCAATGGATATGTAGCACTAAGTAGATGAATGATAGGGTCTTACTTATGTTTTAATTAATCTGAGGGAGAACAGATTAAATGAGGGCAGTCATTCTGCAATTGTAGAGGAAAAGTAATAATGAGAGCTGGAACAAAGCAGCGGAAGTGAGGATGAGAAAAGTCTGAGAGTGAGATGGTAAATTCTACAGGGTTGAGGAGTAGATTAGAGAAGGGTGGCAGGTGAGAGGGTGTAAGTCAAAAACAGCCTCAAGGTCTGGAAATTAGAAGAAAAACTGTGTCTGTAAAAAGATTCCAAACTCATAAATATTTTAACTTAAAAACTTAAGCTAAACCAAGAACAAATGGGAAGGCAAGATGAAAAGAGAAAAATGTGCATTGAAGTCAAATGGTGGATGGTTCCAATGAGTGAGTGACAACAGTATCAGATGTTGGAGAGTTCAAGGAGCAGCAGTGGCAGGTTGGTATAAATTGAAGAGGACACAGCCAATTGTAGTCTCTTCTGTTCTTAATGTAAACATTTTACAGAAATATAAATACACAGAGAAAAGCACATGGACCATAAGTGTACAGAATGAGGAATGTTCACAAATACCCACGAAAATACCCATGAAACCAGCACCCAAATCAAGAAGTTGAACATTAACTGCAATCAAGAAATCCCTTTGTGCCCTTCTGTGGTCACCATCCTGTCTACCCTGCCCCTGGTAACTGAACTTTTAACATTATAGGTGACATTGAAGATTATATCTGCTTTTGAACTTTATAATAAATCACATCATCAGATCACAGACATGTGCCCTTCGGGTATGACTTCCTTGGTTTGACACTGTTTGTGAAATCCATCCATATTGTTGCAGCATTCTCTTTGTTGTAGAATATTTTGTTGTATAAATATACACTATTTCTCCAATCTACTGACTGTGGGCATTTGAACTGTTTGTAGTTTCTGGCTATGACCAGTGCTTCTATAAGCATTAACATACTGTCCTTTGGTGAACATAGATATGTATTTCTGTTGGCTATCTTGGAGTAGAGATCCTGGGTCATAGAGTATGCATGTATTTAACTTCAGTAGATAGTGACAGTTTTCAAAAATGTTCATGTTAATTTACACTCACACTGGCAAAATGTAAAGTTTCAGTTGTTCTTATATCCTTAATATTGTTTGTCTCTTTAAATTTCAAGTGAGTGTCTTTAGGCTCTTGTTTTAAGAATAGTTTGGTTACAAATGGAAGAAATATATGAGAGAATAACTTGAAAGGAAATACAGGATCAAGGAACTGTATATTAGGATGGGGAAAGTGTCAGCTAAGGGAATGGGATCAGAATCTTGGAATAGACTGAAGATGAGGAAGAAGGGTAACTGGTGAACTGAGACCAACTTGAGTCAGGCAAGAGTGAATGTGAACAACACTATAACTGAACATTTCCTCCTGTGAGAAAGGAGAGAAGAAAGCAGGCATCACTGACCGTATAATTTCTTAGTAAATTATAATTTCTTAGTAAAAGGAAGCGGTCATGTTCTGAGTGTCAGGGCAAGAGACCAAGGTTAGAGACCCATGGAAAATGGTATTAAGAGCTAACAAAAAGAAGAGTCAAAGGATTGTTAAACAATAGTGAAGGATATCTTTGAAGTTGTGGTGATTTGTATCAGGAAATTTTAATTTAGGACACTGCCTGCGATTCCTCAACAGGGAGCATTTATCTCTTTAGGAGAACTCCCTTGGAGGCTCAGAGGGGTCCCAGGCTCCCTTCAGTTAACACATTTCTAACAGTATGTCAGGTGGCGTTTTACTCCCCTGCTGTCCTGGAATTTCAACGAGGGTCCGAAGGAGAGGACTAAAGGTGCTGGGCATCTCACACTCTTAAGAATTACCAATATTTGGAGCCAGCCACTTCTCCTCAAGGGCTCACTGAGAAGAGCCAGGTCAGGACAGGTCTTACCATCAGTTCCCTGGCTCTGGCCTCTTCTCACCTAATTCCCATCCTCCCAGTAGATGAAAAGACTACACGTTTTGTGAAAACCTGGAACTGCAGTTGTGAGGAAAGGTATACTCTCTCCCATGAAGACACAATAATGGGAGCTCCAGAAGAATTCATTATAAAGATAAGAGCCCGCTGGAAAGGGAGACTTTTATCTCATGCCCCAGCTGGACATTTCCTGAGCTCAGAGCCCACAGGCCCACTCTGCCAACTCCATAGGGCTGGAATGGTGAGAATTACTGGAAACAGTTTTAGGAGCCTAAGGGAATGAAAGTGAGCAGAAGAGCAGGAGCTCCTAAATACTAGCAGACTGGCAGCAATACCAGATGAGTTAGAGTACCTGAAGGAGGAGGGGAAAGAGGTATCTCAGAATCAGTCCATGGTCCCCACCTCTACTCAAAGTTACCAGGACCAAAGCTCTAGCCTGATCTGGGCTGGTAAAGGGTGAAAGGAAGCAGCAAGCTTTGACTTGATTTGTAAACTTAAGTTTTAAAAATGAGTGGGAATTTTACCTCAAAATAAAACGCAGAAAGGAGGAAACAGTACCAATAAGACCAATAAAAGAGTCAAAAGTTATGGAATTTCGTCAAAATGTTGTTGAAGGGTCTGTTAATCACTGATAAAGTTAAAAATAATGACATGAAAAAATATTCTTTTATAGTGGTTAGAAATGATTGGGTTTTTAATTTTGGCTGGCAAAAAACAAAGACTCCTAAAACAAAACAGAACAAAGACTCCTGTTTTTATCTCTGAGAAGTTTGAAAATTCTAAAAAAGGTGACGAGATGTGTAAAAAAACATCTTTAGTCCTTGTGAAATGTTCCTGGTTACTTGCTGACTAGAACAAAGTTTCAGGTTAGGGTCCTAAAAGAAGACTGGTCCCTAAAACTGCTGGTTAAATAAACTATGGAAATACCTGTGTCTTTAAGATTCATAATGACCATTTATTTGCCTATCAGTGGTATACAAAAATTTACAGTAAAAAATTCTGTTTAACCAGCATCTCCAGAATTCATCTGAACAGCGCATCTTTTTTTCTTTCCTGTAATATTTATTGAGGAGTCATAGCAGTAGTGTTCCGTGGGACACATGGGCAGAGACACTAGGTTAAAAAACATGTGCTCCAATTTCCAGAGATTTTATTTCTGGAAGGTACTTTTAACTTTGTTTTGCTAAATGACTGTTACCACCCACAGTGGAAATGTTTAACACTGATTGTGAAGAGAAGCAGATATAAAAACACAGATGAATGAGTGGGATAATAATTTTAAAGCTGTTAAGAGTGGAACAAGGGTTAGTGTATGAGGGACATACAAAGCTTTAAGATACAGCTGTTCAGTATAGTGCATCTTCCCTGAAATTTGTTTTAATCAATGGCAAGTAACCTAAAATATTTGACATTTTGTCAGGCATCCTCGGAATGTGGGTTCACCCTGTTGTTGAGAAGTTCAAGGAGCACTGAATTAGTTTATGTTTGGGGCATCTGGGTGGCTCAGTTGGTTAAGCGTCAGACTTCGGCTCAGGTCACGAACTCACGGTTCATGAGTTCGAGCCCAACATAGGGCTCCACGCTTACAACTTGGAACCTGCTCAGAATTCTTTCTCTCCCCATCTCTCTCTACCCTTTCCCCACTCAAGCTTACGCTCTCGCTCTCTCAAAATAACTAACTAAATAAATGAAAGAGAAGATTCATTTAAAATAAATAAAGCTTATGTTCTACTAAGTAATAAAGCTAACAGATTAATAACGTGATTTTATGAAAAAAGTAAGGTTCTTAAAATTATTTCATTGAAACTTAAAGCTGCAAATTTATTTAAACTTCCACATGCTCAATATCTGCCAATAAATACCGAAGTTCTCTATGAAGTAATATTATAAAAAAGAAGCAACTGTCAAAGGAAGAATCAAGTACTTTAACATTTTTGAAGTTTCAGGTTAAATTGAGGACCCAGTTTGGAGAGATTCATTCTATTAAACTACTCATATTCTGGTATTTTACTAGAAGTAAGCCCCTCCCCTCAAGGTAAGAAAGGGGAAGAAATTTATTTACTGTAAGTTTCATCTAATTTCATATGGAAACAATTTAGAGTGCAGAGAACAGTGTTTCTCTCAATTAAAAGAACATACGCAAGAATGGAAGTTCTTGAATTAGAACATTTCACCGGAAGTGTAGGCTTACCTGTATTCCCGCATGGCTACAGAGGTAAAAATCAAACTCATATGGATGTGTAATGTCTGTATCAACTGTTGTTCCAGCTGGGATATTGCCACTTCTTCCAACCTAGATTATTTGGTCAAAGTTTAAACAAACAAGACAAAGGTAAAGAATGTATCTAAAAGCACTTTAAAAAATGTGTAAATATAATAGACTGATCCTGTGTTTCACTACTTTTAGCTTGAAATATTACTTGAGCAGGCATGAACAGCAGACCTTATTCTAGTCCTGGTTCCTATTCTTTTTTTTTAAATTTATTTTTAATTTTTTTCTTAAATAGTTTATTGTCAAGTTGGTTCCCATATCCTGGCTCCTATTCTTACATGGTGCTGAAAGTGAGAGCTGATAAACAACAAAGAGTTACTAGTGTCTGTTGGTGCTTAGCTAGCAGGTGATCCCAACATGGGTGGAACACAAAAAATTTTTTAAAAAATTACTTTAGGGCGCCTGGGTGGTTCAGTCAGGTAAATCTCCAAGTCTTGGTTTCAGCTCAGGCCATGATCTCACGGTTTGGGAGATTGAGCCCCAACAGACTGTATGCTGACCTTGTAGAGCCTTGGGATTCTCTCCCTTTCTCCCCCTCCCCCAAAAGAAATAAAAATAAAAACCAAAAAACCCAAATCTACTTTAACTGCTCCAACTTATGGTACCTGTGAACAGCAGGCACTCTTGAATGTGTAATTTATGGAAACTAGCATTTTCCTTGGAAAACACTATATTTTTAGAGAGCAAGAATGCTGATAACATCAACAGTAGTCACCATGTGCCAGGCACTTACCATACATTATTTCTAATCCTAATAATCCCATGAGTCAGGTATTATTCTCACCTGTTTGGGAAACCTGGGTTCAGGAATATGAAATAATTTGCTGAACAGCACACAATAAAGGACAGGACTGGTAGTGAAATATGGGACTGACTGCAAAGGCCCTATTCCTTTTATTTCATACTAGCAGTTTCAACATCTTGTAAGGAAGCCAACATTATGCATGGAGACGATGCGAATATGACTGAAATGGCTCAAAATTTCTGATAGTGAAAGGCTTTTTAAAAAAAGTTTATTTATTTTTGAGAGATCAAGTGAGCACAAATGAGTGAGGGGCAGAGAGAGGGAGACAGAATCTGAAGCGGGGTCCAGGCTCTGAGCTGTCAGCACAGAGCCCGATGTGGCGCCTGAACCCACGAACTGTGAGATCATGACCTGAGCTGAAGATGAACGCTCAGCCAACTGAGCCACCCAGGAGCCCCAAAAGGTTTGTAATAAAACACTTTAAAATGCATATGTATACTCACCTCTACCTCTGTATGTCTAACATTTAAAACCAGTAATTCTAAGTCTAGGTTTATAGGTTAGCAAATTAAAACTACTTTATTGACTCAGACATTCTTTCTACATGCAAGGGACTACAATCAGGTAGTGGCATGAGTTATAGCTGTGTAGCTATGTTATAGCTAGCCTTCACTAAGCACAAAAAAAAGAAAACACTTCATAATCAACTAAATTATGCCTGTTCTTAATACACAAATCAAATTAACATACATAAAGTTTTACTTTACTTACAGAGGCAGAATGGGTTCATATCACAGCTTCACCGGTTTCTAGCTGTGCTAACTAGGGGATAGTATTTTACCTCTTTGTGCTGGTTTCCTCATTTATAATTACCTCTCATCTATTATTAGTATTTAGAGCAAAGGTGAAAGAGAAGCAGACAAAGGAAGGACTAGCATGATTAAACATTAGATGCTAGTAATCATTAAATCTAACTTAGGTTTTCCTAATTCTGCTTTTGAAGGAACATCTGGTTTTTCAGGTACAAAAATGTATGTAGAAATTTGGGGCAAAGCCCACAATAAAAAACTAACACTACTCTACTCTCTCTCTAATAAGAGAGGTTAATAGTGGTTATGAGCATTCTGGTGCCAGAGTGCCTGATTTGTGCCTGATTGGAGTCCTAGGCTCTACCAATGACTAGCTTTGTAACCTTGTTCTTTAACCTCATATGCCCCCGTTTCTTCCTGTGGAAAATGATGATAATAATAAATACCTCATAGTGTTGTGAGGATTAAATTAGTTAAATTTGTAATAAATACCTAGAACAATGTCTGCTATGATGATTTCTTCTCCTCTATCATTGCCACCATCACCACGACTCTACAACCAACTAACATTTACTGTGTGCTTCGTATGTATGTGCCAAGCACTGTCTTAGGTATATTACATATTTTTATTTATTTAATCCTTTTAACAAATAAAATAAGGAAGAAATTACTATCACTCAAACCTTGCTGGGATGGAAACAGGCACAGAGATGTTAAGTCACTTTCCCAAAGTTAGGCAGAGAGTGTAACCAAAGACAAAATATATCCCAAACCCAACATACACTTCTCTCTGTCTTTTCTGTTGAACCCTTCCCCCAAGGAGACACTAACACTTGCAATTCTCAGATTTCTCTGCTCCATGGTTTGAAGGATGGGGACAGAGCACTGGAAATGACAGCAAGACTGCTACTTCCCTATGCTGCATGGAGACAAGAATACAGATTTCCCTAGATATTTACACCTCCTCCTCATTATAAATATACATAGTCATACTACAAAATATAAAAAAGAATTCTGTGAGGGGCCACCTGGCTGGCTCAGTCAGTAGAGCATGCAACTCTTAATCTCAGGGTAGTTCAAGACCCATATTGGGTACAGAAATTACTTAAAAATAAATAAAATCTTGGGGTGCCTGGGTGGTTCAGTCATTAAGCATCCTATTCTTGATTTCGGCTCAGGTTGTGATCTTGTGGTTCCTGAGATCAAGCCCTGTGTTAAGCTCTGCAGAGCCTGCTTGGGATTCTCTCTCTCCTTCTCTCCCTGCTCCTCCCCTGCTTGCACGTGCACGTGCACGTGCACGTGCTCTCTCTCTCTCTCTCTCAAAATATATAAACAAACATTAAAAAACCAAAAAAGAGACATTCTGGGATGTCTGGGAAGTTCAGCTGGCTAAGTGTCTGACTCTTGGTTTTGGCTCAGGTCATGATCTCCCAGTTTATGAGAGTTTATGAGATTGAGTATGAGATTGAGCCCCTGTCTAGCTCTGTGCTTAGTGTGAAGCCTGCCTGGGATTCTCCCCCCCCGCCCCCCCCCCCCGCCTCGCTCCTCCACAGCTAGCACTCATTCTCTCGGTCTTAAAACAAATACACATTATAAAAAAGGAGACATTAAAAAATAAAATCCTTTATTTAAAAATTTTTTAATGTTTATTTATTTTTGAGTGAGAAAGAGACAGAGTGTGAGCATGGGAGGAGCAGAGACAGAGGGAGATATAGAATCTGAAGCAAACCCTAGGGTCTGAAATGTCAGCACAGAGCCTGATGTGGGGCTCGAACTCATGAACCGTGAGATCATGACTTAAGCTGAAGTCAGAGGCTTAACCAACGAAGCCATCCAGATGCCCCCAAAAAATAGAATCTTAAAAAAAATTCTGTGAATTTTAAAGGAAGCATTATTTAAAAGTTGGATTGCATAAATTTCCACTAATCACTCTAGAAAGTCCCTAGATTAAAAAAAATTTTTTTTCTAATGCTTATTTAGAGAGGGAGAGAGAGTGAGAGAGCATGCGCACAAGCAGGGGAGGGACAGAGGGGGAGAGACGCAGAATCCAAAGCAGGCTCCAGGCTCTAAGCTGTCAGCACAGAGCTCAATGTGGGGCTCAAACCCATGAACTGTGACATCATGACCTGATCCGAAGTTGATACTTAACCAAATGAGCCACCCAAGTGCCCCAAGTCCTTAGCTTTTAAAAAAACTAATTTTTATAAAATATTTTAAAAAATGAATGTATCTTATTCCCTTTGAACATTCAAGACATACTGGAATAGAAAGAACAATTTTAAAACTATGAGCTTCAGGGCACTTGGGTGGCTCAGTCAATTAAGAGTCTGGGACTCTTGATTTTGGCTCAAGTCATGATCTCTGGTCACTGAGATTGAGCCCTGCTTAAGATTCTCTCTCTCCCTCTCTTTCTGCCCCTCCCCCACTCTCTCTCTCAAAAAATATTAATAAAATTAAAAAATGATTTTCCCATCCTTAACAAAAAAACAAAACAAAGAGTTTCTTCACAATAACAAAAAGCATTAACAGGGTTTTAAATACTTGGAGCATTAACAGAAATTCTAGAAAATTAAAAAGTAACAACCTATTTGGATGCTTTTATACTCATCATCTGCTATGCTGAAATCTGCTACTATATATTGGAACCTTTGGTTGGCAGAGAGCCTCTGGTAAGTGCTCTATGAGCTATCTGAGGTAAGTCTGTCTTATAACAGCATTACAACAGATGTAAAATTACCCTTTCTGTCCTATCAGCACAAAACAATCGAGTGTGATGTCTCTTCTGAACTACAATGTAGGTTATTCCAGGTTGATAGTCTTTTTCCAAACTGATGCAGGCTTCTCGAATTGCTAGTAGTTCATAATATAATACCTAGAGGAGATGGAATGGAAAGATTTGATATAGTCAGGTGTTCTCTTATACATACTTCAAAGTAAGATCATAATTTAGTTTCCAGATTTCTTAATCTTATCACCTATAGTTAAATATACTTCTTTATTATATCTTAAATATTATCAGAGCATGATCTTAGCAATCAAGGCTTACACATCCATAGTAAACTTTTTAGAAGGGAAAATCTAAAGCAGCATCAAATTTTGACTTTGAGAATTTTCAACCTAATTAAGGCTTCTAACTTTAGAACTAGATACCATATTATAAACATAGTATCTGATTTAACCACAGAATGATGAGATCCCAGACAACCAACCTGCCTAAACTGTCCCTCTGAAACACCATCCCGATAAAAGATGATACGAGTAGGTTTGAACCGAGTTGACTTATAAAACTGAATGAGAAGTTCTCGAACCATGGAAGCCAAGTCCTGGATGATCTCTTGTCGGGGTCTCTGAACTCTTACTGTGGCACAGTACCTGCTTGGATGGGCATCCATACTACCTACAACCTAGGTTGGAAAAAGTAAAGAAAAATAGAAATTAAGACAATCAAATGTCCATGAAAACGAATTTTACAATAAAAAAATCAAAAAGCAGCACATGGACTTCACTTAGTTTACTATAACCTTATTATTTATCACTGTTTATTTTCAAAGTAATAAAAAATCAATAATTCCTAGTGAAGAAGAGAATAAAATATCCAATATAGGGTCAAAAACTATTTTCTAGGGAACTTGGCTGTCTCAGTTGGTAGATGTGTGACTCCTGATCTCAAGGTTTTCGAGTTTGAAATCGCACATTGGGTGTAGAGATTACTTAAAAATAAAATCTTTAAAAACAAACAAAACTATTTTCCTATGAGTAGGTTGAACTTTACATTACAAAAAAAATCTGTTTTTAGTTTTCACTCTACGTCCAAAGTGGGGCTCAAACCCATGACACTGAGATCAAGAGTCACATGCTCAGGGTCCCTGGGTGGCTCAGTTAAGTGTCCAACTTTGGCTCAGGTCATGATCCTGCGGTTTGTGAGTTTGAGCCCCGCATCTGGCTCCTCACGGACAATGTGGAGTCTGCTTGGGATTCTCTCTCTAACCCACCATTTTCCCACTTGCCCGTGTGCTCACTCACTTGCTCTCTCTCTGTCTCTCAAAATAAATAAACTTAGGGAAAAAAAAAAGAGTCGCATGCTCTATTGACTGAACCAACCAGGTGCTCCTGCACTTTACATTTAACAAGATTCTAATTTATAGATGTTGTTAGTATATCTAGAGATTAGTAAGGAAAGAAACAAAAAGACATTATTAAAGAGAGTAAGTGAAAGGAGATAAGTATAAAGTGGATCCATTCAAACCCTTGATTTCTTTGTATCTTTTACTCATAGACCTACTGTAGCATAATCGCTGGAACTTGAATCTTTTTGAAAAATGTTTATTTATTTTGAGAGAGAGTGAGAATACATGAGCAGGGGAGGGGCAGAGAGAGAGAGAGAGCCAGAGAGAGAGAGAATCAGAAGCAGGCTCTGTGCTGTTACCGCAGAGTCCAATGCAGGGCTCAAACCCATGAACCATGAAATTGTGACCTAAGCAGAAATCAAGAGTCAAACACTTAACTGAGAGCCATCCAGGTGCCCCCGGAACCCAAATATTTTTTAAATGTCTATGCATCATTCAATTCAGAGCTGAGGCTGAGAACCAGCTCTCTGCCTCTAGCTTTTCTTTCTTCCTGTATAGTATCTATAGCAAAGCCATGATTCAAAAATGGAACTCTGTAACCCCATGTTCACTGCAGTATCATTTACAGTAGCCAAGATGTGGAAACAATGGAAGTGTCCATCAATGGAAGAATGGATTAAAAAAAAAAAGAACTCCATTTTCCCCCTCTGAATTGTATCTCATTACTAACATGTAAATCTATGTTCGAGTGTAGCACAAAAAGCCACATAAAATCTTACTAGCCTCACGATCTGTTACACTACATTCCAATTCCCTATGTTTCTCAAGGTTCTCAACATATCAGGTTTCTGTGATCAACATTTTAATTTACATTGCTACTAAAGTAATATCTATTATACTATGTGGCATTTATTACTTACATTTGTTTTTCACACTGGTCTTTAAGTTCTTGGGAATAGAACC
The DNA here is from genome assembly GCF_003009895.1 of Hyaena hyaena. Classification (NCBI taxonomy): domain Eukaryota; kingdom Metazoa; phylum Chordata; class Mammalia; order Carnivora; family Hyaenidae; genus Hyaena; species Hyaena hyaena. The sequence continues at coordinate 1,310,399 of NW_024081028.1, read as the reverse complement.
CATATAGCAAAAAGAAATAATAAATTCTATTTACAAGACTTCTGATAATAATAAAAGAAAATGGATATTTGGTAGAAATGGATTTAGTAGAAATTTCTAGGACAATGACTGCCCAGAAGTCCAAAAGAATTCAACTAAGCTTAAACTTTCTTGGTAAATGACCCCAAAATAGCAAATCCAAAGTAAGTCTTCTGAATTTTTTTTGACAAAACAATTTCATCTTCTATAAAAACATTTTTATGAATATCAGAAGTGGCTCAATACTACATCTAGGACATCTGAAATGACAATTCATGCATAACTATGAGAATAAAAAGCAATAAAATTTATCCATAGATAGAAGCAAATTTCCTTCACTAATGAAAATAGCTTTGGAATCTTAAGTAAGAATTTTAAGATTACTATCATTTTCATGGATAAATAAAATATACCAGGTTGTTGAAACTCAGAATTTATGTAAAGATTATTATAGATAATAAAAATATGTAAAATGTCTTACAGCTTAACTTCTGAAACTTATCACGTATGGCTAAAATATGATGACATTTTCAAAATGTTGGCATTTGTTAAAAAACAAGGAATTTCAAGGTAGGTAAAACATCTGGCTTTCAGAACTTTATAAGAACTATACTTAAAAGAACTGACAAAGAAATTTTACAAACACAGAGGTGGGCAAAGATATGAAAAGCAAATGTTGGGTTGCCTGGGTGGCTCAGTTAGTTAAGCATATGACTTCAGCTCAGGTCATGATCTCACGGTCTATGAGTTCAAGCCCTGTATTGGGCTCTGTGCTGACAGCTCAGAGCCTGGAGCCTGCTTCAGATTCTGTGTCTCCCTCTCTCTATGACCCTTCCCTTCCTGTGCTCTGTCTCTCTGTCTCTCAAAAATAAACATAAAAAAAAAAAAAAAAAAGGCAAATGTTAAAAGCAGGAATGGTAGTATTAAAACAAAGAATTCAGATAGAAGTATTAGATTGGACAAAGGTAGAAGATATTTTACATTGAAAAAAATGCAATATATCTTTCTGTGACAAAGACACTATGGAAATACATTAACTAAACAAAAACTAACTGAAAATATATGATCACAGAGATGTCATATAGATAAAGTAGGAAACAAAAGACTTGAGTAATACAATTAATAAGCTCAATTTAATAAATATATATGTAACTTTTAGCCCCCAAACTAGAGAATGACCATTCTGATTTTTTTTTAAATGTTTAAATGTTTATTCATTTTTTTGAGAGAGGCAGAGTGTGAGCAGGGGAAGGGAAGAGAGAGGGAGACAGAGAAATTGAAACAGCTCCAGATTCTGAGCTGTCAGCACTGAGCCCAACGTGGTGCTCAAACCCACAAACTGAGAGATCATGACCTGAGGTGAAGTTGGAAGCTTAACCTACTGTGCCAGTCAGGCGCCCCAAGAGAATGATCATTCTTTAAAAAACAACAACAACCAAATAGTTGAAAATTGGTTCTAGATATACATATATATATTTATAAAAATTGGTTTCAAAGAAAAAAATGTCATTAAAATTCAAAAAGCTGAAACCAAAATGTTGATCTAAACTTTAGACAAGATAAATCTGCCTAATGACACTCACAGCAGCAATAGAAGGCTTCTTTCCATCACCAGCTGGTGGATGAGTGACATCTGCTCCCAAAAAGATCACAGGTTGCTGGAACACAGAAGGTCTTAAACACATTTTTTAAAAGAGTTAGATAATTCATTTTTTCGTTATTCATTTATCTGTCATACTACTGCCACACAAATACAAGTTGCTGACACAGCACAGAGGAGGTCTTCAAAGCTCTGATACTCTTTTATTCTCTCCATTCATGAACCCTTAACTCAATGAAGTAAAAGCTATCACAATAGGTCTATCCAATGTCTTATTCAGAGCAATTTTCTGCCTTAAGCATTGGTGCTGGTGGTTGCAAAGGGTGGGCATTCTTCATAAGAGGCATAAAATGATGAACTTCCTCATATTAATCCCAGGATGTATCAATCTTTCTGTAATCTACTTACATTTAAACTATGCAATCTCTCAATGAGAAAAAGAATCATTAAGCTTTTCACTGAAAAGGATTATGGGAATCTATTACTTCCCCTCTTGTGTCCAAAAGTACAAATACTTAATAGTCATAAAGTAGTTGGTCAGTCATTTTATTTAAAAAACTACATCCTTTAAGAGGTGCCTGGGTGGCTCAGTCAGTTAAGCACCCAACTCTTTATCTTGGCTCAGATCATGATCTCATGGTTCATGAGATAGAGAGAGCCCCTTGTTGAGCTCTGCTGATAGTGCAGAGCCTGCTTGGAATTCTCCCTCCCTCTCTCTTCCCCCTCTTGCTTGTGGTCTCTCTCAAAGAAGATAAACATTAAAAAACAACAAAACCAAACTAAACCCAAAACTATATCCTTTAAGATTCAAATACCATCTCATTTATGATTCTCATCTGTTAATAGACAACACGGAAAAACAGAAAAAAAAAAGGGATTTTGTGTCAAATACACATGGGTCTTTCCTTATGCTTATCTGTGGTCCATACTGGTCAAGATATTTAGTTTTTTAAAGCCCTAGTTGCTTCAACTGTTAAAAGGAAATCTGTTGTTCAATTCTCAGTCTCTTGCCCAGCACCTGTTTCTAGGTCATTATGTCATACTTCCTAAGAGCTCTTAAACATGATGATGGTCTGACAGTAACATCTGCATGTAGCAGGGAGTTGATATGGCTTACTTAAATGATTCACTTAATTGACATGCCCCACCCAAGATCCTTCATTCTTCCCTTTCTTTCTAAGTGAGAGAGCAGCCTCATAATAGCAGAATAAGGAGGACTATCAAAGAAAGAGAAAATTCTTTAAGCTGTGCACTCCAGTGAGAAATACATAAAGCTCTCACTACTTTGTAGCGGGGCAAGAAGTTATTTGTATATACTAAATAAAAACAGAGTTGAAAGGGGATTTCCACAAGGGAATCTCTTAAAATTTTAGCTAAAATGTCTACCTATCTCCCATGGCAGGAATCATCAAAATTGTTTCTTACACTGATATTAGATATGGCAATATATAGAAAAATTAAGATGAAAAGTAGTATTTAATTAAGTGATTAGCGTATCTTACCTTTGATGAGGTACAAGAATATTATTGATCCCTCCGAGTTTAACGTTTATCTTTAGGCACAAGTTTGAGAGAGTTTGAGGGGATGTTTTTATTACATTCTTGACTTGGACACACTGTGTAGCCATACCCAAAAGTGTATCTCCTACACGTTTTACTTCCGCTATGGAACAAATACAAATACCTCCAGTTAGAAACAAGGCCAAATTTCACTGAAAACTACGCTACTATATTTTCCCCCTTGAAATACATCACTGAATTATAGGACTCTAAAAATTATAAGAATACTAAAACAATGCTGTTATAATTTAAAGTATACTGCCTTGAAGATTAGCTTAAATATTTAGTGATAATTTTCCCAGTTGCTTTCTTCTTTATGTAACAAAGTATATTTCTGTCATCATAAAAATAGTATAACCGGGGCGCCTGGGTGGCTCAGTTGGTTAAGCGTCCGACTTTGGCTCAGGTCATGATCTCACTGTTCATGGGTTCGAGCCCCGCGTCGGGCTCTGTGCTGACAGCTCACAGCCTGAAGCCTGCTTCAGATTCTGTGTCTCCCTCTGTCTCTGAACCTCCCCTGCTCACGCTGTCTCTCTCTCAGAAATAAATAAAACATTAAAAAGAAAATTTTAAAATTAGTCTTTATAGTGTATGGGGCATCTTGGTGGCTCAGTTGGTTAATTAAGTGTCTGACTCTTGGTTTAGGCTCAGGTTATGATCTCATGGTTCATGAGTTCAAGCCTTCTCACGTGTGCTCCTTTTCTCAAAATAAATATACATAACAAAATAAAATAATAATAAAAAAATAAAGTCTTTATAGTGTAAAGAATAAAAGGTCCCTGTAAATTTCCCTCTCTCTGCCATTATGACAATAGAGTTCAGTGTACATACCTTATTTTTTATAAAACACACAGAAAATATTTCTTTTTAACGTTTATTTATTTTCAAAGGGAGAGGAAGAGAGTTAAGATAGGGACAGAGAAGGCGGGCTCCGAGGTGTCAGCGCAAAACCTGATGTGGGGCTCAAACTCACCAATGAGATCATGACCAGAGCGGAAACCAAGGGCCAGATGCTTAACCAACTGAGCCACTCAGACACCCCACACATGGAAAACATTTTAAAAGCAAACCTGCATTCTACTTTGCAAACTGTCATTTTCATTTAATAATATAGTATGTTCTGAATCTTAATATATAAATTACCTTTATTATCTGTAACAATAACAGTCTGTTTTTAAATATCATAAAGAATCTAACCAGTCATACACAGATATATTTTCAGCTTGTTCCAGGTTTTCATTATTTCAAACAATGCTACAAATAATATCCTTGTACATTTATTTTTGTTTGGTTATATAACTATAGCTTCAGAATACATTCCTACAAGTAGAATTGAGGGGCCAGAGGTATATATATTTAACATTTTTGTAGATACCGACAAACTGCTCTCCAAAAAGGTTTATTCTTCATTCAACAAATATTTATTATTAAAAATGTTTTAAATGTTTTTTATTTATTTCTGAGAGAGACGGTGTGAGCAGGGTAGGGTCAGAGAGAGAGGGAGATACTAGATCCAAAGCAGGCTCCAGGCTCTGAGCTGTCAGCAAAGAGCCCAATACAGGGCTTGAACCCATGAACCGTGTGATCATGACCTGAGCTGAAGTCGGATGCTTAACCAACTGAGCCACCCAGGTGCCCCTCATTCAACAAATAGTTAATGTTCACCCAGTACATGCTAGTATTGTGTGAGGCTCTAAATATACAATGTCTCTGAAGAAGATGTACAAATGGCTAACAGGCACATGAAAAGATGCTCCATATCACCAATTATGAGGGAGATGCAAGTCAAAACCACAAGACACATTTCATACCCATTAGGAGGGTTATTATCAAAAAGAAGAAAAGAAGAAAAGAAAATAACAAGTATTGCTAGGATGCAGAGAAACTGGAACCCTTGTGCGTTACTGGTAGGATGAAAAATGGTGCAGCTACTGAAAAAAAGCAGATATAGCTGACTTGAACAGCATCACCAAATAACTCCATTTAAAGACATTTATTAAATACTTCATTTAATAACAGCAAGAATACACATTCTTCTTAAACTTACATAGAACATTCAGTAAGACAGACCTCATTCTGGTCCAAAAATGTAACTTAGCAAATTGAAAAGAATAGAAATCATACTAAGTATGGTCTCAGACCACAGTGGAATTAAACTAGAAATCACTACCAAGAAGATAGCTGGGAAATCCCAAAATATGTGTATATTAACATGAAAAGTATACAGACTAGGAAGGAAGAAATAAAACTGTTTGTTCACAGAGTACATGACTGTCTAGGTAGAAAATCCCAGAGAATGAAAATACATGCCTCTTGGAATAAGTGATTACAGTAGGGTTGCATGATACAGAGTAAATATGCAAAAGTCAACTGCTTTCCTAAATACCAAAAATGAACAACTGGAACTGAAAATGAAAAACACAATACCATTTACATCAGTATCAAAAGAAAAAGATATTCTTGGGTATAAATCTAACAAAACATGTACAGGATCTATAAGAAACTATAAAATTCTGATAAAAAGCTAAAGAAGCTCTAAACAGAGAGACAGTACATGTTCAAGGATGGAAATACTTAACATTGTTAAGATGTCAATTCTTCTCATCCTGATTAATAGATTCAATGTAATCCTAATAAAAATTTCAGCAAGTTATTTTATGGATATTGCAAACTGATTCTAAAGCTTATATAGAGAGGCAAAAGATTTAGAACAGCTAAGACAATAGTGAAAAAGAACAAAGTCAGAGAACTGACACTAAGACTTAAGTTAATTAAGCTACATTAGTCAAGACAGTGTGGTATTAGCAAATGAACAGACATATAGACCAATGAAACAAAATAAAGAGCCTAGAAATAGATTCACATAAATATAGTTAATCAATCTTTGACAAAGTAGCAAAGGCAATTTAATTGAGAAAGATAGTCTTTCCAAGAAATAGAACTAGAACAACTGGACAGTGACATGCAAAACAATGAATCTAGTCACAGACCTTCTATCTTTAACAAAAATTAGCTCAAAATGAGTATAAACCTATGTATAAAAAACAAAACTATGAAAACACTAGAAAGCAACATAGAAGAAATTTCAAGTGACCTTGGGCTTGGCAACGAGGTTCTAATTATAATCCTGAAAACATGATCTGTCAAAGAAAAACCTAATGAGTTGGATTTTATTAACATTAGAGACTTTTGGTCTTTATTAACATTAGAAACTTTTTAAAAAAAATGTTTACTTTTGAGAGAGAGCGAGCATGTGCATGAGCACGAGCAGGGAAGGAGACAGAAGATCTGAGATGGGCTCCAGGCTGATAGCAGAAAGCCCAATGTGGGGCTTGAACTCACAAACTGTGAGATCACAGCTAGAGCTGAAGTTAGACCCTTAATCAACTGAGCCACCCAGGCACCCCTAGCAACTGTTAAGAGGATGAAAAGACAGGCCGCAGACTGGAAGAAAATAAATGCAAAATACATATATGATAAAGAACTTGAAACCAAAATATAAAAAAAACACCCCTTAGAACTGAAAAATAAGAAAACAAACTCCCCAACTTAAAAAGTGGGTGAAAGGCTGGAATAGACATGTCACTAAAGGAAATATACAGATGGCAAGTAAGCATATGAAAAGATTCTCAACATGATGTGTCTCTAAGGAATTGAAAATTAAAACAACAGTGAGATACAAAACACTCTTATTAGAATGGCTAAAATATTTAAAAATTGATAATACTAAATGCTGAAGAGGATGCAGTAGAATAGAAGCTTTTATTCATTGTTGTGGGAATACAAAATGGTAGAGCCATTTTTAAAAAGTTTATTTATTTATTTATTTGTTTGTTTAAGCAATCTCTACACCCACTCTGGATCTCAAACTCATGACCCATAGATCAAGAGTCACACACTCTTCAGACTAAGCCAGCCAGGTGCCCTAGTACAGCCATTTTGGCAGTCTCCCCATTTGATAAAGCATTTGTGCTCTTAGTTATTCACCCAAGTCAGTTGGAAACTTATGTCTATCCAAATACCTACATGTAAATGTTTACACCAGCAGTATTCATAATTGCCAAAAAACTGGAAGCAATTAAAACATCCTTCTTGATTATGAGCTAAAAATAGGTAAATGGATAACAAACTAATACATCTATACAATGGATTATTCAGCAGTAAAAAAAAAATGACTTATCCTGCTACAAAAAGACATGGAGGAACCTTAAATGCATACTGCTAAGTGAAAGAAGCCAATTAGAAAGTGTACATACTGTATGACAACATCTTAGAAAAGACAAAACTGTAGAAATATAAAAAGGCCAGTGGCTGTCAGGCTTTTGAGGAAAGACAGGGAGGGATGAATACGTGGGAGTACAGGGGATTTTTAGAGCCATGAAACTATTTTTTATGATACTGTATATACATGATGTTATACATTTATCAAAACCCATAGACCTGTACAACACAAAAAGTAAACTTTAATGTAAGCTGTGGACAACATATTAATAATGATTTACCGTTATTAATGATAAATGGTTCATTAAATGTACCACCAACTATAAGATGTTAATATCAGGGAAAACTCTGCAGAGGAAGGAGTAAGCATATAGAGACTCTCTAGACGATCTGCTTAATTTTTCTGTAAATCTAAAATTAAAAAAATAAAATCTATTAATTAAAAAAATTACACTAGAAGAAATGTAGACAATGGACTGAAAAGGAACTACAGGGAATGCAGGCAAGAATGTCAGCTTGGAGGCTATGGTAATACCAACTTTCTCTCCCATGAACAGTATATGAGAGTCAATACTTATTTTTAATTTTGCCAAAAATGGGTATTATTATTTAAAAAAAAAAATTTTTTTTTTAATGTTTTATTTATTTCTAGGAGAGAGAGAGAGACAGCATGAGCAGGGGAGGGTCAGAGAGAGAGGGAGTCACAGACTGAAACAGGCTCCAGGCTCTGAGCTGGCAGTCAGCACAGAGCCGGACGCGGGGCTTGAACCCACGAACCGTGAGATCATGACCTGAGCGAAAGTTGGACGCTCAACCGACTAAGCCACCCAGGCGCCCCCAGATTAATTTTTCTAAAAATACATGTTTCATCACGCCATTGAATTACTTAAGGACAAAAGATGCTTTCATATTAAACACTGCATGAAACAGCTTCATAATTAAAGACTTCCATCAAGTTTTCTTACCCAAAAAGCANACTGAAACAGGCTCCAGGCTCTGAGCTGGCAGTCAGCACAGAGCCCGACGCGGGGCTCGAACCCACGAACCGCAAGATCATGACCCAAGCGAAAGTCGGACGCCTAACCGACTAAGCCACCCAGGCGCCCCCAAAAATGGGTATTATGATTGTTAGTAAAAAATCACTTACTCTAGTTCATATTTTCTTAATGACTAATGGGGTTGAGAATCTTTTCATAAGATAATTCACCATTTGTTTCATTTGTTTTTCTGTTTTACGTCCTTTGTCTATTTTTCAGTTGTTGGTCCTTTACTTATTGATTTACAAATTCGTTGAGCTTCAGCTTCTGTATTTTATCACAGTTTTTAAAATATCTTTTTTTGGGGGGCACCTGGGTGCCTCAGTCGGTTGAACATCCGACTTCGGCTCAAGTCATGATCTTGTGGCTCGTGGGTTCGAGCCCCGAGTCGGGCTCCGTGTTGATAACTCAGAGCCTAGAGCCTGCTTCAGATTCTGTGTTTCCTACTCTCTCTCACTTGTACTCCGTCTCTCTCTCAAAAATAAACAAAACACTAAAAAAATTTTTAAAAAAACAAAAGAAATGAGTGATAGTTTTCTACTAACATTGGTGATGCTCACAGCTCAGAGCCTGACCCGGGACTTGAAACCACGAGCCACAAGATCATGACCTGGGCCAAAGTTGGACACTCAACCAACTGAGCCATCCAGGCACCCCTAAAAATATCTTTTGAATTTATAACATCATTTATAACCACTGTATACTATTTCATTTAATATACTGTAACTTACTCATTGTTTAAAGCCAGTTCTCAATAGTTATTTACTTTTTAAAACGTTTTGAGAGAGATAAGGTGTGCGTGGGGGAGGGGCAGACGGAGAGAGGGAGAGAGAGGGAGAGAGAGAGAAAGGGACACACACACACACACACACACACACACACAGAATTCGAAGTAGTCTCCAGCCTCTGAGCTGTCAGCACAGACCCTGATGCGGGGCCGGAATCCACAAACTGTGAGATAATGACCTGGGCTAGGGTTGGACACTTAACCAACTGTGCCACCCAGGAGCCCCAGTCAATATTTTTTTAATATCACAGATACCATTATCAAAATTCTGTGCATAGATTTTTCTCCATTATGAATTATTTCCTTTGAACACCTTTTTGTAATTGAAAATACTGAATCACAGAAACATTTTTATATTTTTGATATTATCAATTTAACTGCCATCAGCAATATATTAAAATTCTAGATTTGCTGCAAACTCACAAGCACTAAGGATTATAACATTTAACTACATTTGCTAATTTAGTAACATAAATTTTTCTTTCCTTTTCTTTAGAGAGAAAAATCAAATGTACGTGAGTGGGGAAAAGCAAGAGAAAATCTCAAGCAGGCTCCATACCCAGTGCAGAGCCCAACGTGGGGCTCGATCCCACCACCCCAGGATCATGACCTGAGCCAAAACCGAGAGTCTAATGCTCAACCAACTGAGCCACCCAGGTGCTCCTAAAATTTTTCCTTTCATTTACCTGTAGTTTTCTTTAAGTTTTAGTGAAAAACCAATACTTTCTCATATATTTAATGGTTTTGTTTTTTCTTGAGAAATTTTGGTTTATAGTCTTGCTCACTAATCTGTAAGAACATAAGGATTTTTTTCTTTGATCACAATAACATCTATATGGATATATTAATAAACTAGCCCTTTGTCGTCTCCATTTGCTGCAAATATTTTTTAGATTCTACTGGTTTCCATTTATTTACTTTTTATTGTTATATATTTGTGAGATACAGAAAATTGAATTTTTATGTAGTAAATCTAACAATTTTCCTTTGTGAACTGTTCTATTCTTTTTTTTTTTTTTAAGAGACAGAGACAGAGAGAGAGAGAGTGTGTGTGAGTTGGGGAGGATGGCAGGGGGAGACAGAATTTTAAGTAGGCTCTAGGGCACCTCAGGTGGCTCAGTCCATTAAACATCCAGTTCTTGATTTTGGCTCAGGTCATGACCTCAAGGTTGGTGAGACTGAGCCTCACGTTGGGCTCTGCACTGACAGCATAAAGCCGGCTTGGGATTCTCTCTCTCTTTCCCCCTCTGTTTCTCCCTACCTTGTGCATGTGAATGCACACTCTGAGTGCATGTTTGCTCTCTTTCAAAGTAAATAAATAAACATTAAAAAGAAAAAGAAAAAAGAATCTTAAGCAGGCTCCATACTCAGGGTAGAACCTGACATGGGGCTCGATCCCATGACCCTAGGGACTTGACCTAAGCCAAAATCAAGAGTCAGATGCTCAACCAATTGAGCAACTCAGGCACTTCTGTTCTATCATTAAAAAAAATTTTTTTTAATTTAAATTTAAGTTTGTTAACATACAGTGCCATATTGGTTTCAGGAGTAGAACTTAGTGATTCATCACTTATATACAACACCCAGTGCCCATCACAACGAGTGCCTTCCTTAGTGCCATGTCTCATCTAGCTCATCTCCTACCCACCGCCCTCCATCGACCTCCAGTTTATTCTCTATCATTAAGAGTCTCTTGTGGTTGGAGTGCATGGGTGGCTCAGTTGGTTAAAGCATCCAACTCTTGATTTCAGCATAGGTTATAATCTCGTGGTTCATGGTGTTGAGCCCTACATTGGGTTCCACGCTGACAGCGTTGGGCCTGCTTTGGATTCTCTTCCTCCCCTCAACCCCCTCCCTCTGCCCTCTCAAAATAAATAAATATACATTAAAAAATAGAGCCTGCTGTGGTTTGTTTCCCTCTCTTCTCCCTTCCCATGTGTTCAAATGTTTTGTTCCTTAAATTCCCCATATGAGTGAAATCATACGGTATTTGTCTTTGATTGAGTTCTTTCGCATATCATAATACATTCTAGCTCCATCCACATCATTACAAATGGCAAGATTTCATTCTTTATGGTGGCTAATATTCCATCGTATATAAATATCATATCTTCCTTATCCATTCATCAGCCGATGGATATTTGAGCTCTTTCCATAGTTTGGCTATTGTTGATAATGCTGCTATGAACAATGGGGTGCAGCACGTATAACTTCATATCTGTATTTTTGTATCCGTTGGGTAAATACCTACCAACGCAGTTGCTGGATCATAGGGTAGTTCTATTTTTAGTTTCTTGAGGAACTTCCATACTATCTTCCAGAGTGGTTGCACTAGTTTGCACTCCCACCAACAGTGCAAGAGAGTTCTCTTTTGTCTGCATACTTACCAACACCTGTTGTTCTTAAAAAAATATCTATTTATTCTTGAGAGAGAGCGCATGTGCTCGCATGTGTGAGAGAGAGCACGAGTAGGGTAGGGTCAGAGAGAGAGGGAGAAAGAAAATCTCAAGTAGGCTCCAGCCATCAGCACGGAGCTTAATGCGGGGCTCGAATGCACGAACCATGAGATCATGACCCAAGCCGAGATGAAGAGTCACACACTTAACTGACTGAGCCACCCAAGTGCCTTCTGCCCATTTCTTAACTGGGTTATTTGTTTTTTGGGTGTGGAGTTTGATAAGTTCTTTATAGATTTTGGATAGTAACTATCAGATACGTTGTTTGCAAATACATTCTGCCATTCTGTAGGTTGTCTTTTAGTTTTCCAAATTGTTTCTACCTGTTCTATCATTTCTAAGCTTAAATGATTATACTCCATTCAGTAGTTTGAAAATTATACTTTGTATTTTTCCAAGATTCAATGATTTATGTTTAAATTATTAATATCACTAAACTTTTTGTTTACAATAATAATATCTATCATTTACTGAGTATTCACTATTTAACAAGTACTATTCTAGGCCTTGTTTATATATGTAAATTTATTTAATCCTTACAACTACTCTCTATGAGTTACTTATTTTTAGTATCCCAGTTTCAAAGATGAGGCCACTAAAGCCTAGTGTGGTTCAGTATTTCAGGTATATCACATAGGTAGTATAGCTGGCAGAACTTGTTTTTTTTTTTTAAGTTTATTTTTGAGAGAGAGACTGACACGGGGCTCAAATACACGAACCGTGAGATCATGACCTAAGCCTAAGTCAGACGCTTAACCAACTGAGCCACCCAGGTGGCCCTCCTCTTGGCCTATTTAATTTCCTCTACTGATTTGTCTTTTCCAAAATTATCAAGTACTTGAAAAAAAAAATACATTCTTAAGATATCCTTACCATACACCGGCGTCTTCCCCGGCAGGATGACGATAATGAGCTGCAGCCCTGAGTAGGTGTTCTTAAGATGCCGGAACATGGGCTCCACACTGTCTGCCCCCTGCGCATATTTGCAGAAGCAAGGCTGGCCCTGGATGGGCATCCCTGCATCTTTAGAAATCTTACGCAGCTGGTCGGTGAAACCCCTAGAAGGAGAAATCACACTAAAACTAAATCCTTTGTCTAGTCATTCACATCTACAAAGCGGAATGGAAAGTTTGAGAAGTGAATGGAAAATGAAGCAAAGATTTGTGTGCTCCATATATAAAGAGGTCACCAAGATTACTGATATTAAGGGCAGTAGTGAGTCAGTAATCTATTTTGGAAATTAAGAACACTACTATAGAATCATGTGGGATTCTGTAGTTTACAAAGGGCATTAGTAATACAGTGTACTGGTTAAGAGTTCATTTCTAGAGTTAGCATGGCAAGTTTCAATCCTAATTCTGTTAGTAACTATGAAATCTTAAGCATTTTTTTTAGTTTCTCTCATCTGTAAAATGATTACTTCCATTAGAGAGTTGGTGTGAATATTAAATGAGATTATATATGAATTTAGCACACTGACCAAGACATGGTAAGAACTTGATAAATTTAAGATAGTGTACATTATTTAAGAGTAGTGTTTATTTTTTTTAACATTTTTATTTATTTTTGAGAGAGAGAGAGACAGATTGCAAATGGGGGAGGCACAGAGAGGGAGACATAGAATCTGAAGCAGGCTCCAGGCTCTGAGTGATAAGCCGCAGAGCCTGATATGGGGCTTGAACCCACAAACTGTGAGATCATGACTTGAGCTGAAGTCAGATGCTTAACCAACTGAGCCTCCTAGGCACCCAATTTTTTTTTTAAGTGCTATTTATTTATATTTGAGAGAGGGAGAGACACAGAGAGAGAGAGAGCGAGCGAGTGTGTGCATGTAAGTGAGCAGGGGAGGGGTAGAGGGAGAGGGAGACAGAGGATCCCAAGCAGGGCTCGAACTCACAAACTGTGAGACCATGACCTGAACTAAAATCAAGAGTTGGATGCTTAACCGACTGAACCGCCCAGGTGCCCCATTGTACACTGTCTAATTTGATTGTGACAACATTCATAAAAAAGTGGTAGGTAAGGTATTATTCTCATTTTATAGGTCAGGCAACAGTTCCAGGGACATTAATGTCAAATGGCTAGATAAATGGTAGAGTCAGAAGTATGACCTACTCCAAAATTTCCTTCCACAATATTATGTATCTGAAACAAGGATAGCAGGTAAGACTGTGTCTTCAGAAAAGATTAAAAAAATATATGAAAACAACACTTAAGAACGAATGAGGCAGGAAGCATTTCAATGTACTTTTATCTCCACTAAAAAGAAACCCCAGAAGACGATTAATTCCTTTTTAAAACAAAATTCTGCATTTAACCTAGGATAAACAAGTAATGATGTCGTGATTTAACAATCACTTTACTTGTTTTGAAAACAAATAAGATCATAAGTCAAGGATCTGAGTCATCTTTGCTCAAAAACATTCTAATTCCCTTAGAGACAAAGTTTGTAGGAATTTCCTTCTCCTTTTCCTTATTAGTGTTTAATTTGAGAAGTATGAAGTTGGGTATTTTCAGTCAGCCTCAATAAGACCCACAAGCCCAAAGATTATGAGATTTCTATCAAGCCATGAATAACAAATGTAAAGCGAAAAGAATAAGTCTAAGCTTGGAAAACAATTGGAGGTATTTTCTTTGGCCTCAAGGTCAAGATAATCATAGCATTTAGTAAACTATCCTTATGACATTTTACTTGAAAATGGGTATAAAAACTCTGGAGAAAAACGTATATTAAGTAAACCTTAAGACATACATTTAGAAATTTGGAGCTAATAAAAAGTGAACAGAATTAAATAGAAAAAATACTTTTATTTCTCATATGAAAAAAGAAAATTCTGAATTGACCTGGCTGGTAAACTTGCCTCTGTATCTTTCAAGAAATACTCATTATGAGCATACTTTATAAGATCTATTAATGGAGACTGAATTTAGACAATAATCATTTTCTTTCAAAGAAGGTGAGAAAATGGAAGCCTGGAAGGCTGGAATAAGTTATGTAAATTGAAAATCAACAATTTTTTGTTTTGTTTTCAATTTAAGCAGAAGATTACCGAGCACTTACACATGGAGGAAAAGAATTTGGGGAATAAAGGAAGAAACTGGTGGAGATGGAGGTCAAATTTTTGAAAGTAAAGAAGTGAAAATGAAGAGTTAGATTATTCTTTCAAGGAGCTCAATTGAGAAATAAAGATCTTATTTCATCCTCATCTAAGAGATAGGTATTATCTCTAAAATGGTGAAAACTGAAGCAAAATGAAATTAAATAAATTACTCATAATAATATAGCTAAGAAGTGAAAAGGCCAGGAATTAAACATAACCTATTTGCTATCAAAAGCCAATGATGCTCTTTCCATATCACATAAGCTGGAATGTTAAGTAAGATGCCTACAAGAATGAATGAGTGACTTTACTAACAAATATAGAAATCTTTCCCAAAGTACTGAGAAGTAGTATTTTCAAAGGCTCAGTGATTACTCTGTACTGAGACAACACAGGTTAAAACATTAGCCAAAGTAGTTAAAACTGAAACACAAAAAATTCCCCAAACCAAAGTAGTGACATGTCTTACTTTAATATTTCTTCTCTGCACTGCCTCTGTGTGGCGAAACAAGCTATAGCCCACATTTTTATTTCAACTCCTGTGTGGAACTGTTTCCCTCTCATGTCCCATACTCCATGGCTTGGTGTTGCTACTGTCCGATTCTACAGAAAAAGTAAAAAGAGAAATAAGGCAAAAAAGAAGAAACTATTAACATACAGTTTATTTTAATGAGCTGTAAAGAAAAACATTTCAAACTGCTGAACTGATATATATCTGACATTCTACATGTAATAGGCTTCTCTACATCAATATTATTTATATTTTTTATCCTATAAAACTAAAACATCTAAACTCAAGCAAAGATACCTTAAAACAAAAAAGTACTGTTGGAGCAAAACAACACTTTCTATATCTCAGACTTAGTTAGGATGCCCTTCTCTTTATTAACAACAATTGTTTGTTTCTAATTTAAAAACCATCAACAGGTTTTACCCGTCCTCCATACTGCAGCATAGGTGCTGGGAGTACACGTCCGGTTACATGGGCCATTTCATCCCGAACTTTAAATTGAAACTCCTGAACAAATGGATCTGTTTCATAATTTGCACTTCTTACCTAACAACAGAAAAAGTTAGCAGTTATTTTCAAAAATTTTCCCAACTTCCTGCTTTATTCATTAGAACTCTGCATTTTTTTCTCTTCACTGTATCAATAATGTTTTAGATCTAGTTAATGGTGCCTTAACTATAGGACAGAGAATCTTAACCTCGAACCACATATCATGAATGGACTGTAGGAAGTCTGAACCTCCTGGTAATTTACAAAAATTTGAATGTATTAGGTAGAATAATAAGAAATTTCAACTATTTACAATCTATGAAAATGGCAATTTTATATGACTAAACTTAATACATTTTAGAGAGGGTGGTCTGGGGATTATAAGAGGAATAAACTTCTGACCTAAAAAATAAAAACTTCTAATTAGAAGATTCAGACATGTATTAAATATCTGGTGTGTTCTGCACTGCCAGCAGAGAGCCTGATACGGAGCTCGAATCCTGAGACTATGACCTGAGCGTAAGTCAGTCACTTAACTGATTGACCACCCAGGTACCAAGAATTTAATTCAATATACACTTGGACTTCATAATATAATTCATGTTTATAGCGTGCTATAGTAACTGTGTTTTTTAAAACATATTTACTTGGTCTCAGGGGGAAGGTCAAATAAGGTTATAAAATGAAGGTGGTATTTCAAGTGGTTGAGTAACAACCCATTAAAAAAAACTATATAACCTAAATATGTAAAAAAATTTTTCCCACAATAAACAGAAAGAGTTGTTTTCTAAATTAGGCACTAATGCTTCTTCAAGCTTAAATGCCATTCATTTATGGCATTTTTCAGGGTACCTTCATAGTAAGGTTGCAAAGAATAACTACTATAAATAAAAACCTGCCATGTGATATGCTTGGTATTAAGTTTTATAATTAATTTTCACAATAAATTTATAGCTATAAAAGTAATTCTTATATAACTTTTATAATCTTTACAGAGGACAAACCTAAAGCTTAGTACAGTTAAATGTCTGGCCTAGAACCATGTAGCTAAGCAAGTGACCTAGAATCTGAAACCACGTATGTCCTGATTCTAGAGTTTCTACTCTCAATCAGTGCACTAGTCTTCCAGATGGTATAATTATAATTTTTTAAGGTTTATTTATTTTTGAGAGAAAGAGAGAGAGAGAGAGCATGAGCAGGGGAGGGGCAGAGAGAGAGGGAACACAGAGTTGAAAGCAGGCTCCAGGCTCTGAGCTGTCAGCACAGAGCCTGATGTGGGGCTCGAACTCATGAACTGTGAGATTATGACCTGAGCTGAAGTCGGATGCTTAACCGACTGAGCCACCCAGGCGCCCTGTAGATGGTATAATTATAATAACTACAATAATGGAAACAGTAAGTAAGCATAGAAGATAGACTTTGAACCCAGAGCTGTTAAGATTCCAAAGCTTGTACTTTTAACCATTGTATGATATTCTCTCTTTGGACAGAAAAGCTGAAATAAGTGAATTAGTAGTAGTTATTGGGATTTCACAGAGATAATGAAAGGTTCTAGCCTCTTAAAGGTTTTAAAACCTTGTTATAATAGATCAGAAAAACAATCTATGATGAAAACAAATCTGTATTTTCCTAATTATCATGTAATAACTTTTATTTGCTCTTTATAAAACTATACGGGAATTTCCCATAATTGGCTTACAAAATGAAAATGCCAGTTCTGTAACTTTTTTATAACAATCTTCACTATTACCCAAAGTAATATTCCTATTTCCAGACTTTTTTCTCTTCACTTATGTAATTTAAATGGTATTCAAGAAGAGAGTAAGATCCAGGTGACTTTTATTTTTCATTTTGCCTTATTCCATCAGTTTTATAAAGTGATATTGCTACTCTTCCTTCTCTTCCACTCACAACAGTGATAGAGCTTAGAGACCTTACATGGTTGGAACAGTCTTACATTTTTTTTTCTTAAGCCACCCAGGCACCCCAGTCTTGTATTTCTTTATTCATCTTATACAGCTGCCAGTCTGATACTGAGGACTAAAAACTCCTACTGATGGTTAACACTCACTATAGATAGTCATAATACCTTGATTTTTCTTCCTTTTCCTTTCCTAGGTGGGAGGTAAAGTTCCTAGTAAAGTTCCAGTTCCCTAACTGAAACACTAATTGAGACAATCTGCTCTAGATCTAAAATTAAAGAGCTTGGGGCTAAATGAGAAGGATCTAATCCTTCTCATAGAACTCATTAAGGGGTAAACCTTAAGAACCCGTTAAGAACACCACTGGATGACTTCCATGGTCCCTTTTAATTCTGATAATCCATGAAATGGTAATGAGGTATGAGCTGATAAGGACATGACTCCAGTAGTAGCTCATTCTAACATGTTTTTAACCCATTTCTAGGGTCAAGTACTAACCAATCTGCTAATTTCCTCTTGTCTATCTGGCGCAGATCTTGCTGTTGCTTTGATCATAGTGGATGTCTGATTGTCCGTTAGCTTCTTGATACATCGTTGCCCTGCCACAATATTACAGACCTACAAATGGAAAAAAGTTTTGTACTAGATGCATATATCTTTTTTAACTCTTACTGGCAATTATATGTGAAATTAAAATTTTTTAAACTATTTATTATTTTTGAGAGAGAGCGAGAGAGAGAGAGAGACGGAGGATCCTAAGCTGTGCTGACAGCATAGAGCTTGATATGGGGTTCAAACTCATGAACTGTGAGGTCATGACCTGAGTCGAAATCAAGAGTCAGACACTTAACCAACTGAGCCACCCAGGCGCCCATAAACTGCTTCTTTTTAATGTGTTAAGTAAAAATGTAGTAAACAATACTGCTTTATAAGTATGATTATAACAGGGTAAAATGTACACTGGATAAAAAGGCTGAAAAGAAGTATACCAAAATGTTAATGGTGGTTACTTTAGAGTTGCAGGATTGTGAATAAAACTTATTTCATTACTAAATTTGAAATAAAATTTAAAATAGTTCCATATCTAAAATAAAAGTTGAGAGTATGAAGTAAGTTATATGCCATAAAACTCCCAACAGAAAGATGAACAAGAGGACATTAAGAAACAGCCTAAACACATTACTTCTAGTGGCAGATAGGTATGTTTCTGTTCCTGCCCCACTTGCAGACAAGGAAGGTGTGGGTACTTCAGCTGAAGAGTATACTTTTCTCTGAAATACTGTGCTACTGTTCTCTCCACAGTTTGGCCATTTTCTAACTGTAAAGGAAAGCTGAAAGAAAAAAAAAAGTACACATTAACAACTCTCATCTCATTATGGTGAGCAAAACTCCCAATCCACTAACTAGAGCAAGCTGCCTCAAATCATCTCTACTCTGACAAACACCAGCTTTTCTTACGTTTGATGACTGGCAGGCCTTCTTGTTACATTACAAACACGGTATTTCCGTCTCATTGTTCCACAATGAGTCACTTCAACCTTCAGACCTGTTCCCAACAAGAAAAACTGAGGTTATAGAACTGTCACACATCAAATATTTATAAAGTCTGCTCACTACCATAAAACTCATATTCTAAACAGACAGAAAATTTGTAATATAGGCAATGTGATAATTAACAAAGAATTTAATAAATAACATTGCTAGTGATGATTATAATCAGGATAGATCTATCTCCAAATATTTTCCTTATCCTATCAAGATCTACATATCAAAAAACAATCATAAAATTTGCAAAGCCTATAGAGCAAGGGACAAAGTTCTCTATTAATTAAAAACAAAACAAATGTTTATAATAAATTTAGGTATTTATCCTGGGAAAGGGAATGAGGAATGAAAGAAGAGTTATAACAATTCTTATACTCCACAATTTTTAAAGTATGTGATATGTGAATAGTCCAGTCATCACACAGTGACTGATGTTTAGAATTTAATAAATCTCAGAAGTAAGTCCTTTAAAGATTTTTAAAGTAGGAAGCAGAAAATTCCAGGCCCTTTTAACAGAGGCAGAGTGACAATTTAGTTGAAGTATAATATAGTGATACAACTCTTACTATTATTAGAAATTAAACGCAACCTAAATAATTCTTGGAGTAGGTGATCCTGCCTTCTTAAGGAATCACTGACCCATTTGAGAATCTGATGAAAGCAGTAAACTCTCAAAACTGCATATACACATAGATGTTCCTGGATCCTTGCAATCCCTTTACGGACCATAGGAGTTTGAAGATCCCAGGCCTGCTTTAGAAAGTGAAGCAACTGCAGGGTGCCTGGGTGGCTCGGTTGGCTAAGTGTCCGACTTCTGCTCAGGTCATGATCTCACTGTTCCCAAGTTCAAGCCCTGCGTCAGGCTCTGTGCTGAAGCTCAGAGCTTGGAGCCTGTTTGGATTCTTTGTCTCCCTCTCTCTCTGCCCCTCCCCCGCTTGTGTTCTGTCTCTAGAAAATGAATAAACATTAAAAAAGAAAAAAAGTAAAGCAATGTCTTTTAAACCACTGGTGAAATCTTTGGGATTAATTTTCTTAAGCAGTGCTGTCCAATAGAACTTTCTGAAATGACAGAATGTTCTACATTTGTGCTAATATGTAATCACTAGCAATATGTGTTACGGAGTACATGAAATGTGGCTAGTGTGACTAAGAAAGTGAAAATTTAATTTCATTAATTTAATGCAATCTTGGAGCTACCTAGATAGAGAAGAGTTAACAAACTGATACAGTTGCTACTTGCTTATAGATAAGCAACTCCATTACTATGACCTAGACTCCAAAGGCAAAAAATCTAAAAAGGGGTAGATGAAGGACAACTTTTAGTTTTGATAGTATTTATGGCTGTTACTTTTACATTGTTCCCCTATTATATTTGTGATTCCTATTGTGCAGTGGTTCTCAACCATAGGCAATTTTGCCCTCCAAAGAACATTTGGTAATATCTGGAGACATTTTTAATTGTCATGATGGGGGGGGAGTGGTGTTTGCTATGGGCATTTACTACGTGCTAGATTTAGGGACTCCTGGATCCAAGGAGGATGCTAAATATCCTACAATGCACGGGACAGCACTACCTCCCACCCCAGACCACAACAAAGAATTATCAAGCCCAAAATATCGATAGTGGCAAGGTTGAGAAACCCTGCAACAGTGTAATTTATTTTCCTATATAATTACTAACTACAGTACCAAATACAAAGTTCATTCATAGTAATATTTTCTTCTGATATATCAGCACAAATTAAGATGTAAAATGCACATAGTGTCACTATACCAGATTGGTATGGATTTTTCTTGAGAAGTTCTAACTGAATCAGTGACATAGTTCTTTTTGGTAATTACTATTGTAAAACTAAAATTTCAGATCAACTGGAGTATAAACTATGCTTCTATATTATAAAGGAAACTAGAAAATAAAATACTACCGTGAGAAGGCCTCAGAAGAAGGAAATCTGAAGTAAGCGATATGAAGTAATATGAAGTAAGCAGGATGTAAAAATATTGTTTAGGGAGGGAACACAATAGAAAAATTATAAATTTTTTTCTGTTATCTATACCACCTAGCCATTTGTTTTCAAGTCTTCCCCCTGAATTAAAGAAGTTATTAGTAATATTCTAATAGCCTACTAAATAAGTTTTTGCCAAAAATAAATTGGTTTTTTAATAAATATATGGTACTTTTACTATATACACTTCCTCTAATACTTCTGTTTAACCATTATGAGAAATTATACAAAGGAATAACCTGAAAGTTACTACTGAATATTTAGGAAAAAGCTCAACTGGACCTAAATTAATATACTAGGTAAATCTATTTGTTACAGTACATTTTGTATCACTACTTAATAGTTACCATCAAATTCCTTAATGCTGGCTAAAAAGTTAAGCCCAAATATATAGCACAGAACATATAACCTTGATTCTCCTGAGTTTCCATGGTAGGATTACATGATGTATGTTAAAGAGCCTTCTTTAAAAAAAAAAAAAAAAAAAAGAAAGAAAAGCCTTTTTGAATTTGAATGGAGGAAAAAAATCATCAGTTGGTCAATTAGATCCAACTGAGATTTTTCTGCCCCAAATCTAGGGTCAAAGGTGCCTAAGAATTAGACTCAACCTAGGACTCAGCAAAAAGTTGAAATTAAAAAAAAAAATGAACTAGATAATTCTCTGCCCAGGTCCCTCCCAAAACCCTCCATCCAACCAAAAAAAGTTTTTGGCTTTAATAAATCAAATATTTAACCTATAAACTTGGCTTTACCTTCACTCTAACATCAACTTTATAATGCTTTCTAGTCATTTTTTCAGTCATTTCTTTGGGCCCCTGAGCAGTTGAAGTTAAGATCGAGTCCATGCTCTTCGGGCAGCAGTTGAATCCTTGTTCTGTACATCTTGTATTTTCTGTGATAGAGTGGTGATATGAGTTGATTGCATAGTTACCGCAAAATAATGTAAGTGACTTCATGATATCAGAGGTGGTAACTAAGCAGCAACTCCACTGGAAACCATGGATTTTGATGATCACACATTAATGGTGGGTAATGCACTAATCTCTCAACAATGCTAGCTGTGCAGTTAATACAGATTATGAAAGGACAACGATATGGTTGCAATACACCAATATATAACATTTTGTTATTTTGGCATTTAAATAAATTGAGACAAATGGATGCTCATTTTCAAAACAGGAAGGACTTTTTTTTTTAATGTTTTATTACATTGACTCTCTTTCTCTCCTCTGGGTATTGAATGGCAAAGAATGAATGATTATTGGAGCAAGCAGAATGCACTGAGCTATTCTAACTTATTCAGGGAACTGAAAGATGTTCAGTGAACAAAATTCAATGTTTCACTCAAACCAGAAGCTGCAAATTATCTGCAACAGTCAAAATCTTAAAATTAAAAAAAAAACACTTTTGACAATTTAAGATTTAACACAATATAAATAGAATTTATACTACTCATTCTAATTAGAGAACATCTAATTTTTCTTCTTAATATAAATAGAATTTGTACTACTCATTCTAATTAGAGGATATCTAATTTTTCTTCTTGCCTAAATAATAAAAACTAAATACAGTGGAGTCACATCTTTTTAGATTTTTAAAAATATTTTAAGTAATCTCTACACCCAACATGGGACTCAAACTCACAACCTCAAGATCAAGAGTTGCAAGTTCAACTAAGCCAGCTGGGTGCCCCCAGTGGAGTCACATGTTACATGAGGATTAAGTTCTAAGTTATGAACAAGGCAAGAATTTTACACAATCAAAATTACTCTTGAAAAATCCCTTCAATTACTAATAAAGTACAGTGTCAATAGGCTTGCATATAAAACTATAAATGTATATTTAAGTGTACATAAAGATGTACATTTAGATAAAAATGAATTATATACAATACAAAGTTTAGAACACTATTAAAATTTTTTCTTTTTCTCTCTAGAAGACCTTACAGAGATGAATTTATATGAGTAAAATACATAGGATGCAACACCACTGTACAAATTTTAGCTCTAAATAAAATAGGCAAGATCAATGATCAACTGTAGAATGTATATGAAATAATGAAATTCCAATTCTAAAATAACACATGAAACAGGCTAGCGAGTCCCATATCTATAAAATTTCAAAGGAATAAAATATTCTATCATTTTAGAAAAATAAGGATGTCATTATATTAGAATATATAAAAATAATGACTCCAGTTCTGACCTAATGATGTTTTTGGAATAAGTTTCCTACTTTTAACAATATTATAGAAGCATTTTCCCATGAGATACTCTTATTCTTGTAGTTAGTGATGCAAAGTATTAATAAAATATTAGCTGGTATCAATATTAATTTCATTATTTGGCATTTCTTTCAAACAGTTATCTAAGATGTAATGGTAATGAATTTAATGTAACATTTTATAACTGATCTTTTTTTACAGATGATGTTACATAAAGACACTTTAAACATTTTTTCAATAAAAGTTTGTTATATTCATGCATTTTATAGTTAAGTTGTTCCAAATGCTAATTAATTCACCTTTTATCTCTTTGGTGAATTTTACCCGATGAGAATCAGTCAGTGGTCTTGGTTGCTCATCAATATTATGAATGTCAAGAACTTCACACATGAATTGAATTACAGGTTGTGCTTTGTAGAAGGCAGTGGCAGAAACTAAGAAGAAAAACACAAATAGTACAAATTAATGTTTCTGTAAAAAAAATTTAGAAACTTGTTCTGTTTCCATGATAATTAATTATAAAGTTATAATTATCCTTTATGTAAACTTATGTATATAAAAAACCATTTCTGAATGAAGCAGTTTCAATTTGATGGCTGTCTGACTAGAAGACAGGCATAAGAACAGAAAAGCCAAATCCTACAGTTTATATTATCTATCTTTTCTTCATGGGTAACTGAATAAAACCTTTCTCTGCTACATGTACAGAAGTATTCTGGGTATGAGACAAGGCCTATAAAGGGGACAAATGCCAGAGGCCCTTAGCAGATGAAAAGGTTAGGTATTCTTTCTTTCTTTTAAACTTTTATCAGGTTATTCTTTTTTTTTAATGTTTACTTTTGAGAGAGATAGAGCATGGGGGGCGGGTAGAGAGCGGGAGACGTAGAATCTGAAGCAGGCTCTAGGCTCTGAGCTGTTACCACAGAGCCTGATGTGGGACTTGGACCCACAAAACATGAGATTATGACTTGAACTCAAGTTGGGATGTTTAACTGACTGAGCCACACAGATGCCCCTTAAACAAAGCTTTCTGTGCCACCCTGGACTGTTTGCCCTAGTGAAAGCTTTCCCTGCCTTGCACAGATTTGAGAAGACAGTGTTATTAAATGATACTGGTGCTAATCCAAACTACAGGAAGTAATAAGTAATGAGTATCTGCCCAATGTGATCTAATTATAGTTGGTAGTTTTCTAATAGTCGACCAGCCTGACTTCTTAATCTTGGGCTTCAGAACTGGAAGAGCTTCACCAATGGTTAGTAGATCACCATCACTCATTTCTTTTTAAAAAAAACTTTTTAATGTTTTGTTTATTTTTTGAGAGACAGACAGAGTGCAAGTTGGAGAGAGGTAGAGAGAATGGGAGACACAGAATCTGAAGCAAGCTCCAGGCTCTGAGCTGTCAGCACAGAGCCCAATATGGGCCTTGAATTCATGAACCATGAGATCATGACTTGAGCTGAAGTCAGACACTTAACCGACTGAGTCACCCAGGCATCCCAACCATCACTCATTTCTTAAACACATATTTACTAAGAACTATTACGTGCTATAAAGGCACTGAGGATACAATGAAAAGTAAAATCAAAACAGACAACAAGCTACATGCTATCATGTTATTTTTCTACTTAAAAAACATGGCTATTGTCTGCTGAGCTAAGTGTAAATATTTTAAGTGGTGCTCTTTCTCTCCTTCTTCTTGGCTTAAAGATTAAATGTCTTCCACAAAATGTCCCTCACCTCTGGAAGGATGTTTATCAAGCCTTTAACAGTAGTTATCTCAGGGTATGTGTGGGTATTTAGGCTACTGTGGATATTTTTTATATTTTTTATTTTAATTTTATCTTTAAGTCTTCATTTACTGTAGTGAGCACATTTTACTTTTTTCCTTTATTATAGAATACATGAATGATGTCTCATAAAAAATTCAAATATAGATCTATAGAATAAAGACTTCCTCCCAACTCAACTTCCCCCCCTTCAAGTATTTTTTAGAAATAACCATTATTAGGGGCACCTGGGTGGCTTAGTTGTTAAGCCTCTGACTTCAGCTCAGGTCACGATCTCACAGTTTCTGAGTTCAAGGCCTACATCTGGCTTGGAGTCCCCTTCAGATTCTATGTCTCTCTCTCTCTGCCCCTCCTCTGCTCACACTCTGTCTCTCTTTCTCTCTCTCTCAAAAATAAACATTATGGTTTATCTATACCATGGAATACTACATGGCAATGAGAAACAATGAAATCTGGCCATGTGTAGCAACATGGATGGACCTTGAGGGTGTTATGCTGAGCGAAATAAGTCAGGCAGAGAAGGACAAATACCATATGTTTGCACGTATAGGAGGATTAGGAGGAACTTGACGGAGGAACAGGGGTAGAAGAAGGGGGGAAATGGTGGGGGAAAGGGAGAGAGGCAAACCATGAGAGACTCTTGAATGCTGACAAAAACTGAGGACTGATGGATGTGGGGGGGAGGGGGGATGGGCATGGAGGAGGACACTTGTGGCATGGATGAGCACTGAGTGTTATGTGGAAACTAATTTGACAATAAACTATTTGTAAAAAATAAAAATAAAAAAATAAACATTAAAAAACCCATTATTAGTAATTAGGTATGTATATATCCTGATCTTTTGATATGCACTTTTTTTTTTAAATTTTTTAATGTTTATTTCTAGGAGAGAGAGAGAGAGAGACAGCGTGAGCAGGGGAGGGTCAGAGAGAGAGGGAGTCACAGACTGAAACAGGCTCCAGGCTCTGAGCTGGCAGTCAGCACAGAGCCCGACGCGGGGCTCGAACCCACGAACCGCGAGATCATGACCTAAGTGAAAGTCGGATGCTTAACCGACTAAGCCACCCAGGCGCCCCATGATATGCACTTTCAAAGATGAAAATGCATATGTAACTTTTTTTAAATTAAGTAAAATCTACACCCAATGTGGGGCTTGATCTCATTGCATGGTCTACTGACTAAACAAACCAGCCAAGTGCCCCCATGCAACTTTGTTTTTATATGAGATCAGATAATACATGTTCCATGACTTATTTTATTACTTATTAAAATTTTTTTAAGTTTATTTATTTCTTTTGGGAGAGAGTGAGAGACAACAAGCAGTGTTCTCAGAGGGGCAAGGAGAGAGGGGGAGAGAGAATCCCAATCAGGCTCTGGCCCTACCAGCAAGGAGCCCAATGTAGGCCTGAACTCACAAACCTCAAGATCATGACCTGAGCTGAGACCAAGAGTCAGATGCTTATGTGACTGAGCCACCCAGGTGTCCCAGTTTTATTATTTTTTAAATTAACAGTATGTCTTAGGGAATCCTTCTATGTTACTACATTCCTTTTAGGGGCTTATTATTCCACAGTATGGGTGCATGATAATTATGTGTGTGCGCGTGCACACACACTCACACTTCCTTCCCTCTTAATAAAAAAGAGCACAAATGGTAAAACATTAGAAACATTCTGGGCTTTGATCTTTTTTCTCATTATGTATCTTAAATAGATCTATATATACTAATATGGAACTATATCATTCTTTTTCACAGCTGCAGGATATCTCATTTACAAGGCTGGACTTCATGTCCCTAGTGATGGATCGTTAAACTGGTTTTTCATACTACAAATTTTCCAGTGAATGCCCTTTTATATATTTTATTTGCCTGTGTGTGTCTGCATGTGAGCACATCCGTGAGTACTTTTGTAGGGAAGATTTAAGAGAAAACAGTACTCACTGCTAAACTTTCATCCAAATAAACTTTGGAATCACCTCTGCAATTTTTAACTAAAAAAAGAGAGACTGATGAGATTGTATTAGCATTCTAGATCTTTTATACAAATGCATAGTAGTTTCAAAATGTCTACATTATTCTATTAAAAATGTGAGAATACTTTTTTGTATTAAAAAAGGTTGGCAGGATACATTTCAAATAAGCACATATTGCTTCTGGGTTAATGTTTTAAAAGTAAATAGATAAAGGAAAATAAATATATGGTAAGTAACATGCTTATTTGCCTTTCGTTTAATCCTATAGGTAAATTTTCTTCACTAGATTACTATAATACTAGCACTCATAACTAACGTGTCTTATATCATTGAATTGCACCTACTAAATAAGCATTATTTATCCTTTTAAACATTCTTCAATTGTTTTTCCCTACTATTTGTATCACTATGTTTCTAATGATTTTACTGTTTATCATCTTCTCTAGGAATGTGGGCATTTGAGATGAAAGTTAAAGTTGTTAAAAAAAAAAAACAAAAAACCTCTAATTAAAGATGGGTTGAAATCAGTGAATACAGGGGCACCTGGGTGGCTTAGTCGGTTGAGCGTCCGACTTTCGCTTAGGTCATGATCTCGCGGTTCGTGGGTTCGAGCCCCGCGTCGGGCTCTGTGCTGGCTGCCAGCTCAGAACCTGGAGCCTGTTTCAGTCTGTGACTCCCTCTCTCTCTGACCCTCCTCTGCTCACGCTGTCTCTCTCTCTCTCTCCTAAAAATAAATAAAACATTAAAAAAAAAAATCAGTGAATACAGCTGAATTAGGAGTGGATTTCAGTAAGCAAAGAACTGCTACTCTCAGATGAATTTTATAAACCTACATATACATACATTTTATTCTTCCCCTTTAAAAAATAAGCTAATTTTGAGGTGCCTGGGTGGCTCAGTCGGTTAGGCATCCAACTTCGGCTCAGGTCATGATCTCACAGTTCGTGAGCTGACAGCTCAGAGCCTGGAGCCTGCTTCAGATTCTGTGTCTTCCCTCTCTCTCTACCCCTCCCCCACTTAAATGCTCTGTCTCTCAAAAATAAATAAATGTAAAAAATTAAAAAGAAAAGAAAAATAACCTAATTTTAATTGAAAAGAAATGTTTATGTTTAACATTTAAAAAATCTAGTAACAAAAGATACATTAATGTATTAAAGGAAATAAGCATACAATCATTTCAATCGATGATGGTGCCCCAAAGAAGCATTAGATAAAATTCAGCACCATAGGTAATACTCATACTGTACCAGGACTGGAAAAGAATTTCCTTAATTTGATAAAACTTATCTACCAAAAATCTATGGTAAATTCAGGGGCACTTGGGTGGCTCAGTCAGTTAAGTATCAGATTCTTTGATTTTGGCTCAGGTCATGATCCCAGGGTCCTGGGACTGAGCCCTATGTCAGGCTGCTCACTGAACATGGAGCCTGCTCAGGATTCATTCTCTCTCTCTCTCTCTCTCTCAACCTCCCTCCCCTCGCCCCCACTGTGTTCCCCTGCTCATGCTCACTCTCTCTAAAATAAAAAAAATAAAAATTAAAAAATTCATATTAAAAAAAAATCTATGGTAAATTCAACTTTATTTATTAGGAAGTTCTAGCTAGCACAGTAATGCAAATTAGAGAAATAAAAGGTAAAAACACTAGAAAGGGAAAATTATTATTCTTCACAATATGACTATCTATCCAAAAACACCAATAAGATCTACAGATAAATTATGGAATTAATGAAAGTTCAGCAAGGTTGCTAGACTTAAGATCAACATATGAAAATAAATTACAGGGGCGCCTGGGTGGCTTAGTCGGTTAAGCGTCCGACTTCAGCTCAGGTCACAATCTCATGGTTCGTGAGTTTGAGCCCCTGCTTTGGGCTCTGTGCTGACAGCTAGCTCAGAGCCTGGAACCTGCTTCGGATTCTGTGTCTCCCTCTTTCTCTGACCCTCCCCTGCTCACGCGGACTGACTGTCTCTCTCTCTCAGAAATAAAAAAAAAAAAATTAAAAAAAAAAAGAATAGCCAAAAAAATATTTTTTTTAAGAGAGAGAGTATGCAAGCAGGGGCGAGGGGCAGAGGGAGAGAGAATCTAAAGCAGCCTCTACACTCAGTGCAGAGACCAACGAAGGACTCAATCCCACTACCTGGGATCATTACCTGAGCTGAAATCAAGAGTCAGATGCTTAACAGACTGAGTCACCCAGGTGCCCCTAGCCAATTTTTAAGTCTAAGGTCTGCCCTATCATTTATCAAGATTTCTTATAATCCTATTCAAGTCAGGAGACTATGGGGATAGAAACACAGACCAGCAGAACAGACTTGGAAGCCTACGTCACACAATATACAAAAACAAATTCCTATTCAGAGAACTAAAATATGAAAAATAAATAAACATTTAGAAGAAAATACAGAGTATCTTTTTTTTAAAAAACGTCTTATTTTGGGGGCAGGGGGATGACAGAGAAAGAGGGAGAGAAAGAATCCCAAATAGGCTCTGTGCTGTCAGTGTGGAGCCCAACAAGGAGCTTGATCTCATAAACCCTAACATCATGACCTGAGCTGAAATCCAGGGTCAGATGCTTTATCGAGTGAGCCCCCCAGGCACCCCTAGAATATCTCTATGATCTTGGCAGTACAGAAGAATTTCTTAACGAGATACAAAAAATACAAACTATTGAAATTATAAGAATTTATTTTTTCTTTTTAGAGCAAGAGAGTGCAAGCAGGGCAGAGTGGCAGAGGGAGAGAAAATCTTTTTTTTTTTTTTAGTGATGATCACCTGATTTTTATTTTTATTTTTTTTATTTTTTATTTTTTTTACAAATAGTTTATTGTCAAATTAGTTTCCACATAACACTCAGTGCTCATCCCCAAAGTGCCCTCCTCCATGCCCATCTCCCCCTCCCCCCCACATCCATCAGTCCTCAGTTTTTGTCAGCATTCAAGAGTCCAGAGGGAGAGAAAATCTTAAGCACACTCCATGCTCTGTGTGGAGTCCGACATGGGGCTCAATCCCATGACCCTGGCATCATGACCTGAGCTGAAATCAAGAGTCAGATGCTCAACCAACACACCCCTAAGAATTTCTTAAAATCAATAAACTATAAACCGTTAAAACTATAAGGAAAAAAAACTATGGAAGAAAACTGTAAGAAAATCACCCATGTACAAAGCCAAAAAACAAAAAACCCAAAACAACAGCAAAATGAGGCTATAGATTGGTAAAGCCATGTGTAACACCTATAACAAATAATTAGAGAATATGTAATGAGTTCCTACTAATCAAGATAAAACAATAAAAGTGGCAAATGACACAAGTCAGCATTTCATAAAAGAGAAATCTAAATGTCAAAACTCATAAATTTTCATGACTTATTTTATGTGTAATTAAGGAAATACATTAACAATATTGAGCTATCGTTTTAGACCAATCAAGATGGGCAAAGAATTTCAAGACCTGTAACATAAACTGACAATAAAACCAATGGAAGAATGAATGCTCTTGTACATGCTGGAGGAATACAAACTGAAACAATTAGGAGAGCAAATAGTAATATATAGTAAATTTGAAGATATGCTTACTTTCCCATTCAGCAGTTCTACTATGTTGAAATACATACTCTAGAGAATTCCCTATCTGCCAAAGAATGCTTATTGTATTATTTTTAATAAAAAAAGAATGGAAACAACCAATATACCCGTCAACAGAATGAATAAATCTAGAGTGTATGCATTCAATTAAAATGGACTAGGCAGGTGTTAGAATTCAGATAAATAAAATTAGAAACAGTGGGACCTGGATGGCTCAGTCAGTTAAGCTTCCAACTTCGGCTCAGGTCATGATCTCAAGACTCATGAGTTTGAGCTCTACATCAGGCTCTGTGCTGACAGATCAGAGCCTAGAGCTTGGAGTCGGCTTCGGATTCTGTGTCTCCCTCTCTCTCTGCCCCTCCCCTGCTCATGCTCTGTCTCTCTCTCTTAAAAATAAATAAACATTTAAAAAATAAAATAAGAAACAAAGTACAGATATTATTGAGAGGACTTTGGTGGAAAATGAGGTATTATCTACTACTTAGGCTGCCAGTTACCTAGATATATACAATCTACAACTAGGGAAAAAAATTACCAAAAGAGACTATGTCTAGAATATCAGTAGAAAAGTCTTTCGATTCATCAACATTAATCTCTGAATTTATTAAGGTCATTTAAATTTCATTAAGGTTTTGTAATACACTCTACAACTCTCATGTGTCTTTATATAGATTAATAAATGATAATTTTTTTTTTGCTGTTGGAAATAATGTCCTTTAATTCCTGTCATTTATTGTTTGTTGCACATTGATTTTTTTCAGCTATGTTTATTTTCTTCTTTTCATGCAGAGCAGTGTCTGAATAATAATAAAAAAAAAAAGGCAAGCTTTAAAATAATAGACATAGATTTTAATCCTAGGTCCAACATTTACTGATTATGATTTCTCTGAATTTCTATTTGTCTGTAAAACAGAAGAATACCTACTGCTCAGCATTAGTGTAGAGATTCAATGTGAAGTACATACTTGTACCCAGAACATAACAGGACCTCAACAGAGCTCCTTTTTTATTTCTTTTTTAAAATTTTTAAATGTTTATTCATTTTTAGAGAGACAGAGAAAGAGAGAGAGAGAGAGAGAGAGAGAGAGAGAGAGAGAGAGAGAATGCATGGGGGAGGGGCAGAGAGAGAGGGAGACACAAAATCCAAAGCAGGCTCCAGGCTCCAGGCTGTTAGCACAGAGCCCAATGCGGGGCTCAAACCCACAAACCACGAGGATATCAAGACCTGAGCCAAAGTCCATCTCTCAACCGACTGAGCCACCCAGGCGCCCCTCTTTTTTCATTTCTGAAGAACTGTCTACTCATGTCATTTGTTCACTGATCTAACTGAGGTCTTAATTCTAAGCAAAATCACTAAAACTAACTCCTTAAAGAAGTTTTCTGAGAAAATGTTCCATGAAAAAGGGATTAAAAAATAATTTTTTTGAGAGAGAGAGAGAGAGACAGAGACAGAGACAGAGACAGAGACAGAGACAGAGCAGGGAAGGGGCAGAGAGATAGACAAAGAGGTGAAGCCGGCTCCAGGCTCTGAGCTGTTAGCAGAGAGCCCCATGTGGCGCTCGGACTCACCAACTAGGAGATCATACCCTGAGCCAAAGCTGGGTGCTTAACCAACTGAGCCACCCAGGTGCCCCTAGAATTTTTTTTTTTTTTTTTTTGAGAGAGAGGGAAGGAGGGAGGAGGAGAGAGAGAGACTGCACACATGAGCAAAAAGGGGAGGGGCAGAGAGACGCAGGGAGGCAGAAGACTCAAAGTGGGCTCTGTACTGTCAGTAGAAAGCCCCACGCAGGGCTCGGACTCAGGAACTGCATGATCATGACCTGAGCCAAAGTTAGACCCTTAATGCACTAAGCCACTCAGGTGCCCCAAGAAGGGGTTAGAATTCTTTTTTTTTTTTTTTTTAATGTTTTATTTATTTCTAGGAGAGAGAGAGAGACAGCGTGAGTAGGGGAGGGTCAGAGAGAGAAGGAGTCACAGACTGAAACAGGCTCTAGGCTCTGAGCTGGCAG